>NC_080186.1:202894605-203208355 GCF_030028045.1 Hippopotamus amphibius kiboko | reverse complement strand
ACATATAATGATCAAAGAAATTGATGAAGAGTAGGCCATTTTGTTCTGTTGTCACTAAGGACCCTAATATATTTAATTATTAAAATTATGAAAAATCCCTGATAATTATATAATAGAATATAAAGAAGAGGGTTAAACAAAATGTTTTACTTCCTCTGTCTTTGTCTCCCCTTTTCTAATGTAATGAGAATCATAGGAATTGTTTCTAGGTATAGAAGAGTTGTCTGTTTGTGAACAGTGTTGGACTGACAATACTGGAGAGTAAGGCCCTTTATATTATTATATTTGCTTAAATAAAACTGCCCCCGAAAGATTTATAATTTTGTGAAATGCTGGTATTTTTAACTGAGAGGAAACTGTAATTGAGTGCTAGATTTCTAGCAATTTTTTGACACTCAGACATAGGATGGTAGGAAGAATTAAAAATGCAACTCCATAAAATGGCAGTTTCCAATAGTGTCTGTTTACGGCAAATTGTTCCTGGCTAACCCATCCTTGTGAACATATAGACGTTAAATTTATCCAAAGAGGCACATCGTAGCCAGTAAAATACTATGTTTTGCCTGATATAAAAACTATATTAAATAAACTTGTAGATGTTTATGACAAATTTTTAGTAGTAACAATATTAATATTCCTGTGAATGTACATATATACACAGATTATTTCTATGCATGTACATAACACACATTTTTTTCTAGTTAGATATAGTTAAAGTTAAAATCTGCTACTTAAAATAGCACCAGAACTGTACTTACTGAACAGTATAGATTGGCCAAATTACAATTCAATCTTTAAAAGCTATTTGGAAAGAAGTTAGACTTCAAAAAAAATTTTCCCTTGGTTAAATTTATATTTAAAATATAAATATTCTCTTTATGTCCTGCATTCCTTTCTGAAATGTTCTTTTCTTTTGAAGGGTTCTCCCAGTCAGAACTGAATGAGTAAGT
The DNA here is from genome assembly GCF_030028045.1 of Hippopotamus amphibius kiboko. Lineage (NCBI taxonomy): Eukaryota > Metazoa > Chordata > Mammalia > Artiodactyla > Hippopotamidae > Hippopotamus > Hippopotamus amphibius. The sequence continues at coordinate 203,207,405 of NC_080186.1, read as the reverse complement.
GTTCAAATGAGGTATTCGCCTTTTATATGTTCTTTTACAATTCATTATATTAACAGTACACAAAAGTTACCCAAACTAATGATATTTAGATGTTATAAGCAAAAGTTGGATGGGGTTCTAAAAGTAATTGTGCATATATTTCATGCATCCTATTTATTTTTCAAATATTTAAAGTCATGCTTATTTTTATGTATAGCATATGCATATGCTTATAGATAGGAATTACTTCTTCATAGTTTTCTTCTCAGTCAAATGAGATACATATGCTCTGAAAATTTCCAAGATTTATGTAGAGGAAAAAAAACTTCTATAGTATAAGAAAAGTGGGAATCACCCCTATTTAAAAAAAATTGAAGTGAAAATATATAAGAATAAAAACTATTAGTGAACGAAAGAGTATAAACGAGGCATCAAACCGTATCTCGGCAACACTGCAACTCTAACCAGAAATAACTCTCCAAAGTAACTTGCTCACAAAGTGCTTCCTGTCATACTCCTCAACAAAAGCTGTAGCTAGATTTCATTGCATTATATTTCAGAGAAAGTACTCTCCTTAGAGCTAATAAAATTAAATCAGAGTGTGTTGGGTACTTTACATATGCCAGATACTGTGCTGGGCATTAAGGAAGATTCAAATGTTTGAGAAGTTCTCACCCTCCAGAAGCTTACAATCATTCCTGCTGAAATTAAAGAGATCCTAACCTCAGTAAATAACTTTTATTTATTCTTTATGTATATAAACTACTCTGAGAGAAGACAAATTTATTGCCTTCCAAAGTGCAGGCATTTTGAAAACACCCAAACAACTCTTAAAATCAATCAAACCACTGAATCTGACTGTTAAGTCAAATAGTGAGTGAAATTGTTAAACTGAAAAATTGATATTTAACACTATAGTTAAAACCAACACACTAGATTGAAAAATATTTTCTGTCTTATAGAAATTTTAGACAATTTTACTGTTATTTTCATTTTTTTAGTTTATCATTTGTGAGTACAAAATTAATCGCTTATGTGACTTATTTTTCCCTAACAAAAATTGGGGGATAAAGCAAAACATCATAAGTAGAACATATTTTCACAGTCTGTGGTGCTTTTATACCTGATCTTCCAACTAAATGGAAACTAGGCTTTTTCCATTAACAGTATGAAATAAGTTCATCCTGCCAGTGCACTTCTCAGTGAATAAGATGGGTAATATTAAAAGAGCATCAATTGGTATTAGCCAGCAGTTTCAACAGAGGCTACAAACTGAGTGGATAAGGAAATGAAATTACTTTCTCAGTCCTTGGAGCCATTATTAAAGTTTTTGAGGCTCACAGAAAGAAAGAGCTCGTGCATCTTACGTTGCTTTTGCCTTTCTTGCAGATTATCATAAAATTTTATTCCCAGAAGTTATCCTGAGCACTAAATTTTCTTAAGAATGATTTTTGGTAAATCAGGATTATGTGATTAAGGTTTCACCAAGTCTCAACTGGAATTAATTTCTAGAAGACCCTATCCCATATCCCCTGATTCAGCTTTTCATTCTTTATAGTTTTACAATAATGTCAGCCTACAAGGCAATTTTACCAGCCAATTTTTTGCTCTATATTTAGATGATTGTTATGATAATATGTGTGATACATCTGAGAAAGGGAAACAAAATAGTAGTCTGGAAAAATACAATATTAATATTTATAAAGGTAAGTTTTATGAAACCTCAGTTTCAGCTAATTTTGCTTCAGAGGATGAAAGAGCTCTCCTTAGGCACAATTTGTCTATTTTTGCTCGCTCATCTAACATTTTAAATCACTTCATAAATGAAACTGTGCATTTCCATAAATAGCTTCTCAGTTAAGCATAAAAACAAAACTGAATATTTTGCTGTTGAAAAAGAAATTGTGCCATTGTCAGATTGCCCAAAAACAAATATTGTGGAGATTTCTTCTTAAATTGAATAGAGAGGGTAATCAACTTTGCATAAGCTTACTAAGATACACATCTCTACACATCTCATGCCATGAAAAAGAGAAAGGATATCTTTTTTTAAAGAAATTTTTATTTATAAGCCACTCAGAGTAAGCGAGACTGGTAAATACATGAACCCTGAAAAGTAAAGGTCTTTTTTTCTCAGCAAATGTGTGGTACTTTTGAAGTTAGTGATGTTTCACCTGTAGAAATACGAGCCATGAATAGCAGACGTCTGAAGTTAAATAATGCAATTGCAAGGCTTTTAAGCACATGCACACTAGAATGGAGATGTGTTTATGTGAAGCCAGTGTTTTCTGATAAAATTTTTAAAGATTAGGATGGGCTGGAACTACATATGGAAAAAGAGATTGCAATCAGTGTATTTAAATTAATCCACAATAGTTTGAAATCAAATTAAAAAATCCATTTTTATTTCTTGTTTGTAATTGAGTCAGGTCACAACCTCTTTGAAAATTACATGCTACATGTTACTTATGCCACAAGACCTTCTTGATCTTGGGTTGACTTGGAGTTTTGACCTTGCCTCAGAACACAAAGCATTCTTGTTAACTGATGGAGAGGTCACTGGGCTTACAGCACAGCCTTGGTGTTTTATTTTAACAGTTCAATAATAAGGTGAAGGGGAATACTCCTGAGAATGATCATAATAGATTTATTGCCTTTTTGTTATTAAGACCTCTTAAGATAATTATTTTCCAAATTATAATAAGATCTTTTTAGGACTTCTAGATTTAACATTGATTTATGCTGGTCAGATTCCATTTTTGCTGTTTCACATTGTGTTAATTTTCATTAAGTTTATTACATTTGAGACCTCTTCAGTTTATTTAAAATTCATTACTGTATATTTTTCTTCTAAGATAACATGATCAAAGTCATGGTTCTATTCCTCAGAATGACTGTATTAAATGTAATGCTGCTCATGTATTGAAAAGTTATTTATGTGTGTGTAAACATATAGCATTTTATGTATAAATATGTGTTTAACATAGGTAAGTGCATAAAAATATATTTTAATTGGACATTAATATTACAAACCTAAAATACCTTTAGGTATTGAGAGGGCTTAAATTGACTTCAAAAGAAAAACATCAACATTCTTTTTTAGAATGTATCATGTCTAAATAAAATATCTAAATATTTGATCTGTAAAACAGCAGTCTATAACCTAGGCTAGTTTTCCTTAAAGTCATTAAGGACCTGAATGTCTTTAAATGTTTGCTAATTTTTACTAAATGTTACCTTGTAAGTGAGATTTTATGATCTTTTCACTTCTAAGTATCCAGTCAGAGCTAGTAAAGTCTATATAAACATTGGGATTCATAATGATCCCCTCTGAAAAACTAATTCATAAAGTTCCAGAGTTTCAGATGTTAAAGAAAATGTTTACAACATGTGGAGAAACAATGTATTGAGAAATTTGGAACATAAATCTGCATCATATTCAGTTAGCAAGTTTTTCATTAATTATAGTCATGATGTCTTGAAGTATTTTATTTACATAAAATCATAGTAAACAATTTTGCATGTAGTCTTTTTATGGATGAATTCCCTATTTACTCAACAATTTTGCCTTAAATATTTTCTAATAATTTACCAAAATAAAAAAGAACTAATCTCATTATTTTTCTTCTTTTAACATGAACTTTAATGATGTATAGTTAACATAAAATAAAAATACACATATCTTATGTGTATCATTTGAGTTTTGACAAATGTATACATTGGTATAAACACCATCACAATCAAGATATTGAACAATTCTCTCACCCCAAAGAATACCTTCATTACTATTTGCAGTCAATCTGCCAACCCCCCAATTCAGGCAACTACTGGTCTAATTTCTACCATAGAATAAGCATAACTACTCTAAGATAAAGTAAATTATCTTGAGTAGTTATGTTTGTATAATTTCATATAATTGAAATTATGCAATTTGTTTGTTGTTGGTCTGGCCTTATTTGCTCATAATGGTGTTTTGGAGACATATCCAAATTGTTCCCTGTATCCATAGTTTTTTCCTTTAGTTCTGAGTACTGTAAGGCTATTGATATATACCAACATTTATCTGTTCATCTGTTGATAGAAATTTAGTTTGTTTTCACGTTTCAGCTATTATGGACATTACTATGATCATTCATGTGTGAGGCTTTATGTAGATAAATGTTTGCATAACTATCGTTCAAGTGCCTAGAAGTGGAATTACCGGTCCTTTTTAATTGCTCTTAGTAGTGTTTTGTAATTATCAGTGTGCAGATCTGGAGATAAAGCTCAGTTGGGAATGATACATGTATTTTAAGTATTTTTTCTTTATTTAATTTGCCAGTAGTTTTCTGTGGATTTCAACATATATATTCATAAGGGGTATTGGTTTGTAATTTCCTCTTTTATTAGTGACCTTGTCTGAGTTTGTGCATCAAGGATGTCCCGTCTTGATTTGTATATCAAAGTTATAATGCTGATCTCCAAAAATGACTTGAGAAGTATTTTCTCCTCCTCTATTTTCTAACAGCATTTGTGTAAAGTGGGAATAATCTCTTCAATGTTTGATAGAATTCACCAGTGAAATCATGTGGTCCCAGGGTTTCATTTGAGAAAAAAATTTTTTTTAATTTTTATTAGATTATAGTTGATTTACAATGTTCTGTTAGTTTCAAGTGTACAGCAAAGTGTACCAGTTATACATATACATATCTCCACTCTTTTTTAGATTCCCTTCCCATATAGGTCATTACAGAGTATTGAGAATAGTTCCCTTATCAGTAGGTCCTTATTAGTTATCAGTTTCATATATAGTAATGTGTGTTTGTCAATCTCAGTCTCCCAATTTATCCACCCTTTTCCTTCATGGTAACCATAAGTTTGTTTTCTACATCTGTGACTCTATTTCTGTTTTGTAACTAAGTTCATTTGTACCATTTTTTAAAATACTGTGCATATAAGCGATATCACACATTTGTCTTTGTCTGACTTATTTCACTCAGTAAGACAATCTCTAGGTCCATCCATGTTGCTACAAATGGCCTTATTTTGTTCTTCTTTATGGCTGAGTAATATTCCATTGTATATACGTACCACATCTTCTTTATCCATTCCTCCATCGATGCATATTTAGGTTTATTCCCAAGTCCTGGCTATTGTAAATAGTGCTACAATGAACATTAGGGTACATATATCTTTTTGAATTATGATTCTTCCAGATTTATGCCCAGAAGTAGGATTGCAGGATCATATGGTAGGTCTATTTTAGTTTTTTAAGGAACCTCCATACTGTTCTCCATAGTGGCTGCATCAATTTACATTCCCACCAACAGTGTAGGAGGGTTCCCTTTTCTCCACACCCTCCCAGCATTTATTGTTTATAGATTTTTTGATGATGGCCATTCTGAATGGTGTGAGGTGATATCTCATTGTAGTTTTGATTAGCATTTCTCTAATAATAATGTGGAACATCTTTTCATGTGCTTTCTGGACATCTGTATGTCTTCTTTGGAGAAATGTCTGTTTAGATCTTCTTCCCACTTTTTGATTGGGGTGTTTGTTTTTTTCATATTGAGCTGCATGAAATGTTTTTATATTTTTGAGATTAACCCATTGTCAGTCACATCGTTTGCAAATTAAATATTAGCTCCCATTTTGTGGGTTTTTTCATTTTGTTTATGGTTTCCTTTGCTGTGCAAAAGCTTTTAAGTTTAATTAGGCCCCATTTATTTATTTTTGTTTTTATTTGCATTACTTTAGTAGGTAGATCAAAAAAGATCTTGCTGCAATTTATGTCAGAGAGTGTTCTGCCTACGTTTCCCTCTAAGAGTTTTATAATATCTGGCCTTACATTTAGGTCTTTAATACATTTTGAGTTTACTTTGGTGTATGGTGTTAAGGAGTGTTCTAATTTCATTATTTTACATGTAGCCATCCAGTTTTCCCAGCACCAGTTATTGTAGAGACTGCCTTTTCTTCATTGTATATTCTTGCCTCCTTTGTCATAGATTAGGTGACCGCAGAAAACTAATTATAAGTTCAATTTCTTTAATAGTGATGAGCATTTATGTTTTCTGTTGATTCTTTTACCAATTTTTGCTAATCTGTCTTTCTAGGCATTCCATTTAAATTATTGAATTTATTGGTGTCAATTATTTAAAATATTGCTCATAAATCATTGTAACATCCATGGATTCTATAGGATGGTACTTTTTCATTCTTGATATTGGTAGCTTTTGCCTTCACTTTTTTCTTGCTCAGTTTAAAGTTTTATCAATATTCTTGTTCTTTTTAAAGAATTGTTTGGTTTCCTTGATTTTTTTTTTCTTTTTTTTCCTATTCCACTGAGTAGGTCATTTCTTTCTGTTCTTATCTTCATTATTTGTGTCCTTCTACTTACTTAAGGACTTTCTTCTATCATGATTTCTAAAGGTAGAAACTTACATTATTGATTTGAGACATTTATTACTTTCTTAGATAATCATTTAAAGCTAAAACTTTCTCCTAAAAGCATCATTTAGCTTTGTCCTACAAATTTCCATATGTGGTAGTTTCATAATCATTCTTTTAAAAATATTTTCTAAATTTACTGTGATTTCTCCTTCTGCCAATGGTATTTTGATATAAGGTTCTTAATTTCAAAATTTAGGGCATGTTTGAAGTTGTTCTTGCTATAGTTTATTTTACATAAAATTCTATTGTGTTCATAGAACATGCTCTCTATAATTCCAATCTTTTAAGATATTGAGTGTTTTGGTGCCTCAGCATGTGTTCTATACTGGTGAATGTTTTATGTACAGTAACACAAAATGCATATTCTGCTGTTATTAAATGTAGTGTTTTATAAGTTATTTTATACATTCTTTAAATCAAGTCTTCTATATCCTTATTAATTTTTTTTTGAGTATCAGTTTTTTGGAGTATCAGTTACTCAAAGAGGAGAGCTTAATCTCCAGTATAATAACAAAATTATCTATTTCTTATTTTAGTTTTGTAGTAGTTGCTATATTTGCTATATGTGCATAGATATACATATAAAATATTTATAGATATGCATATTGAATATATACACATATGTGTGGATGTATATACCTGTAGATCTACATATATATATTATTGTACTTGCATAAACATTTAGTTTTTCTGTGTTCTTAATTAATTGATCCCTTATCATTATGGTATTTCCTTCTATGTACCTTGTAATATTACTTATTCTGAAGCTGACTTTGTATGTTGTTAATATAGACACTCCATCTGTCTTATCTGTTTTGCATGCTATATCTTTCCCTATAATTTTAACTTTTCTGTGTTTTTACAATTATAGTGCATTTCTTAAAGACAGAGTGTAGTTGGGTTTTACCTTACATCCATTTGAAAATCTTTACCTTTTAATTAGATTAATTAGATCATTTACATTTATTATGGTTACTAATAGTCTCAGGTTTAAGTCTACCATTTTTATATTATTTGTTTTCTATTCATCCCCTGTGTTCTTATTCTTTTTTTTTTCCTTTTTGCTTTCTTTTTTAATATTGATTTTAAAATGTTTTCTTTTTGTATCCTATGTTGGCTTATTACAGGTATTTTTTTAAATATAACTCAGTGTTAGTTATAAGGTTTTAATATGCATCATTAACCTTTCATAGTCTACATTCAAATAGTTTGGTCTAACATTTATTTAATGTAGAAACCTTTTGAAAGTAAACTTCCATTTCCCCTTTGTCATGCATTTTACTTCTATTTATGTTATAATCTTTAAATTATATTGCTTTTGATTTTGCTTTAAGTAGCCAATTATGTTTTAAAGAAATTATACATAACTGTATAAATATATACATATATATGTGCATATATATATATATAAAAGTGTGAGAGTTTAAGAAATTAGCTCTCATGATTATGGAGACCTGGTAAATATAAAACCTGCAGGTTAGGCTAGTAGGCTGAATACCCCAGGAAGAGTTACAGGTCAAATCCAAAAGCAGTCTGCTTGTCATATCCATAAATTGGTATATAACAGCATGTCTGGCCCTTTTTCTTTCCAAAGTGAATAACCAGGTGTAGTGCTTTGAAATTTTGTCCACTGGGAGGATTTCCCTTCACCGTTGTCCTTCAAGGATGTCCCGAAAAGGGACTCTATAGTGATACAACTGTTTACCTTTGAGTGGTGACTGCATATTATGCAGAACCATTGTATATCAGGCCTGGGTTTTCTCTTCCTGTATCAGGTAATCATTGGGAACTCCCCCAAGACCTTAGTATAGTAGGAATGGGGAGCATGAAGATTGAGGCTACTTCTTTATGTAAGTTATTTTTGCCTTCAGGGATTATTTGGGCCTGATCTTGAAATGCCAATTCCATTTAATAATGGGGTCCTGCTGTATATGCCCAACTTTATGGCTTGGTTGGTTAAATAATACCCACTTGAAGATGGGCACTTCAGGTCACATGATACTTGGTGGTCTGTCATTTAGCATTCTACTCTACTAAGGTCCAGTGGTAGGCTGAAAGCTGTGTCTCAAAAGAAGAGTAGTAATTTTCAGAGGATGGCCAGGATTTACACAAAAATCCTATGGCCTTGCACAGTGTTTCACCCAAGGGTCCTGCTGAAGGCACCACCAGCATCCCTACTTACACTGACACTTCAAGCACCATTGGATCTACTGGATCTCATGGTCCAAGTGGCAGAGCAGATTGCATGGTAGCCTGCCTTCTCTTGTTTTAGGTCCTACTCAAAACTAGGAGTTTTTCTGGTGACTTGGTAAATGGGCCAGAGTAGCACACCCAAATAAGGAATATGTTGTCTCTAAAATTCAGAAAGGCCCAGAACAAGAGAAGATAGGTGTTAGCAAAGATGTAGAAAAAGTAGAACCCTTGTACATCACTAGTAGGAATGCAAAATGGTTCAGCTGCTATGGAAAACAATATGGAGGCTCCTCAAAATAAAAATAGAACTACCGTATGATCCAGCAATCCCACTTCTATGCATTTATGTAAAATAATTAAAATTGGGATTTTGAAAAGATATTAGCCCTCATATGTTCATTATAGCTCTACAGTAGGCAACCTAAATATCCACTGACAGATGAATGCATAAAGAAAATGTCATACATACATACAATGGTACAGTCATCCCTTGGTATCCTTGGGAGGTTGGTTCCAACACCCCTATGGACAACAAAATTCTTGATGCTCCAGTCCCTTATATTAAATGGCACAGTATTTACATGTAACATAAGCATGTCCTCCCTTATACTTTAAATAATCTCCAGATTGCTTACAATAGTTAACAATGTGAATGTTATGTAAAGAGTTGTAAATACAATGTAAATGCTATGTAAATAGTTGCCAGGGTGTGGCAAATTCAAGTTTTGCTTTTTGAAACAGTCTGAAATTTTTTTTCAAATATTTCTGATCCACAGTCGGTTGAATCCATGAATGCAAAACCTGAGGATATGAAGGGCAGACCGCATACTATTTTTCTTTAAAAATGAAGGAAATTCTACAATATGTAATGATGTGAACGAACCTTGAGGATGTTATGCTGCATACAATAAGCTAATCGCAGGCAAATACTCCATGATTCCACTTTTCCATTTATTTAAAAAAAAAAGTTATTTTTCTAAGATATATGTTCACACAATCTAAAATAATTCTTAAAGTAATATAGTGACCTAGTGCAAATTAATAATTTCCTAAATTTCAGTTGGTATTTTTTAACATTTATCATTTATTTATTCTTAATTTATTTTGGGGGAGCTGCTTTGGGTCTTCATTGATGCATGTGGGCTTTCTCTAGTTGTGGTGAGTGGGGGCTACTCATTGTTGAGGTGCTCGGGCTTAGTGCAGTGGCTTCTCTTGTTGCAGAACACAGGCTTAGGCATGCAGGCATCAGTAGTTGCAGCATGTAGGCTCAGTAGTTGTGGCACACAGGCTTAGTTGCTCCACAGCATGTGGGATCTTCCCGTACCAGGGATCAAACCTGTGTCCCCTGCATTGGCAGGTGGATTCTTAACCACTGTGCAACCAGGGAAGCCCCAATTCCAGCTGTTTTTAATCACTGTTTATCAACCTTATTTTTATTTTGATTTAAGGAAAAGGCTTTTCCCAAAGAGTTCCTCAAAGAACAGGAAAGTCTCTATCAATAATCTCTGAGCTTGCTGCTTATACATCTCAAAAGGCTTTTTATGTATCTATTTGTCCCCATCAGAAGGATGGTCTTCTTTTCATGCCCCAAAAGGATTTAGATTACTCTTTGATTGTAAGACAGAAATTTGCATTCTACTGGGGAAAATACAAGTTGTATTTGTATATACTTATAATCTCTGCAGCTTTCCTTTCCAAGTTGGAAATTTCTAATCAGAAATCGAGAAAAAAAAGGAAAATCAAAAACTTGAGGAGACCCCCCCATACCTGTGAAAACTCCATGAGTGTTCTTACTAGAAATAATTTTTTAAAAACTCTCTGCTCTGTGTACAGCATTGAATCTCAAGTTTGTATACAGTTAATTTGCTTTGAATTACCATCTCCTAGTTGTTTTCAAACTGTCTCTCAGAAAAATGCAGACCTTTTACTGGGAATTTAAAAAAATAGACTTGAACAAAGGTTTTAATAAAAAGCTAGTATTATTACCAAGTTCATTTGTTAAGTGGATACAGAGGACAGTATGTTAGAGTCAAGAATTACTAGCGGTTTTAAAATCTAACTGGGAGAAGGCTCCTATTCAGTTATTCACGTCACTCTTGCTTTTAGCCTACCCCATATTTCTAACCTGGAAAATTAATCTACAAGGATCATTGATGTTTCACACTTTATTTACGTATTTTTCCAACCATTTTAAAAATAAAAATTACATTTATGTGCTAAAAAAGATAATAAAAATCATAAAGATACAAGCATAAATTATTGTTTTAAAGCAGAAAAATATAGTTGTTAAAATGTAAAAATGAACATTTAAATGAAAACAATGAAATGATTGAAACATCTTTTGCAATTATAACAGAAAAATAGAGAAGAATCAAAAGGATAGAGTAGAGAAGAATAAAAAGTTGGTGTTAGGTGAGTGAATAATACAGAAGTGTGGAGATAAAAAAATTAGTAAAAAATACTGTGAAAGATGTTTCAGTCAAAAGTTTAAGACTCCTGATGAGTAGTTTTCTAAGACAAATATAACTGACAAATATTCATCACCAGAGTAGAAGACCTGGTAAGTATTATAGCCTAAAATTTGGAAATAATTATTCTCAAATTAGCATACTTGTGTTTACCTCTGCCACTTACAAGGTATATGATCCTCCAAAGTTGTTTTAACATTTATGCTTTAGTTTTCTATTAGTTAAAATTTGTATAATGATAAAATATTTACCTCACAGTGTGTTAGGATTAAACAAATAAATACTTTAAAGCACTTATAATACTGTGTAGTCATTGAGATACTTATGTAAACAATAGCAGTAAACCATAACCTAAATAAATCCTGGCATAATAAATGAAAATCACAGCCTGATATCCTTTTGGGATATAGAGGCTAGGAAATCAAATACAATATGCTTTTAAAAGAACAATGGGTTTATATCTGATAAATTGACATGCTAAATAATGCCAAAATGTTCCTGCGAAGTGTTTTGATGATAGAACACATCTAAACATGTAGGAAAAATACACTAACCTAGTAAACAAAGTAAACAATTACGAAAAACACTCAGAATTCTGAAATAAACAGGGCTAAGCAGCCTGAAATCATGGGATAGAATCTGTGATAGTAAGTTCAAGCTGAAGCTACAGATGTCCTATAACATTTTCCAGTCACAGTAAATAAGAGTCTTGCTTTTAATAGCCAAAAGGAATAAGATCCAACACTTGGGGTTCCAGCAAGATGAATAGGAACACTTAAAAAACTGTATCTTAGCAAATAAGTAGATTAGAGAAAAGTTCTCCAACTAGCAAAAGGAGAAAAGAAGGTTATTATTCTGTTTCAGACTGAACTCCTGAGTATAGAGGAGTAGGAGAAAAAATTCTCACCTAAGAATTTCTAATTAGGTTTGAAGGTTTGAAGATGTAATTTGAATTAACAGCTGTTCTTGAAGCCCCAATATACAAAACTAACTTAAAATAATCTTATTGGGTATTTGATTCTCTGAAAGGACACATCCTCAACCTGGGATTCTCAAGGTTCCCAAAGAAAAAGCCCCATTATCCATGAGTTTCAAATACAAATTTCAAAGAAAAAGTTTACCACGGGAAGAAGAAAAAAAAATTAGTAATTTAGAACTTTAAAAGCTTCAGTTAATGGAATTGCCAGAAACAAAATGTAAAAAGTTTCAAGAAACTTAAAATGTTTAAAATATTACCAATTTTGAGAAAATAAGATAATATGATTTAAAAACTCTAATGTACTTGAGAAAAACAGCAACTAGACATGTGGAAATTTTTTTAAATTAAAAAAATGAACATCTAGATATAGCAAAAGATAGAGTTAGTGAACTGCAGGGAATATCTCAAGAAAGTACCCTTTATGTAATTCAAAGAGAATAGAATGGAAATTATTAGATAGAGGTTAAAATTCATGGAGAGTAGAATGAAATGTGGCACACTTATTTAGTGTTCCACAGGATGGAAATACAATAATGACTGACAATTTTCCAGAACCTTTAATAGACATGATTTCTCCTGTTCAGGAAGTTCTGAAAATCCAGGGCAGTCTAAATAAAAAGAAATAAATGTTTATTCACATAGCAATAAAACTTCATAACATTAAATCTAGGTAGCAATAAAAGTGAAAATACAAATTCCTGAGAATAAACAAATAATTAGAACTGATAACCTAGTTAGCCTCAACAATAGAAACCAATGAACAAGTGGAAAGATAACTTCCAAAATCAGAAAGGCAATGACCAGCAATCTGGACTTTCATACCCAACTAAGCAGCCTTTCACCATCTGGATAAAATTTAGACTTTTTAAGAACAAACTAAACTAGATAGTTTGTAACAAGCCAGCCCTATTTAAAGAATTTTCTAATGATATACTTCAGGGAGAAGAAAATGATCCCCTGAAGTGTGTCTGTATTGAAAGAATATATATAAGCAATAAAATTAGTAAATATATGGCAAAATTATATCTCAACTTTATAATAAAGCAAAAATAAATATTTTAGAGGATATAGCCATAAGTAAATACAAAACTATAATAAAGTGTAGAGGTGTGGTCAAAAATTAAAATATTCTAAGCCCCATGTATTCTCCATGGGGGCTTAGAGGAGAATACAGAGATGTTGATTACTTTTAATTTTTAAGATATATTATGCATTAAAAAATTCTAGTAGTAACCATGTAATGAAAGGGACAAAAAGATTAATTAACTCCCAGGACAATAGAGGGGATGAATATAATTAAAAATAAATTAATTCAAAGAATACCTAGAAAGAGAAAGGGGAAAAAAAAAAAACTGGACGAGGACAGTAAATAGCAATATTGAAATAAGATTAAAAAAAAAAACCTATGAGTAATCATAATCAATGTAATGTAAAAGTTCCAGAGTGACAACCTGAAAGAAACCACAATATATCTGTTTCTTACAAAAACTTTTAAAGGTGAGCTTGAAAACAAAGTGTGAAAATTAAAGATCAGATAAAGTGAAACCAAGGAAACACTGCTAAAGAAATGTATTGCATCTGTATTAGTATCAGGGAAAATGTACTTCAAGAAAAGAAAGCCTTATTAAGTTTACTTAATCAGTGATTAAACCTACAATTCACCTGAGAAATAGAGCATCATAAAATGCATGTATTTAATAATATCAGTAGAGACCCCAAAATCAAGAGATTTATAGAGACAATGACAAATTAACATCAAAGCCAAAGCTTTAATTTTCTCAGTTAGTAGAGCAAGAATGACTATTTGAGTGGGATATGGAATATCCGAATAAAAAACTAATCAAGATATGCTTTATTTTCAAGCACACATATAATCAATCTCAAGTATCAACATCAATTTGTAGATTAAACATCAACAAAAGTCAAAGAATCTAAATCATATAGCCTCTTGAGACTATAATATAAATTAAATTAGTATTTAGTGTAAAAAGATAAGTTCAAGGACTTTATACTTGGAAATAAATGCTTCTAAACTTTCATTTTAAATAATATGTTTTAATGGAAGTGAGAAGTAAGCAATAATATAAATATTGCATATAAAAGTTTATAGAATTAAACTTAAGTGGTGCCAAGGGAAGTTTATAGCTTTAAATAATTATACTAGAAATGAGTAAAGCTAGAAAATATTAAGAAAAAAAATTAATGTGACAGAACAAACCCAAATTAAATACAATGGAGGTATTAACAAAGAAAATTGCAATATTTAAAGAAATAAAAGACAAAGATACAATGGAAAAGAACCATAAGACCAAACATTAGTTCTTTATAAAATTTAATAAAATAGGAAACTCTCAGGAAAAAAATTAGAATAATCTAAAGAGAAGACACAAATTTAGCATTATTATAAATGACAAAAGTTATATAAACACAGATTGAGAAAAATAGAATACTTTGGAAATTTATTCTAAAACCATAAGAATTTAGATAAATTTTATTTATCTAAATTATATACTTTATATACAAAATTTATGTATAGAAGAAAATAAAATTCCTAAATATTACCTAGTCATTAAATACATTACATCAGTATTTTATAATTAATGACTGCTTTAGTAAAATAAACCCATGATTTTTATATAGCTGTTATCAAGCATTAAAGACTTTTAAAAAACAATTCTAATCTTTTTTTTTTTTAAGCAACAAAAAAGAGGGATTTTTAACCATTTTAAACCTCACTGGTACATTCAGATCAGAGCAATACATGTAATAAGCCATAGTGTTTTCACTTCCAATTACAGATGCAGAAATATTGAGTATGTGCCATCAATATATAATGCTACATTTTTCATAGATTAATTTTATATTAAATAGGTCAATAACTTGGTTCTTGATGATATTCCATCGGTTTGTCTGTCTCTGTGTTTGTATTATCTTAACAACTCTAGTTGTTTATAGTTTGATATCTGGTATCTTCACCTTGTTCTTCAAAATTGTGTTGGGTGTTCTTGGCCCTTACTTTTTTTTATATAAATTACATTGTGATGTTATCTATGAATTTTGCTTAGAATTACGCTGGTTATAGATTAGGGGAAATTGGTAGTTTTTGATATGGAATTTTTATGATCTTGAACATGCTTTTTTCCTCTCAATTTGTTAGTATTACTATCATTTGTATTATAATATTATCTGTTACTGGCATATGATAATACAACACCTTTTAAATATAGATTTTGTGTCCAGCACTACTGCTGAAATCCCTGACCAGTTCTTATAATTTGTCCATTTCACTCATGTCATTGACAAATATAAAGTATTTTTTCTTACTGTCCAGTCATATTCTCTAGGACTTCTTGATTCAATATTGAGTAGAAGCTGTGACAATGGACTTTCATTTTATTTTTATTCTAAATTTGAAGAGAATGCAGCATTCAAATGATATCTGGAATTGTATTTTAAGAATTTAAGAAAGTTCTATGTAGAGATAGTTCACTAAGAGTGTTATCATGAATGGATACTGAATCTTTTTGAGTATGTTTTCTACATAATTTTCACTACTCCGTTAAATATGAAGGAAAGCACGTTAACATATTTTCCAATGTAAAACTACTTTTCCATTTCTGGGATAGGCCTAGTTTTTCATAATGTATTATTAATACAGTGTTGCCTACCTTTACATACTTTTACATTTTAAATATAAATACTTATCTCTCTTCATCATCATTATCTTATTGATAAAATAAAAAGCTGTAAGAAAAATTCTGAGGACTAAATCTCACAGGTAACTAGTAACAATGAATTAGCATTGAGTATAATGGCCTTTCATTGTATCAATAAACCACACACATTGCTTTAAAATGACATGCTTGAAGAAATGTTTTCATCTTACAAAATATCATCTAAAGTCTGGGATAGAAGAGAAATCCTGCAGTGAATGTGGTCCTAATTAATAGGATGATAAGCTAATAATGATTGCCACAGATTTATAAACCAAATGCCTTTATTTAGGTACATGAAGAAAGGCAAGTGAGCAAATAGGAAGTAACAGAAACTTGCAAAAACACTACTGGCAGTACCATTTGTTAGTATAATGATGCAGTCATTCTAATAATGATCACCAAGCCCAGAGGTCTTCCATGTGAGTAACAGGTAGCATAACTCTTGTAGAGTAAGAACCCTGGTTGGTTTTAACCACTACTCACTATTGCTTTTTTAGAATAACTAAATTAATGAAACACAAAACACCTAAGGCACATGCATTCAGTGAATTTAGCAATTTTCTTATATCAGTGGTATTTTTTATGAAAACTTGTGACAACTTAACTTCTGGAAATGTCACATTTGTTTCAATTTTTATGATAGTTCTAGCTGTATGATAGTTTTAAAAAATTACCAAAGAATATTAATAGTACTGGAGATAAACCATGTCATTTTTTTGTCCAAAATGACATGGTTTTCTTGATTTATCATGGAGTTGGAGTATCAGATGTGTCCTGAGCCAATTAATACATTTCCTCTGGACTGCATTTTTACCTGTTTATGCACAATTCAAAAAACATGAATTGGAAATTACAAGAAGGAAAATCCTTTCCTAGGAAACAATTTAGGGATAAAGAGATCTGCAAAGTGAGAGAGATCCTAAATTAGTAATAAGTACTATAGAAGTCCAAAAAATTAGGCAAAATTAAAGTCTTTAGTAATAGATATGGCAGCATCCAGAAATAATCACTTTCATTGAAACTCTATGTTTAAATATATGTAGATTTTTCCCTCTGAAAGTTACACTTTGGAAAGATTAATAATATTATTTACTGCTGAACATCTACACATATATATACACATTGTTCACTTTTTACTTTTTTTTAAAATATAGAGTACCACTTCATGTCTGAACTTCAAGGGAGTAGTTAAACATAGGAAAATAATTAAATATAAGTGTTTGAAAACCTGGAAATAGAAACACAAAATATGCCTGTGTTAGATAACACTGTCTGACAATTCTAAGTATAGCTTCTTTAACTAACTTAGTTGAGTGAATCACTTTTCCTCAATTGGGTTCTAAATCTGCCACTCTCTGGTTTTGTAACCCAACTCAATTTCTCTGAGGCTTAGTTTCTTTATCCATAAGTTGGATAAATTATTGAATAACAATCATTAAGTTATTCAATAGCAATTCCTGACTTGTAGGATTAAATTTCTAGCAATGTCTCAAATACACGTAAATATAGAAATCTTTTTTCATTCACTAATAGATTTACACAGTAGAGAGTAAAGAGTGGAAGTGTTTTGAGATTATCCATGGTCAGGAAAGAGGAAATTATAAATTCACTTATGCTCAAAGATTTTTTTAAAATAATAAGTGAAAGTAACTACTACATAAAATTTCAGAACATAGCCTCAGTATGGATCTTTGGAAAATATTACCTGAAAAGGATAAACTGATAAAAAAATGATCTAGAATAGTCAGGCTTAGCAAATTTTGTTAGGACTTTTCAGGGGTAAAAATAAATCTGTAAAATGGAACAAATTTTCTAACTTAAAATTAGAAATGTGGCCCATGTCCATTCTTTAGCAAACTGATTGCTGTTTTTATTTAAAAGCAGACATCTGTAGCTTCTCCAAGATTATGAGAATTGTAATCAGAAACACAACATATGGTACCAAGTGATGAATCTGAAGAGACACAGCTAAGTTTAGATCTAACTAAAATTTCTAGGTTTCACTTTAAAACTAAATGTAAGATACATTCTGTCGTCATTTATCATCACATAGAATTAATATATGATCTCATTCTTAACTGGTTGCTAAAAATAGAGGTAAAAATGTAATACAAACTTTTTATCTGGTCTTTCCAAAAAAAATTTGTTGTTTTTCTTTTGTTTTGCTGACAGATATACCAAAATAAGATTTGACAATAAGGGAAAAGTAAATATAAACATATGTACATATTACTTAAAATTTCCAATGAATATGTAGACATAAAATTAATAAAGTACATAAGTAGGTTAAAATTTTACTTATATACCAAAGCAATTATGATAAAATGTGGGTAATTATTTAGTTCTTCCAGATTATTTCTTACATTTTAGACCACCTGATGATACTATACATTCATAGTTATATAATTAAAATATATAGATAATACAGAACTTTTTTTAACCCTGAAAACTTATTTTTAGAAAGTTAATCTATAATAAGTATATACAAAGTAAGTTATGAAACCTCTTTGTACAAAATACCTAATGAACAAAATGTATGAACTCCTGTTATTGTAAAAACAGCCATTGTATTTCAATACCAAAATAAGATGTGAGACTTATATTTAAGAATACTTTATATATTAGTGGAGTAGAAATGGGCAGAGTTACATCCCAGGGTTGATCAAACTTCTAGCAGCCCTCTTGTTCTTTTCCTTAATTTTAAGATGTTTTTGGGTTCAGTTCTCTACTTATGCTTTGCCCCTTTCAGGTGCAAAGAATGATTTTACTCTTCTGATGATCCCACCATATATTGGAAAAATGGTGAGGCCATCCATCTATGACATTTCACTACTTGCATATTTGGACACAGAAGAATTATTGTTGTGCCCTGGTACCATTTAGAAACGTCTGTATTGGGATGGAAGAAACATGTGTATCATGGTGTCCCTCTAGACCATTTCCCTGAAAACATCATGAAAATAGTTTTCTCTGTTGGTTTTTTCCTACTTTCTTAAAGTCTTAGGTTAGTGGTTAAAAGCCCAAACCAAGGAACCAGAGTATTAGGATTCAAGTCCTAGCTCCCGTAGTTATTTGCTGTGGGGATTTGGGAAAGTATTCAAATTCTCAACATTTGTTTTCCACTTGCAAAGTAGGGGAAATAGTAGTTTAATATTATTATTTTTATAAGTTTTCTTGATAAGTTTTAGGTGGAATAATTGAAATAACTTACATCAGGGTCTGACATTTAACAAACAATTAACAAATGTTAGTAGTTATAATTTATTTACCATGATTTGCCATGTTTGTTATCAGCAACTACCTCTTCCTAGGCTCCTCCCAGGTAAGAGGACACAAGTCTCTCTGTGGATTAGATCCCCAAACCTATCTGTCTGTTAAATCCCTCAATTTCAGCCAAGTCTTAAAGATGGTAAAGGTGACAGATCTCCTTCTCAGAAATCCAATACCATCTAAGTTCTTGATATGGAATTGATCATTACCATTATCCTTTAAAAACCCTCTTTCCAAGCTAATAAGAAACTTTACCTGGTCTCCTTATGCTGAAAGGATTGGGAACATGGAATCCCACTCCTGACTCATTATGCATTCATTATGGCATGTGTTTCCTTGGGGTCTAAGATTTCCAAATTCAAGATTATTTTCTTGGTTTACTATAGCAGTTTTATCCTGGTGTAGTAGTTCATTTTGTTTCTTTTTTAATTGGAGCATAACATATTATCATGAATTTAGCAGCTTAAACAACACCCATTTATTTGCTCATAGCTCAGTAGGTTAGAAGTCCAGGTGGGCTCCACTTGGTTTTTGGCTTATCACAAACTCAGAATCAAGGTGTCAGCCAGCCTAGGCTTTTATTTGGAGGTTTATGGGAAGAATCTGCTTCCAGGCTCCTCTTTATTGTTGCAGAATCCAGTTTCCTGCAGCTATAGGACTAAGCTCCCATTTCCTTGCTGGCTGGTGGCTCTGGTGCCCTTAGTTTCCAAGGATCTCTCTCAAGTTCTTTTCACATGGCCCTCCCATTTCCCAACCAGCAACAGTGCATCAAATTCCCCTCAGGTTTCCAGTTCCTGATTTCCCCTTCTGCTACCAGCTGGGGAAAACTCTCTGCTTTTAAGATTAGGCCTAACCCCTCCTTTAAAGGCAAATAATGAGTAACCTTAATTTGCAAAATATCTTTACCATGTAACAGAACATAATTACAAGAGTAATAAAGATCATGGGACAATTTTAGAATTTTGCAAATCACACTCAGGCTGTAGATATGTGAAGACCTAGAGATCTGCTCCCTTGTAATCAAATTAGTGTAACAGAAGATCACAGGAAGAAACATAGTCAAAAATATCAGCGTATGTATATAATTTTTAAATTTTATTTATTTATGTATTATTTCTTGGGGGATACACCAAGTTCAATCATCTGTTTTTATACACATATCCCCATATTCCCTCCAACCCTCGACTCCTCCCCCACCCTCCCTCGAGTCCCTCCCACCCTCCCCATCCCAGCCCTCTAAGGCATCTTCCATCCTCGAGTTGGACTCCCTTTGTTATACAACATCTTCCCACTGGCTATCTGTTTTACAGTTGGTAGTATATATATGTCTGTGCTACTCTCTCGCTTCATCTCAGCTTCCCCTTCACCCCCTGATCCCCCCAAACCTTGAGTTCTCCACTCCATTCTCTGCATCTGTGTCCTTGTTCTTGTCTTGTCACTGAGTTCATCAGTACCATTTTTAGATTCCGTATATGTGAGTTAGCATACAATATATGTCTTTCTCTTTCTGACTTACTTCACTATGTATGACAGACTCTAGGTCTATCCACCTCATTACATATAGCTCCATCTCATCTCTTTTTATAGCTGAGTAATATTCCATTGTATATATATGCCACATCTTCTTTATCCATTCATTTGTTGATGGGCATTTAGGTTGCTTCCATGTCCTGGCTATTGTAAAGAGTGCTGCAATAAACATTATGGTACAAGTTTCTTTTTGGATTATACTTTTCTCTGGGTATATGCCCAGGAGTGGGATTACTGGATCATATGGTAGTTCTATTTGTAGTTTTTGAAGGAACCTCCAAATTGCTTTCCATAGTGGCTGTACCAACTTACATTCCCATCAACAGTGCAGGAGAGGTCCCTTTTCTCCACACCCTCTCCAACATTTGTGGTTTCCAGATTTTGTGATGATGGCCATTCTGATTGGTGTGAGGTGATACCTCATTGTGGCTTTGACTTGCATTTCTCTGATGATGAGTGATGTTGAGCATCTTTTCATGTGTTTGTTGGCCATCTGGATGTCTTCTTTGGAGAAATGTCTATTTAGGTCTTCCACCCATTATTGGATTGGGTTATTTGCTTTTTTGGTATTAAGTTTCATGAGCTGCTTGTATATTTTGGAAGTTAATCCTTTGTCTGTTGTTTCATAGGCAATTATTTTTTCCCATTCTGAGGGTTGCCTTCTTGTCTTGTTTATGGTTTCTTTCGCTGTGCAAAAGCTTTGAAGTTTCATGAGGTCCCATTTGTTTATTCTTGATTTTATTTCCATGATTCTAGGAGGTGGGTCCAAAAGGATCTTGCTTTGATGGATGTCATAGAGTGTTCTGCCTATGTTTTCCTCTAGGAGTTTGATAGTGTCTGGCCTTACATGTAGGTCTTTAATCCATTTGGAGTTTATTTTTGTGTATGGTGTTAGGAAGTGTTCTAATGTCATTCTTTGACATGTTGCTGTCCAATTTTCCCAGCACCACTTATTGAAGAGGTTGTCTTTTTTCCATTGTATACTCGTGCCTCCTTTGTCAAAGATAAGGTGCCCATATGTGTTTGGGCTTACTTCTGAGTTCTCTATTCTATTCCATTGATCTTCCTTTCTATTTTTGTGCCAGTACCATACTGTCTTGATCACTATGGCCTTGTAGTATAGTTTGAAGTCAGGAAGCCTGATTCCACCAACTCCATTTTTCCTTCTCAAGATTGCTTTGGCTATTCGGGGTCTTTTGTGTTTCCATACAAATGGTAAGATTTCTTGCTCTAGTTCTGTGAAATATGCCATTGGTAATTTGATCGGGATTGCATTGAATCTGTAAATTGCTTTGGGTAGTACAGACATTTTCACGACG
The DNA here is from genome assembly GCF_030028045.1 of Hippopotamus amphibius kiboko. Classification (NCBI taxonomy): domain Eukaryota; kingdom Metazoa; phylum Chordata; class Mammalia; order Artiodactyla; family Hippopotamidae; genus Hippopotamus; species Hippopotamus amphibius. The sequence goes on along the minus strand of NC_080186.1, from coordinate 203,185,522 downwards.
TTGATTCTTCCTATACAGGAACATGGTATGTCTCTCCATCTGTTTGTGTCGTCTTTGATTTCTTTCATCAATGTCTTAAAGTTTTCTGCGTACAGATCTTTTGCCTCCTTAGGCAGGTTTATTCCTAGGTATTTTATTCTATTTGTTGCAATGGTGAATGGGAGAGTTTCCTTAATTTCTCTTTCTGCTCTTCCGTTGTTAGTGTATAGGAATGCAAGAGATTTCTGTGCATTAATTTTGTATCCTGCTACTTTACTAAACTCATCAATGAGTGCTAGCAGTTTTCTGGTAGAGTCTTTAGGGTTTTCTATATATAATATCATGTCATCTGCAAAGAGTGACCATTTTACTTCTTCTTTTCCAATTTGGATTCCTTTGATTTCTTTTTCTTCTCTGATTGCTGTGGCTAAAACTTCCAAAACTATGTTGAATAATAATGGTGAGAGTGGACACCCTTGTCTTGTTCCTGTTCTAAGAGGGAATTCTTTCATTTTTTTCCCCATTGAGAACGATGTTGGCTTTTGGTTTTTCATATATGGCTTTTATTATGTTGAGGTAATTTCCTTCTATGCCCATTTTCTGGAGAGCTTTTATCATAAATGGATGTTGAAATTTATCAAAAGCTTTTTCTGCATCTATTGAGATGATCATATGGTTTTTATCCTTCAATTTGTTGATATGATGTATCACGTTGATTGATTTGCGTATATTGAAGAATCCTTGCATCCCAGGGATACACCCCACTAGATCATGGTGTATGATTTTTTTAATGTGCTATTGGATTCTGTTAGCTAGTGAAAATATCAGCGTATATTTTAACAACAAATACATCATGTGCTGTTTTTCATAATTGCTTGCCAAAACAACTGCTTTATAAATTATTGTTGAATGAATAAATAAAATTGAGACTGGAGGCAAGGGACTTGTCATATTTATATATTCTCCACTTGGTTAGGATGGAGAATATTAATTCTAAATATCAATCCAGTCATTTTATTCCTTAAGTCAAACCATTCCTTACCACATTATTTTTAAAAACATTATTTTTAAAATATTTTTTTTAAAAATAATATCTGTTTTTCAAATATGACAATTCAAGTTATAAGAACAGTGTTTTTTCATTAAAGAATATATTTCCATTATTTTTTGTTTTTAAATTTTTATTTTCAATTTGTTTCATTTTTTCTTATCAATTATTGTCTAGATGTTAAAGGTAAATTAGGGTATTATTGGTTTATAGTTGGCTTTTTTGCTATAAGATGTTAAAATTGCTTTGAATATCATTAAGAATTATAATTGCCCTCCAAAAAAACTTCTTAAAAATCCAGTCTTTTAGGAAGAACTTAATATAAGTTTTTCTCTGCCCCTCTCCTGTGAAGGAAATACTCATTTTGTTGTAAATTCCTTGGTACATTTTAATTTTTTTAATCATAGGGAATCTGGAATAAAAATATACAAAAATTGTTTGAAAAGTGCTTCATATGATTATCTGGCCTGAGACTATGTGCTGAGGAACTTGTTGCAGTCAGGCTAAGCAGATCACCATACCCAACAACTAGTTTCAGATTTGAGGATTTAAAAAGCTGCCTTTATGTTTCTATTTTTCAAATATGCGCAGACTTTTACACTAGTGGCTACAGAGGAACATCAATTTTCTCATTTGTCTCTTCTATTAAATAAAGTATGTAATCTATGTGGTAGAAATATACACTTACCCTATCCAATGAAAATAGGATTTAGCATTTGGGTACTTTTATCTGTCTTGATTTAACTCATGCAGTAAGTTTATATATTTGCTAGGAAGAATGCACTTCAATAGTAGGATGATAATGGGCTTAGCTTTTCATGAAATCAGACTTTTATCCTCTAGTGTTTTGCATTGAGCATTTTATTTATTTATTTATTTATTTATTTATTTATTTATTTAATTGGCTGTGTTGGATCTTCGTTGCTGCACACGGGCTTTCTCTAGTTGCGGCGAGGGTGGCTACTCTTCATTGTGGTGCATAGGCTTCTCATTGTGGTGGCCTTTCTTGTTGCAGAGCACGGGCTCTAGGTGCATGGGCTTCAGTAGTCGCGGCACATAGGCTCAATAGTTGTGGCTCACAGGCTCTAGGGCACAGGCTCAATAGTTGTGACGCACGGGCTTAGATGCTCCACGGCATGTGGTATCTTCCTGGGGCAGGGCTCTAACCTGTGTCCCCTGCATTGGCAAGCAGATTCTTACCCATTATGCCACCTAGGAAGTCCTATTTTTATTTTTTTATTTTTTTTAAATTTAACTTTGGATGTAAGAATAACAGTTTTTCCTTACCATAGTCATCTATATTATTCGTCTGTAGTCTATCATTCAAAAGCATTTCCTTTTAAATATCTGCTCTGGAATTCATAAATTCCATTTGAATCCTTTAGAAACTTACAAGTTTCTTAGATATGAACTTTCCTTCCTCTACATATTGCCTTGCCAAACTTAATATGACAAAACACTAAGATAGTTCATGTACCTGTCACTTACTGGAAATTTCTGATTTCTGGAATCATCTGTTTCCTCTTGCTGCTAAAGAGCAAGAAATCTAGTTAAGAATGGTGACAGAGATAGAAAAGTCTCCTTGATTGTGTAGGCAATTAGTCAATGGAATATAATGTGGAATTTCTATTCTTAGGGGGTTTCAATTACATGATAGACAAGATTTTTCTCCTGAAGGACAAGCTAGATTGAAGGACTTTTTAAAAATTTTTTATGTCTATTAAAATTTTTTTTCACCAATACTGAATGATTCCTTTTATTGACTGTTATTTATCATGGAAGGGAGAAGACAAGTGTTAATATAAATGTTAAAAGATCTATGCATATTTTATGAAGCTGTAATAATTGATAAATCGAGAAGCAGAGACCAAATCGACTGAAAATAGATATCTGGGGGTAATTCTGTGATCAGCTAGAGAAATGTACTCCTACTCTACTCAAGTAATATGCTTATATAAAGAAAAATGGCCAAATGAGTATAAATTTTATGTAAGATTTTATCATTTTCTCTACTTAGTTGAATTCCACTAGTGTTCTTTTTTATGTCAGAGGAAGAAAATGTGACCATTACTGTAATTCCATTTTTTCTGTTAGTGGAAATTGCAATACAAAATAGGTAATGCAAGCCTAGTGCTGTCCATGAACAGTAGTACCTCAGCATATCTCTACGTGAAAGCTTATTTTACTATCACTTAAGGAACTCATTACCCTTTTATGAGGCTTACATGCTGCTTTACAAATATAGCACTCTAGTAACATTATGGAAGCATCATTATTCTTGCCAGTGGCATTTTTTAAAGCAGGGAGAAACTAGTTTGAAAATAACTTCCTTAGTGTTCTTAGTCTTTTGTACTATGCTAATATTTTCCCAAACTTTTGTTGAAATCTTAGCTTTACTTTAGTTCATCTACCATCTGGAAATTATTACAATGTGAGAAAGCTTGTATGATTCTGATTGAATTGTTGAGATAAGAATCTGGATCATCTTTAATAGAGCAGGCTTCAGGCCCACTTTTACATAGGAGCCGATGGAAGTTCAGTATTAACTTTAGTTTTAAACATTGACACCATTTTGATTCAGATATGAGAACAGGTGCTTTAGGTCCAAAAAAGTCCAGTTAACTTAGAACACAGCTACATTGCATTAACAGTTACAGAGGTATGTGGCAAAATCTCATGTGATGTTTGCCCCAAGGTGTTTTCTATTAACAAAAACTAAAATATGAAATTTCGCAAGTGGTTTATTTCCCATAGAGAAAAGATTCAAGGTTATTTTTATGCTATCATTACCTTCACTTACTTTGATTAAAAAAAATGAGAACATAGGCAATTGAATTACATTAAATTCTTGAGAATTACACGAAACATTGCATGTGTCTCATAGATAAATATTATTTCTCTTGGTGTCATGGTGAAAATAAGAGTGCAGATAGAACCAGCTCATTGTACTGTGCTTTACTTCCTAATCTAGGGCATCCCAATTTAAGGCATGCTTCTAAATCTACCTATCTTTTAGCGAAAGGGATATCTGAAATATCATTAGTGAGATATTATGATAGGATTATCTTGCCAAGTGAAGATCAATGAGAGGTGTATGAAATATAATTTAATATTTTTCTTAAGGAAATAAAAATATGACTTTAAGAATTCAGGAAGGGAAAAAAAAAAAGAATTCAGGAGGTAATGTCCCAAGTATAGCAGCATGGATGACTAAGGACTTATTAACTTCTACTGCCATATGAAAATGATATAGTTCTAAGGACGTTCTGAGCTTTCTAGAATTAATATCCAACAACTGTCTCAAAATATGAATAAATTTCAATTATTTATTAGTATTAACCAACCATCCCTTTTACCAATACCTTCTGACTACAGAATTTCTAAAATCAAAACAAAGATTTTCCTCTGTATCATGGAAAAGGACCTCTAAGAGTTACCTGTTCAACTTTATTTATTTATTTATTTATGTTTGGCTGGCCCTGATTTGAACCAGAATGTATGCCAGGGCAGCTGGGGTAAGATGACACTACAGGGATATGAAAAATTCATAACTATAAAGTATCAGGTAATGAATAACAAATGTATTCACTATTTTGTACATTACATGACAGCTAGTTTTAAAACTACATGATTTTTTTCTTACAGTGAGAGCTCATTATAAAAGTATTAATAGAGATTTTATTACCCATCCAGGAACTTTTAGAAGGCTAGAAAAGACACTAAAAAGGGGGCTTTTCTACCTTATTATGCAATTGTTGATGTTAACATTCTAAACACAATTTGTAGTTTTATAACTAAACATAAAAATATGTCAAGTAAATTTGTCCCAAATTTCAAATTTCCAGATGGACATACGAGACACCCGTATATTTGGTTCAATTATTTCAACTTTATAATATGCTAGCTCAAGTTTACTTTAATTAGATTTGAGGTCATTTTTTTAAAACTTTAGATAATTGACTTTGTAATCTTCATGAATGGACCTTTGATTCTTTTTTAACTGTCATTATTGGCAAAAATTAATGTTCCCTTTTGATAAAAGTCCTGATATACAATTTGCATAACGTGAACTTGGTATTTCTCTCCCACTAATGCTATCCATTCCATTTTACCCCTTTACAGATTAATCTCACTTCATGGGAGCAATAACATTTAAAGTACAATTATTTTTTTTAAAAATTCTAAAGAGAAAACTGTTCAAAACTTTTAAGTTATCTAGTAGAATTGTAAAACATATGTATTTGCTTATTTCTTAGTTTTGTTTTAGTTTAGCCAAGTACATTTTATACACAGAATATCAGTGCTCAATATCTTGGTGGCACCTAGGGATTGGTAAAGACAGAGAACCATTTAGGAAAACTGGGCTTCATCATTTCCAGATTTCAGAGAATTGCTTTTCAGGAAACAAGAGAAACTATACAGGCAACTTTTTATTTGGAAAAATGAGGAAGAGAAATGTAAGTTTTTTTGAGTGGCATATTCAGAGTTGGAATTTTAGTTAATAAAGAGTTAGAAAGAATGCAGAGCCCACCGTTGCAAGGAGGGTCAAGAGATGCTGACCACTGGCTTTGCCATCTTTTTGAGCTGATTAAGGTGTAAAATAATCCAAACTTTAAGGAAACTTTGAGAAGAATATGACTCAAGATATCAGTATACCCTAATATTCAATCATTCATAAGATTAACAAATATTCACTAAGCAACAACTATGTGAATAGCAAAAAAGCTGGATATGTATGATAAGATGTGACACTGATCCTACTGTTAAGGAATGTTAAAAATATGACTCAATTGCAATTAAATTAGATTTGGAGTATTATACATAGGGAATGATCAATTAAAATATGAAGTTGTCATATCAGTATCCATCTGGTAATTTGGACCTCAAAATAAATATAATTAATCTATTCTTATGTTTAGTTATGAAAATGTATATTATGATTAGAATATTAACATAAACAATTGCATATAAGAGTAAGAAATATAGATGTGGAAAAGCTAAAATTCAAGAAATTTCCTAAGCAGTGATTGTGATTTGATGAATTGACAAAAGATATTTCACTCCACCATTCTGGTGGAAAATTCTGCAGGCACGATATTGGTGATACTTTTCCTTGTGAATCAATTGATTGGCTTTGCTAGCAAATATTTGAGTGCATACTATGTCTCCAGGCACTAGGAATAAAAGGATAAATATAATAGACACAGTCCCTTTTGCTAACACGTATGTGTTGGACATAAGTTCTAACAACACTAGAGTTCCATTTGGTATTGATAAAGCCATAACTTATCTCAAACTTCTGTAATGTCATTGTCTCATGTAGCAAAAGAGTGAAGCATGGGGCACCTCAAGTGAACCTTTATCCCCCCTTTTCCTACTTTATGCTGTCCACATCTGCCATAGTTTACTCAGCTTTATCTCGTGCATTTATTTACCAAATATTTCTGAGTACCTGGGATGTTGGAGGTACTGATTTAATCTCTGCTGATGTAGAGGTAAATAGAGACAAAAAACTATACAGGAAAGATCACCTCATTAAATCTTGGGTAATGCCCTCAGTGAAAAAAGATGACAATAACAGGTGTTACCATTGGATGGAATGTAGGAAAAGTATCCATGGGAGTAGATGAGGACAAACATATAAAAAGTTACTAATACCAAAGAAAGAAAAATTTAATAGGAAACAGGTGTTTAAAAGCTGTGAGTCACCATGATAAATTAAGCCGGATAAAATAACTTTTTTTGGCTAGTAACTTATGAAAGTAATATGAAAATTTAAAAAAAAAAATCAGTTGACCATATAATTTATGGCAACTTTTTTGCCCCAAGAAACAACTACATGTGACAGAAAAGTGGTGCCTGATTTTTTTTCTTTTAATTTTTCTAATTTTCCATTTTAGTCTGGTAGTAATAATATAGACATTTATAGAAACCAAGTTACAATATCATAGTACAGGCTGGAATGTGTTTCAACCAAACACTATGTAAATCCAGTGTGTATTCGTTTAGCAACTGTAAATCAGTAAATCAGTGTTTTACAAACCTTTGTTTATGTCTACCTATAGCACAAATCTTTAATGACATTTTACTTTTGCCTCACTTTATTTTCAGTGCTTTAGTATCAATTAATAGCATTTTAACAGTATAAAATATCTTCAATTAGAACTTCAATTTAAACGTTTCTCTTTTAATATTTAAGTAATAGTGTATACTGTTAACTATGGAATTATCAATTTCTCCTATTTATCATGCAAATCAGAAGTAATACAAAGAATAAACTTAGGTTAAGAGAAGAAAACCATTATCTACTCTCGGTAACGTTGCTGGGCAATATTTTCCATAATGTGTGTCTGGAATATTGATATGCATTAAGGATCTCTGACCAAATATATTGGAATATGTTGGCAAACAAGGCAAATATTTTTCTTTTGTTGCCAGACTTCTCAGAGATCTCAGAGACCATAACATCCATGAGGGCATAGTTTATTTCTGTCTTACCTCTTACATTGTGTGGGATTCTCAACAAATATTTATTGAATTAGCATATATCATGACACAACTGGTTTTCCATGATGAGAGCGAAAATAGGCAGCCATTTCCAAATGTATTTGGTCACAGGACCACTTTTTTCCCCACAGAACATTTTGCTGTACAGACACACTTTGGGAAATGCTAACGTTTGTGTAATTCGTGGGAGAAGAGACTGTGTTACAAGGAACGCTTTTCTCCAAAACTTTCTCTAAGGCAAGAAAGGAAGGAAGGGAGGAAGAAAGGAAGGAAGGAAGAAAAGTCTATTATAAAGAAAATGCAATAAACACCTATTGAATGTCTACAGCACCAGTTATTGTGCAATGTATTGGGAATACTAAGATGGCTTGAATCAAGTCCCTGTCTTCCAGATCTTGCCACAGTGTATTGAAATAATTTGTGCTTACCTGCCTTGCTGTACTGTGAATACTGTTTTTCATAGGAGGCTGTAGGACCATAGATAGGAGGCTCTTTCCCCAGCTGGCGTGTTAGGGGTAGCTTTGAGAAGGAGGACAGACAGAGCTGTGTCTGTAGCCCTAAGCATTAGTCATAGAGTGGCAAGGGCATTGTAGATAGAGGGAGTTGCAGTGGTTGAATTGGTAAAACAGAAGTTTTGCAGGAAACTACTAAGGCTAGAAGTCAGGGAGTGGGGAAAGGTAAAGCTGAAGGCACATCAATCTAGGTCTCAAAGGTGCTTGAATACCTTGCTTAGGTGTGTACTCAACAAAATGCCAGCTATTATGGGAGTCTCAGGAAGTGTATGATCCATCTGCCCAGACAAGATCTAAACAAAGGAAAAGTTAATAACAGACATGGTAGTTTGAAGCAGCAATACAGGAGGAATGAAGCAAGGGAGACACCAAATGACATTTGTTATACATCAATGCTCCAAGCACTCTGTTATTTAATTTCATCCACTTAATAAGTTTCTGAGTTTAGTAACTATCATGAACTGCTGAAACAAACTGAGAGAGGCGATATAGCATACTGCATAAGAACATGGACTCTAAAGCCAGGGTCCTGGGGTTTGAGTCCTGTTTGTGCAACTTACAATGAGGCCATGAACACTTTAGAGATCTAGAGACTTACAAAGATAGAGACAAACATTGTGGGTCAATTCCTTTACCTACACAAAAGGACTCAAAACAGTGCCTGTCTATTATAGGACAAGTAACTTGCCCAAGGTCATGAAGCTATTTTGTAAAAGAGTCAGGATTCATCTCAAGTCTGTCCAACTTCAAAGCCCAGCTCTCTTTCCACTATCTCAAGACAATGCATGATTAATTTCTAAACACAGTGCAAACAAGAATTTCTAGGGGAGCTCAGAGCTAGGAGAATTTATTTCATGTTGAGGTAGTCAGAAAGACCTTCATTGAAGAAGTGGGATTTGAGGCAGGCCCTGAAAGATGAATGATTTGTGAGAAATAAGGAGGAAAGGAGTGGGTATTACAAGTGAAAGTGTTGGCATGAGTAGAAGTATAGTATTCAAAAGTGCAAATATCCATATATTGATACTTTTTCTTTTGACTTTGGTAGTTCCTAGCAAAAGTAGATCCAGGTAAAATGAATTTGAAGAAAAATATTAACCTAAAATCTCATCATGCTAGCTGTGAAGTGTTTATTTTTTTCATTTGTTATGTTATAATATTTGTCCACAGATAGTTTATTTTACAGTTGTGATCATATGAAAAATCACTATTAAACTGTTGGTTAGTCTCGTACTATGTGGTATGTTACTATACTATGTAACAATTGAAGAAAAATCATTTTAGTTGGTACTTGCCAAATAATATAGATACACACACACACACACACACATATACACATATATAATACTCTAATATATGTCCTAATATTTAAATAAACATCATCATCAGAAACAAAATGCCTAAGCAACATTGTTGGATCATAGTACACAATGAAAAAATTCATTAAACATTTGTGTCAGTTAAGAGTTTATTAGTTTCAATTGTAGAAAAATATATTACTTTTAAATCAATGCATAAAGAAAAACTGACTTTCATGACTATGAGTCAAGGGATCCAAAAGGTTTTCTCTATGTTGAGCTCCAAGAATTGCTAGTATGAGGAATTCAAATCTTACCAATTCAGAATTAATATAATAATTATAACAATAATAGCTAACTTTTATGGGTGCTTATGTATGGAATATTTCAGATATTCTTCTGAGCATTTTTGAATACTTAATTTCTAAGGTCATTTAATTTTCACATAACTGGATGAGGTAGATAGTAGGAAATTGAAACAAGAGAAATTAATAACTTCCCCAGATCCATCCCTGAAATATTATCAATTATGAAGGGGATGGAGTACTTGAATTGTCCAGACCTAGATCTTTACCCACTTCAGTGACGTTTCTAATGGTGGAAGGACTCTGTCTCACCAAAAACACATGGACTGACATAGGAAGGGAGTTCACAGCCAGCAAAATGATAGATGTCTGCTACTGGAAACCACTTATGAGATACAAAGACCTTCCCTCTTTCCCAGGATCTCCCCCCTTTCCTCCAAATGAAAAGATAAACTTTTTGCCTGAGTAAAATCAAGACAAAAGTGCTAAAATGCTAAATTCTGTTTTTATTGGACAGGGTAAATATATATTCCTACCATTTAGATTGTGTACAATACTGAATAGAAGAGTTAAATGAAAAAACTGCCCTTGCTCTGCAGCCACTAAAATGTAAATGCCTGTGCATGTTTGAAAAAGAGCAACATAAAGGCAGCTTTTTACTCTTTGAATCTGAAATTGGATTGGTCCATCTGCTGGCAGCCTAGAAAGCAACTAGTTTTGAAGTACAGAGTTTAAATTCACCAGTCTCAACGTGGATGTAGTATTTGTGTAACCCATCATTTCCCAAATTTTACTCATTTGCATAACAAATTTATGAACTTGGCCCTTTCTAAATACTGTCCTTATTGCCTATAAATTAACTAATAATTTTTGCTCAAATGGAATTTTTTAAAACTTAATATCATATTGTAAGTGGAAAATGAATATTTTCCAATGTATTTAAATGAAATATGATTTTTCTAATTCAAAAATGTGTCGATGTAGTACCAAAATCCAAACTTCGTGCCATTAGTGATAGTTAAATTATATATCAGAAAAAACTAGTTTGGGCTCTTTTCCAAGGACTTGAAGAAAGATGCCATAGTTTCTTTGATGTTGGTGTTCCTTAAATGTCCTTCACTGTCCTTCCAGGTCGATATTACACTGTGGCTTTGCTCTTTAAGCTATGTCTGATCTCTTTCATAAGTGATATTAGCAAACACCACACAGCACACATTGTGTGAAAACCCAATAGTCATCTATTTTTCAATTTATGCTATATTTGGAGACTGTCAGTTTTTACCAATTAAAGTAGAATTGAGAGAAGTATAAAAGCAATATATCAAGAAAGATGCAAACAATAAACTTATTCAGTATTTTTTGATATTAAAAAAGTTACAATGAGTTGAATAACATAAAAGTTTTTAAAGTTTTGAGAAAAAGGAGCTCATTTTAATTTCTTCTCATCCCTAGTTCCAGAATTTAGACTTGTCTCAATGGCAACTCCCCCAAGATTGGGAAAGTCAGAGCTTGGTTGTCTCAGAAAATATTCTTGACCAGTAAGAACAAGGAAGAAGAAGGATGCATATGCACTAGTTGAGATGGGAGGGGGCAGAAAGATACATTAGAATTGTAGTCAACTACTTAGAAGTAATGAATTGAAAGTAAAGCCATCCATAACAAAAGAGAGGCACCCACTTTTTCTCGTTTGGCCACAACCGGTTCTCTCTGAGAAAGAGAAGGCTGCTGTGGCTGCTTCATCCTGAGTTCCATTGTGTCCTGGGGTCCTGGAAGACATTCTGGTTGGATGTCTAAAAGTACATCTTGAACCTAGAATGGGAATTTGGGTAAAAACTTCAAAGTTAAGAGAAAAACACTGCCAGGCTCTGGTAGACTTGATTAACCCATAGTTTTGCCTGTCTCCAACTTAGGCATGTGATTGTTTTATGTATTTGTGTATTTATTTGTTTGCTTGCTTGTTTTTAAACTTATGTGCCTTTCTCTGGAAGAATGTGAAGCGAGGAGCCATGTCACATTTATCTCTACTACCATAAATGAGAATAAAAGTACTATTTTATAAGGTTACCATAAAATTAAAGGAATCAATACATTTGACATGTTTTGAATAGTGTGAAAAAGACATTAATAAATGTTAGCCATTGTTTTTGACTAGATCAGAGAGAACTGATGAATTGTCTAAAATTAGCGTCTTCCTAGACATCTTGACCATGTTGAAGCTTTTACCATCACAAAACAGCTTTCTATATAAAGAGCTGTTTGAAAAAGGTTTTCTTACCTTCATCCCACTATGTCTTAACCAAGACTACTGGAAAGAGAACAGTGCATTGAACAGAGCATCAGTTCTGCAGCCACTATCTAGTTTCATTAATTTTAGTGCTCCAAAAACACTTCATTCAGACAATGCAAGCATTTATGTTCTTACCTCAATGCATTCTTTTAAATAGAAGTTGTGGTAAAATTGAAGCCATTTCAAAAGAAAAACAAAATTTGCGTGGTTGATTTACTCTTGTTTCCTAATACTACTAGTAATAAGAGCTATCAATTTAAAACTGAGCAGCACTGTGTACCAGGCATGGTTCTAAGTGATTTTATGTTTGATAATTTAATTTTAAAAACAGTATTATGAAATAGGTGTTTTAATCTCCATTTTATAAGTAAGTTGAGGCATAGAGAAGTTAAATGATAGTGAAAGGATCGAAAAATTAATATATTGTTGGACTTGAATCTAAGCCAGGACTATAAGCTCATGTTTTATCTTTTAAAATATGCTGGGGTTTTTTTTTTTCTGTTGATCATATTTTTTATTTCTTGAGAGGGAAAAGAGTTTATATCCTGTCTTTATAGTACTGCAGACATTTTTATTTTTGTTTATCATCTTGATAGAATCATTCTAATTTTTTATCTTTTATATCTAACACCATAAAATTGTGCTTAAATTATCCACTAGATTTTTCCCCCTCCTGTAAAGCTGAATTGATATTAAGGAAAGTAAAACAGTCTTTCCATGTTCAAATATTTTGGTCTCTGTGAATATTCCCCTTGAGGGGTTCTCCTCTATACCTCATAAATCATGTAATCATGATCCGATTTTGTCATGCCAGCTAAATAGTTATAGATACATCACTAAATGACATTTGATTTATAGTTCTGGTAGGTAATCTCTGATGGCAAATATCCTTTAATGTCATCTTTCATAGGACTAAGTGCCCTTTATTAGTGATTTCTAAAAGTTTTTAAAAATTGAAATAGGAAAATTTTTAAATGTTACCAGAACTGTTTCAGTGTCCTCATCAGACAGCATATAGATGTGTGTTTTATCTGACCTCTCACCAACATCTGATTAACTTTTAATTCTTTAAATTTAAAAGCAAAATACAACAATTCCTGTGAACATGCAGAAAAACAAAGGATTGCGATAATGTTTTCCCAACTGTGATTGGGCTATGTAAAGTTTCCTAAAACATGCTTTTGGTGCGCATATTGTTCTTTTAATCTTTATAAAAATACTCAGTAATTTAGATTATAAATATATATATCAAAATATTTTTAAAAGATACAAGATAGGTCCAGCTCTTATCATACCAATTATTATAACTAGTTATTTAAAGATATTATTATAACAAGATTAGTGCTATACAAAAGGAAATTCTGACAATAATTTGAACAGCTGAAATCAATACCTGAGAACAAATATTTGATTTTTCAGTATAAAGACTAAGACCAGTGCATTCTTTAAAAGATACTGGAAATATTAATCTTTTTTTTTTTCAGTTTGAGGTCAAGCCTGGTGACTTTTTTTTTTTTTTTTTGAATATAATTGCTTTACACTCTTGTACCAGCTTATGAGGTACACCAAAGTCAATCAGCTGTATTTATACACATATCCCCATATTCCCCCCTCCCTCGACTACCCCCTACCCTCCTCATCCCGGCCCTCTAAGGCATCATCCATCATCGAGTTGATCTCCCTTTGTTATACAGCAACTTCCCCCTGGCTATCTATTTTACAGTTGGTAGTATATATATATGTTTATGCTACTCTCTCACTTCGTCCCAGCTTCCCCTTTGGAAATATTAATCTTAAAAAAAAAATATGAACAGTGTCTGTGAAGTTATAGCTACTATTTACCAACATTTTCTCATCTTTATCTTTCTATTTGAAGAATACTATGCTCCTCATACTTGAGGAAGTGTCCCTCGATTACATGCAAAAACATCTGCAAACCACTTTCCAACTCTCTCTCATACTTTAATGTGATTTAGCCATATTCCTTCACATTCATAGCTGCCAGTCAATGTTGGGTTCCCTAGAGCAGTACTGAGATAGGGATTGGAGGGCCCATATTTTATTGAGGGTGTACTTCACACAAATTTGTAAAGAAGATACAAGAATAGAAACAGCCTTGAGCAAGGATGAGATTTTAGATAAAATCTAGCCTTGGCCTGGTCCACAGGGGGAGGGTTCTAGACCATAAGAGTTGTCCCTTTACCCACTCATTCATCCATCTCATGTCTATGAACAGTATGGTGTGCAAACTCCCAATCTCTGTTACATTCGCTTGCACATGTATTTGTAGGCATACAGTTAACATTTAATAAAATGTAGTATAGTTTATATTTTCTTGAGATTTTCCTTTTATTTTTTTCTTCATGTGGCTCTGGGTATATGCAGGTTTATGTCATTCTTCTTAAAGGTTGCATAATATTCCAAGGCATAGTTGCATCATATTATGGTTATAGCTTCCCCATTGATGAACACAAATCATTTCTGAATATTTAAGTATAAAACTAAACTTATAAGCAATATTCTAACTTTACTTTTGTGTATCTTTCTATGGAGGGGTACCTGAGTGGTAATAGAATGGTGAGGATAGAATCATGAATCTAAAGGTAATTATACTTTTTTAAATTGTTTATTTCCCTCAAATTACTGTTTTGAAAATTATCTAAACAATTATTCTTTTATAAAATAGAAAAAAATACCAAAAATATTAGGCAATCAAGTGGCAATAAAACTAGAAATTAATAATAAAATCAAAACAACAAACTGTCCCAAGAAAACTTTTGAAGCTATTTGTTAAATAAGACTTACATCAAAGGGGAATCAGCCTAAAACTGATAAAGTTGTTAAAATAATGGCAATGAAAAGCTTCATATCAAGATCTAGGGAGTGCAATAGAAAACTAATAGCACTAAACTAATAGTTTAGAAACAGTTTCTAAAATTAAAGTTAGAAACAAAACAAAAAATAAAAGGAAAGCAAAAACTAAAAAATAATAAATAGTCATAAATTCATTAGAAAATAGAAAAACAGCAGAACCAATAATTGAATAGAAATATTTTAAAATCATTAACATAGACAAACCCTAGAGAAACTAATCAAGAAAAGGGGGAAGAAATCACAAACATGTACAATATTAAATAAGGAGAAAGTAACCATTGATTTTCAGGAAAAATTTTAAAACATACTATTTTGCAACATTCATGCAAATAAATTTGAATACATGATGTAATAGATAATTCCCTAGGAAAAAAATGCTTCTCCCAATTAATCCCTAAGAGTTTACTTAAAACAATTCCCACACAAGAAATAGAGTTATCAATTTACCAAAAAGCACCAGGCATAAGATGTTACACAGGGGAATTTTACTTGAACTTCATTTTTGTCAAAAGTATCAGTAAAACCGTAACATTGTTTTAGTCTTACTTTTTTTTGAAAATTAATTAGATAGATAATCTTCCTTAATTTATTGTCCATGTCATGTGACAGTTTTATTTTTACAGATATTGTCTGCTAGGTATATTGCAAGTATTTTATTCTAGTCTATTACCTGCTTTTTGATATCATTTATGGCTAGTTTTTAAACAGAAGCAGACACTATTAATCAACTGCAGTCTTTCTTTGTGGTTTGGGGTTATTGCTCTTGCTCAGGAAGGCCTTCTTCACCCCAAATTATAAAAAAAAACTTTCCCCTGTGTTTTCTTTCAATACCTTAAGCATAGTTTAAAAAATTGTTTCTGAAGTCTGTCTGGGATACATTATTGTTCATCTTATGTAACATAAAGATCTAATCTTTGGCTTCCCTCCTAGGTAACCGATGTCTTGATATCAGAATGAATATTTCCAGTATTAATTTGAATCCTGTCTTTAACATAATCATGAGTGTCACCCATATATCTTCATCTGTCTTCCTGTAGACTCTATTTCATTTTATTATTCATCATTTTGTACTCACTAGCTAACATTTTATATTTCTGTGGTATTCTTCAGTATTTTTTCTTACTTTATGTGAAATACATACATTTATAAAAGATAAATAACAGAAATTATAGTAAGATTATAATGAAGCACATGTCCACTGCTTTCTTATATTTAACTGCCAGTTTCAGAAGGAGCTGCCGCTTTTAACTGTCTTTTTTCCTTAGAGCGTATCTCTAAATAATACAAATTTCATTTTTCTGATATATCAACCTTAAGCATTAATTTTTTAAATTTTTATTGATGTATAGTTGATTTACAATATTGTGTTAGTTTCACGTGTATAGCAAACTGCATCAGTTATACATATACCCACTCTTTTTTAGGTTCTTTTTCCATATAGGCCATTACAGAGTATTGAGTAGAGTTCCCTGTGCTATACAGTAAGTCCTTATCAGTTATCTATTTTATATATAGTGGTGTGTATATGTCAATCCCAATCTCCCAATTTATCCCCCTCTCCCCCCACAACCATAAGTTTGTTTTCTACATCTGTGACTCTATTTTTGTTTTGTAAATAAGTTCATCTGTACCATTTTTTTTGATTCCGCATATAAGCAAGCAATATCATATGATTTTTGTCTTTCTGTTTGACTCCAATTTTTATTTTCTGACTATTTAGTTTGCTTGAACTCTCCGTGCCTCCTTTTACTCACCCCAATGTATCACAAGACTATTTTTAGCTACTTTATTGGTTATTTTGGGACTTTAAAGAATATAATTATTCCTTTATTTTTGTTCCGTCTCTATAGACATTATTTCTTAAACCCTGACTCTGAAAGTCAAGGGTCTTAGCAGTTCAAGAATTCACAACCCTTTTATCTTCCAATTGCTGTCACTTCTTAACTGACTTTAGGTAATTGTAAAATGTTCTATTTCTTATGCTGATTTTTTTTCCAAAGTGTTTTGGCTAGTAATTTTGTTCATGATTGTGTTTTATTAAAGTCCATAGTTCTTCTGGTATTTCTAGAATAACGTCAGATCTGTGAAATCTCTCTTTTCCTTGAAAATATTTCTGGGAATCTTCTACAGCTCCAGTCTGGACCCATTATTCACTGGTCCTATTATTTATCCTAGGATTTCTCATAATTCTTCTTTTTGAATGAATTCTCTTTTTTCCTTAGTCTTGTGTATTTCACTTTCTTGTTTATTCTCCTATTAGTTCATTAATTCATGTGGTAAGAAATTTGTTGCCTGTCTGATATAGTTTGCTCTCATACTATATTCTGCACCATGTTCCATATTCTTGTGCTTTTAAAATATTTAATGCTGCTGTGATTCTAGGCCTTTGTATGTGATCAGTTTCTTTTCCCCCTTTTTCTCTTTCCATCTTTCAGGAAGCTTTATCATTTTCCCTTTGTTCTTAGGCTTTTAAAATTTCATGGCAATATATCTTGATGTGAATTTATTTTATTAGATTTACTCAACACTTAATGATGTCTTTCATTTTGGGAATTCATATATTTCCTTTAATAATAATAGTATTAACAATAACAGTACTAGAACTAGCATTTGCATAACAATTTGTGCCAGTTGCTATTCAGAGGGCTCTTGCCTGGTATATCTGAACTCATGTAGTCCTCACAACAACTTAATAGTGAAGGGTATACTATTATTATCTCAGTTTCAAAGATCAGAAATTTTAGGTACATAGAGTTTAACTAATTTGCTGGAAATTGCATAATTATTTAGAGGTAGATGGAATTTAACCCAGTAATTCTGGCTTTAGAGTCTTTGTAATCAAACATTAAATGCATTTTTCTGTCCAAATAAAAAGTCTTATATTTTTGTGTGTTTGTTTGATAATTACTTCACCTGCATTCCATTGGTTTGCTCTTTATGGAACTACTATTACTTGCTTATGAAACCTCCTGGATAGAAGTTGTTATTCTTTAATATATTTCTCCTATTCTACATCATTTTACCTTTGGTTGTATGTTTAGGCAAATTTCTTTCTGATTCATCTGTCAACATATTTTATTTTTATCACATTTGTTTTACATTGATTATAAAATTGCATTCATTCCAATGTACAGACATTGTTTTTAATTCCATATGAGCGTACTGACATTAGGAACACTGTAACTGCTCTGAAATGTTCCATGCACCTCTTTCTCTTCATTCTCCTGCTGGTCCACAGGTAACTAGTATTTTATCTCTACAGAGTACTATTCATGGAAATGGGACTATCAAACATACAATTCTTATATCTGGTGTTTTTCACTTATTATAATACTTTTTGTGATTCAACAGTATTTATTTACATTTATTACTGAGTAGTCATTTACTTCATGAATATACCATGGTGTGTTTATCCATTCTTCTGTTAGTGGACATTTGAGTTGCTTGCAGCTTTTAGTTATTTCAAAAATGCTTCTATGTACATTTGCGAGTACAAAAGTCTTTGCTGAGGCATATGCTTCATTTATTTTGAGTAAACAGCAAGGGGTAGAAAGGTTACATCATATGGTGATTGTATGCTTAACTTTTAAATAAATATTCAAGCTGTTGTCTAGAATGATTTTAACATTTACATTCTGTCCAGCAGTGTATGAGCACTCCAGTTGCTCCACATTCTTACCAACACTAGGTGTGGTCAGTCTTTTTAATTTTGGACATTCTAAGAGATATGTACCAGTATCTATTGTGGTTTTAGTTGGTGTTTCCATAATTACTAATAATTAGCATCTTTTAATGTGATTGCTTAGAATATATATACCTACTTTGGTGGAAAATATGTTCAAATGTTTTGCTCATTATTATTTTTTTATTGACTGTTTTTTTAGAGCAGTTTAAGGTTCACAGTAAAATTGATGGGGAAGGTACAGAGATTTCCCACATACCCCCTATTCCACACATGCTTACCCTCCCGCATTATTAACATCCACTACCAGAGTACTGCATTTGTTCCAACTGATGAATCTCCATTGACACACCATAATCACCCAAGGCCCATGATTTACATTAAAGTTCACTTTGGGTGTTTTACATATTATAGCTTTAGACATATGTGTAATCACATGTATCTGTCAGTATATGGGTATCATAGAGAATATTTTCACTGCTTTAAAAATCCTTTGTGTTCTGCCTATTCACCACAACCACCATCCCTAAACTCTGGCAACCCCTGATCTTTTTACTGTCTCCATAGATTTGCCTTTTCTAGAATGTCATATGATTGGAATTATACAGTATTTATCCTTTACAGATTTTCTTCTCTCACGTAGTGATATGCACTTAAATTTCCTCCACTTCTTTTCACAGCTTGATCTCTCAGTTCTTTCTAGCATTTAATAGTAATTCATTGTCTGGATGTACCACAGTTTATTTATCCATTCACCTACTGAAGGACTCCATGGTTACTTCCAAGCTTTGACAAATATGGATAAAGGTACTGTAAACACTGTGTGCAGGTTTTTGTATGGCTATAGTTTTCAAGTCCTTTGGGTAAATACTAAGGAGTGCAATTGCTGGATCATATGGTAATAGTATATTTAATTAAGAAAATTGTGAACTAACTTTCAGCATGGCTGTACCATGTTTTATTCCCACCAGCAATGTATGAGAGTTCCTGTTGCTCCAAGTACTCACTGGCATTTGTTGTTGTTAGTGTTTCAGAGTTTAGCCATTCTAACAGGTGTGTAGTGGTATTTCATTGTTGTTTTAATTTACATTTCCCTGATGACGTATAATGTGGAGCATCTCTTCATATGCTTATTTGTCATCTGTGTGTCTTCTTTAGTGAGATGTCTGTTAAGGTCTTTGTCCCTTTTTTAAACTGGGTTGATTCTTATTATTGAGTTTTAAGAATTCTCTGTATATTTGAAGTATATCCTTTATCAGATGTGTCGTTCTCAAATATTTTCTCCCACTCTGTGGCTTGTCTTCTCATTCTCTTGACATTGTCTTTTGCAAAGCAGAAGTTTTTAACTTTAATGAAGTTCAGCTTATTACTTCTTTCTTTCATGGGTTGTGTGTTTGGTGTTGTATCTAAAAAGTCATCACCCTACCTAAGATGACCTAGGTTTTCTCCTACGTTGTCTTTTGGGGTTTTATGGTTTTGTGTTCTACATGTCAATCTATAATTACATTTTTTATTAATTTTGGTGAAGATTATAAGGTCTATATCTAGATTCCTTTTTTCCCCCAGCATCTATATCCAGTTGTTCTAGGAACATTTATTGAAGAGACTATCTTCGTTCCATTTTGCTGCCTTTGGTCTTTTGTCAAAGATCAGTAATCAGCTGACTGTAATTATAAAGTATATTTCTGAGTTCTCTATTTTGTTCCATTTTTCCATTTGCTTATTCTTGCAGCAATAGCACACTCTCTTGAGTACTGTAGCTTTATAGTAAATTTTGAAGGCAGGTAACTTAAGTCTTCAGACTTTGTCCTTCAATCTTGTCTAGGCTATTTTGATTCTTTTTCCTCTCCAAATAAACTTTAGAATCAGTCTGCTGGTATCCACAAAATAACTTACTAGGATTTTAATTGGGATTGCATTGAATGTAGGTCAAACAGGAAAGAACTGACATATTGACAGTACTGAGTCTTTCTGTTCATGAATGTGGAATATCTCTCTATTTATTTAGTTCTTCATTGATTTCATTCATCAGTTTTGTAGTTTTCCTCATATATCTCGTATGCATTTTGTTGGATTTATACTCAAGTATTTCATTCTTTGGATGCTAATATAAATGGTATTTTTTGTTTGTTTGTTTTGAATTCCACTTGTTCATTGCCAGTAGATAGGAAAGCATTGACTTCTGTATAAACCTTCTATTCTGCAACTTTGCTTATTAGTTCCAGGAGATTTTCTGTCAGTTCTGTCAAATTTTCTGCATAGATGATCATGTCATCAGTGAATAAAGATAGTTTTATTTCTCTTCTTCCCGTTTATCTTTTGTATTCTTTGCTTGTAATTGCATTAGCTAGAGCTTTCAATATGATGTTGAAAAGAACTGGTGAGGGGAGACATCCTTGCCTTGCCTACATGATGATGGTAGTTGTGGGATTTTTTAGGGACTCATTATTTGGTTGAGAAAGTTTCCCTAGTTTACTGAGTTTTTAGTCATGAACTGGTGTTTGATTTTGTCAAATAATTTTTATTCTTTTATTGACATAAGCATGTGATTTTCCTTTTTAGCCTATTGATGTGATGGATCACATTGATTGATTTTTAAATGTTGAAATAGCCTTGCATATCGGAGATAAACTCCGTTTGGTTGTGGTGTATAATTCTTTGTATACCTTGTTGGATTCTATTTGCTAATGCTTTGTTAAGAATTTTTGCATATATGTTTGTGAGAGACACTGGGTTTTAGTTCTTTTGTGATGTCTTTGTCTGGTTTTGGTAATAAAAAAATGCTGGATTCACAGAATGAATTAGGAAGTATTTCCTCTCTATGAAAGAGAGTGTAGAGAATAGGTATAATTTCTTCCATAAATGTCTGGTAGAATTCACCAGTGACACCATCTGGGCCACCTGCTTTCTGTTTTGGAAGGTTATTAATTATTGATTCAATTTCTTTAATAGAGGCCTATTCAGATTGTCTCTTTCTTGTGAGTTTTGGCAGATTGTCTTTCAAAGAATTGGTCTGTTTCATATAGGTTATCAAATTTGTAGACATAGAGTTCACAGTATCCCTTTTTATCTTTTTAATGTGCTTAGGATCTTTAGTGATATGCCCTCCTTAATTTCTGGTGCTAGTAATTTGTATCCTCTCCCTTTTTTTCTTATTATCCTGGCTACAGTCTTATTTATTTTGTTGATCTTTTCAAGGATCCAGCTTTTGGTTTCATTGATTTCTCTCTATTGATGACATTTAAATTCCTGGATTTCTGTTCTAGTTATTATTTATTTTCTTCTGCTTTCTTTGGATTTAATTTGCTTGTGTTTCCTAAAGAGAACACTTAGATGACTGACTTTACATCTTTCTTATTTTCTACTATATGAATTCTCTGCTATAAAGTTCCCTCGCTCTAAGCAGTGCTTTGACTGCATTCCACAAATTTTGATAAATTGTGTTTTTTTAAATTTTTATACTGTTAAAATTTTCAAAATTTTCAAATGCTTTCTTCTTTGACCCCTGTGTTATTTAGAAGTATATTGTTTAATCTTCACATATTCTTAGCATAGTCCAATTTCCTTTCTGTTATTTTAGTTAAATTCCATTTGGTCTGAGACTAGCCATTGTGTGATTTATTTCATGTTTGTTAAGGTGTGTTTTATGGCCCCAAACGTGGTCTATCTGGTGAATGTTCCATGTGAGCTTGAGGATATTAGGGCTTCTGATCTTGTTGGATGAATTAATCTATAGATGTCAGTTATATTCCATTGATGGATAGTGGTGATGAGTTCAGCTTTTCTTACATATTTTCTTCCTGCAGGATCTGTCCATTTCTGATAGAGGGGTATGAAGTCTCCAATATGATAGTAGATTCCTCTATTTCTCCTTGCAGTTGTATTAGTTTTTGCACCATGTGGTTTGACACTCTATTGTTAGGCACATACATTTTAAGATTGTTATGTCTTCCTGAGGAATTGACCAATTTACCATTATGTAGTGCTCTTTTTTATCTCCAATAATTTTTTTACCTGATGGGTGCTCTTCCTGAGCTTAATATAAATATTCTTCCATTCTTTTGAGGTTTTGGAGTGTTAGCAAGATATATATTTTCTCCATCCATTTAATTTTAATCTATATGTGTTTTTATATTTAAAGTAGGTTTCTTGTACTTGGGTCTTGAGGTGGGTCTTGTTTTTTTGAGCCACTCTGTCAATCTCTATCTTTGACTATCATTGACTTTCAAAGTGATTATTGATATAGTTGAATTAATATTTGCCATATTCGTTACTATTTTATATTTATTGCCTTGTTTTTGTTTCTACTTTTGTCCTTTATTTCTGACTTTAGTGGTTTTAATTGAGAATTTGACACAATTCCATTTTCTATCCTTTTTTATTTTTTAGCATATTGGCTCTACTCCTTTAAAAAAATTTTAGTAGTTGCCCTGGAGTTTGCAATATACACTTACAGCTAATCCACATCCACTTCAAATGACACTATGCCACTTCACAGATGGTGTGAGTACCTTATAATAACAAAATAATCATAATTCCTCCCCTGTCCCTTCTATGATCACTGTCATTTATTTCACTTACATATAAGCATATTATAAACATAAGCATACATAATTAAATAAATTGTTGATATTATTTTGAACAGTGTTTTGTGTTAGATTAATTAAAAATAAGAAAAATAAGAGTTTTAGTTTTACCTTTAGTTATGTCTTCTTTGTTGATCTTCCCTTCTTTATCTAGATCTGAATTTCTGATTTATGCTTTTTCTTTTCCTCTAAAGAACTTTTAACATTTTTTGCAAAGCAGGTTTACTGGCAACAAATTTCCCCTGTTTTTGTTTGAACAAGTCTTTTTTTTTTTTAATTTTCACTTTTGAAGGATAATTTTGCAAGGTGCAAAATTCTAGGTTGGTAGTTTTCTTCTCTCAACACTTCGGATATTTCTCTCCATTCTCTTCTTTCCTGCATAGTTTCAGAGGGTAAGTAGGATGCAGTTCTTTTCTGTGCTCCTCTATAGGTAAGATATTTTCTCCTTCTGATGTCTTTCAGAATTTTTTTTTAACCTTTGATTTTTCTGAAGTTTGAAAATAATATGTCTAGATGTAACTTGGTGGGGGGAGGGGAGCATTTGTCCTGCTTGGTGTTTTCTGAGATTCTTGGATCTGTGGTTTGGTGTCTGACATTAATTTGGGAAAATTCTCAGGCATTATTGTTTCAAATATTTCTGTTCTTTTCTCTCTTTTCCTTCTAGTACTCTGATTATATATATGTTACACCTTTTGTAGCTGTATTATAGTCCTTTGTCATCTGTTCTGGTTTTTAACTTTTTTTTTTCCAGTTTTTGTTCTCTGCTTTAAGTATTCAAAGATTCTATTGATAGGTCCCCTAGTTCAGAGATTATTTCTAGCATCCAGTCTACTAATGAGCCCATCAGAGGCATTCTTCATTTCTGTTACAGTGTTTTTTACCTCTAGCATTTCTTTTTAGTTATGTTAAAATTTTCCATCTCTCTGCTTACGCTGACGGTCTACTCTTGCATACTATCCATTAGAGCTCTTAGCATATTAATTACCGTTGTTTTAAATTCTCATTCTGCTAATTTCAACATCTCTACTATATCTGGTTTAATGTTTTCTCTGTCTCTTCATGTTGCATTTTCTGCCCTTTGGCATGACTTGTAATTTTTTTTTTCTTGATAGCTATACATGATATAGTAGGTAAAGGAACTTTTATAAATAGGCCTTTAGCAATATGGTGATAAGGTGTGAGGTTGTAGAAAGTGACTTTTAGTGAGCCTGTGCCTCTGGAATGTAAACTTCACAGACTTTCTCAGGTTTTTTCCAGCCCCCCTCAGGTGGGATAGTATGGCTATAGCTGGTATAGTTCTGCTCTGGTAAGCCAAGACTCCTTGTATTTTTTTGTCTGTATTTCCAACCACTTGGGAAGAGTGGTTTGCCCTATGTCCTCATGTCTTTTATGGATCCAAGATATGTAAATTTTTTAGTCCATTCAGCTTTTATTTGATATTTGAATAGAGTGACAATGTCCAGGTCCTCACATGTGGAAATGGAAAGTGGAAGTATGCTCATTATTTTTTTTTCAAATTTGTGTGTTTGTTCCATTGAGTTTAGGTGTTCTCTACACATTCCGGATAAAATTCCTTTTTCAGATATACTGTTTACAAATATTTAATATTTTAGTGTTCATTTTTCTTTCTGTTTGTTTAAAGAGTCAATTTCACAGAACATAAGTTCTTATTTTGATAGTCTAATGTTTCTTTTATGTATTATATGAAGCTTGATTTTAGTATCATATTGAGGAAACATCTGCTTAAGTTAAGATTAAAAATAATTTCTATTCTGTTTCCTCCTTTAAAATTATACAGTTTTAGGTTTTACAATTAGGTCTATGATCCATTATGAATCACTTTTTTATGTGGCATTAAATGTGGATTAAAGAAATTAATTTATTATTGTATATAGATATCTAATGGTTTCAGCAATACATGTTTAAAAGATTATCTTTCTTAGTTTCCTTTGCAACTTTGTCAAATATCCATGTATAGTACATTTGTAGGTCTGTTTCTTGACTTTAATCAGCTTCAGTGATCTATTATCATGTTAAAATCACAGTCTTATTATAATAATTTTATAATACATATTGAGGTCAGGTAATGTAAATTATCCAACTTAGTTCTTTTTAAAAATTGTTTTGATTATTCTAGAGCCTTTGGATTTTCATCCAAATTTTAGGATCTGTCAATTTCTTCAAAAACATTTGCTGGATATTGATTAGAACTACATCACTATGTTGAATCAGTAGATCAATCAAGAAAGAATTTGCATCTTAACAATTTTGAAGCATGAGATCATGAGCACAGTATGCCTTTCCATTATTTAGGTCTTTTGAATTTTTCTCAACAGTATTTTATATTCTGTCATTACACAGATCTTACACATCTTTTGTTGGATTTATCCTTAAGATTTATACCTTTATGCTGTTATAAATGGTATTCTGTATCTAATTTCAATTTAATTTGTCCTTTGCTAGAAACAAAATTGGCTTTTCTATATTGATCTTTTATCCTGTAATGTTACTAACTTATTAGTTCTAATAGCTTTTGTATGTATCAGAGGATTTCCACATAGACAATTATGTCACCTACAAATAAAAAGTTTTATTTCATCTTTTCATTCTATCAGTTATCTAGGGCTGTATAAGAAAATGCTCCAAAATGTGGTGACTTAAGACAATGATTTATTATTGCTTACAGTTTGTGTGTTAGTGGGATGGTTTTTCTATTGGTTTTTGCCTGGACTCATTCATGTGATTGCATCAGAACTGCCTTTGTGTTACCAAATTTCTATGGACAGGAAACAGACTGAGAAAGTTACTTAGATGAAAATATGATCCATTTTTTAGAGAAAGGAAAGAAGTCTAAGACCTCTTGATGGAAGGAACTACAAATAATATTTTCATTTAACCTATAAGAGTAGTGATATATTATTTTTCTACATATTGCTCAATTCTTATTTATTAATATTTTAAATAAATTTTGCTCTGTAGTTTTTAAGAATTTTGTCTACTGAAATGTATTGTGATAATATACTAATCATTAAACATCCATGAACATTAATAATCTAACAGGAAGTAATCTAAAGATCTATGGTGATATTCTGTCTTTATTGTTGATATTGGTCATTATTTTCTTCTTTACTTAATCAGTCTTGCAAAGAGTTATTAATTTTATTAATCTTTTTGAAGAATCAACTTTTGACTTTCTTGATTTTCTATGCTGTCTACCTGTTTTCTATCCCAATGATACCTGCTTTTTACCTATGTATTTATTCCTTTTACTTATCTTTGTTTCTTTTGCACTTTTCTTGTAGCATTTTAAGAAGGAGGACTAGGTAACTTATTTTTTAACAAAAGTACTTAAAACTACAACTTTCCTTCTTAGCATTTGCTTATCAACATTTCACAGATTTTTTTATACACTGCCTTTTTAATATCATTTGTTTTAAAATACTTTAAATTTTTCTTATTTTACTGTGACTCATAGGTTATTTAGAATTATTTTGTTTAATCTTTATTTGAGAATTACTAGATATATTTTATTTATTTCTAATTAAAATTAAGTCAAAAAATATACTCTTTGTAATTTCCCTCTTTTGGACTTGATTGAGACATGTTTTATGGTTCAGCTTATGGTCTATCTTGCTAAGTGGTCCATATGCACTTGAAAAGAACATGTTTGCTGCCATAGTTGAAAATAATGTGCAATAAATTGGGTCATAGTTTGGCAGTTTCTTACAAAACTAAACATACTCTTACAATGTGATCCAGCAATTGTGCCTCTTGGTATTTACTTAAAGGAGTTAAAAACTTATGTCCACACAAAAACCCGCACACAGATGTTTATAGTAGGACAGCAGGGTGGAAGAAATGAATAGGTAGAGCACAGAGAATTTTTAGGGCAGTGAAAATACTCTGTATGATATAATAATGGCTATTATGTCATTATACTTTCTCTAAATCCATAGAATATACAACACCAAGAGTAAACGCTAAAGTATGTGAACTTTGGTGATTATGTTGTGCCAGTCTAGGTTCATTTTTGGTAAAAATGTACCATTCTAGTGAATGATGTGGATAATGGGGGAGGCTATGCCTGTGTGGGGTTGGTAGTTTGCTCTATAGATCTTTCAGAGAAACTACATACACATTTATATGCACCTATGTGCAAACTAACAAATCTGGGTACCAGAATCCTGTTTCCAGGACTATTGGAAATATTGAGTTTATCCAATGGTAGAGAAGGATATTATTAAGATTCAACTGAAATTCAACCAAGAACTTTCTAAGCAAAAATCAATGAATAAATATATGAATAAATGAATGAATGAGTTCATTCTTTGTTGGCTCATTTAGCTGATGTTTGTTAGCAAATCTGGCCTATGTCCCAAATGATCACTCAAACTACACGGACTGCAAATAGGGAGGGGTGGTTATCCAGAGAAACATGCATTTTGTATTTGTTCTATTGTCAAAAGTAGGGAAAATGAACAAGAAAATACAACAAATGTCCACTAAAGTGAACAAGAATTTGTGACAAGGAATGCATGGAAAATTAATTTCAATACAGGGAGCAGCAAAATCAACCAGTTGTCTATTTTGTGACAGGACTTGTTACAGGCTGGTTCCCAAGGACCTTGATAAAGCAGAGGAAGCAGCAGTGGTGTCCATGGCCTTGTTCTCAAAGTTCTTTATTAAGATGGTGACCAGAGTTTCAGATAGATATAAAGAAATAAATTCAAGCCATATAGCTCAATTTGTGGTGTCTAGGACATAGATGGCATTTCATTATTGTTGTTATACAACAGTAACATATACATTCTGCATCTGTAAAAATGCTATTTACTTGGCATGTTTTATTATGCAATACATTATAACATATACTTTAGTATACTATTTATATAAGGCCAGATGCTGCAAGTAGTATAGTCATCATTGGTGAGTTAATTGCCATCGATTATATAATGGTGTTAAAAAAATTTTTGTAAACAGTTCTTATCTGTTATAAAAATGTATATCACATTTTTTAATCTTTTGAAAATACTGATCCCATTAAACTAACACTATGATCCACTCGTTCAAGATTAAATATTTAGTATTAACTAAGTTTTGCTGTTCTACAAATGTTCCTATTTTTTTCTCAATATAGGTCATTCTATTTATAATAATCTTATTTAAATAAGTAGTCTTTCTTGTGCTATCATGAAATGGCAGTCTCTGACCATTTCTCATGGTTCCTTGGTGGGATGGTCACTTAATGATCAAATTAGAGCTCACTCACCAGATGTGTGGTAACAGCAGTTACTAGGCTGCAGTTAGCTCTCCTTTTCAGATTTACGGAGCATCCAGGTGGAGTTCATTACTGTGAATCACCCAGCATGGTCCCCTGGCAGCAGATTAAGAAAACAGTCTAAATTAGAGATGGCTGCACTGCTAAACTTATTCCTCGTTCAAAATATAAGGCCCCCTATGCTTAGCCACATACATCTTATCTGTAGCAACCTTCTATCCAGGGAGGTCTCTATTACTATTTGCTGCTGTAGTTGTACAATACCTAAAATATTTATGAATCTGAAAGCTGAAAAATTACAGATTTGCAGCTAATACATTCCACAGCTGTGTATTCTTGGTTTGCAAATTTATAACTGGGAATTTACTATTAGCAAACTCCAGCTTTTGAACAATTGGATGTATTTCTCCAACTCTCTGTGTTGCCCAATCTCTGTTACTTTCACTCCCCAGGCTGGGATGGCTGCAATGGTGGTACAGACTCTGGGGAGGGAGGGAGAAGGGGTGGATGGAGCTATATGCTATCAGTCACCAACAGCCCCTCTGGCTGATTAAGTAGCAGGTGTTAATAGGAACCCAGGGGAGTCCTCTCCAGTTCCCTTTAGCTGGAATGATAGTGACATGATTCAAGGCCTGAAGGGTTTGGGGTCCTTATAGGGAGGGGGAAGGGAAGTGGACTTGTAAAGTGGAAAATAGTAGAAGGGTATGCTGTTTTGAAAGACCTCTCCTAGTGCTTAAAAGATTTGCAGTTTTTGAAGACTTGAACAATGAAAATTCTGATACAAATGTGCCAGGCATTAAAAAAAGAAGAGATGTATTAACCTTTAAAAGCACTGCTCACTCTCTATAATTTTGGTTTTATTGGAGCTTTATTATAAATGATATTATAAGATTCTTGTCCTGAGCAGATATTTATTAGTTAAATATATAAGGAATTTGTTACAAAAATAGTATGAAAAGGTGTCATAGCCCTTTCAAAATTGCAAAGCTTATGCTTATACATGAAATGTACAAAGATTAATAGATGTGATTGATAATCCAAATCAGTGGTGATTATTAAACTGTAACAAACTCCAGATTTTGTTTTATCTGTAAATTAATTTGAATCTTTTGTCTGTCTCAGAGGATTTTGACACTTAAGTTTTACATTTGATATATACAGTATCAAAATATTTTAGTGCAAATATTGTCACACTTCCTTCTGGTCACTAAACACCTACCCCTTGATTAACTATTACCTGACTAACACCGTTGATTATCTTGTGTACTTTATGCAATTAAAATTTAATTTATGGTCAAATTTTGTACTTGATGTAATACGCTGTGTATTCTTTTGTGCTTAGTTTATTTTACTTAACCTGTTTGTGAGATTCGTGAATATTTCTGTATGCAGTTATATTTTATTCATTATTTGCTTTGTGTCGTATATAATTGGCTGAATATACCATAATTTATTTATACACTGTAAAACTGATGGTTATTGAATCTTTCCAAAATAGATGTTAAGTATAATGTTTGTGAGAGCATTCCAATTCATGTCTTTTGGTGAGGATAGCTACACATTTCTATTCGGTATAAACCTAGGAGTGGAATTGCTGGATCATAGGGTATGTAGACATTCACCTCAGTAGATGTTGCCAAAGAGTTTACTTTCACTGGTGATGCCATCAGGTCCTGACGTGTGTGGGAGTATGCGAGAGAGGGAGGGAGAAGAGAGAAAGATAACTTTTTAGCATATATATAACTGTTCATGTTTACTATCTTTCCTCCTTTTAGTTATTGTAAGGGGAATTTTCTTCAGAAATTTTTTCCAGTTTATACAAATTGTGAAATTTATTTACATGAGGTAGTAGCTAATACCTTCTGTCCCTTGATATTTTTTTATTCCTGATATAGACAGTATTTTTCCTCTTTTTTTTTAGTTATTCCAAAGATATTTCATTTTTTATGAACTTTTCAAAGAAGTATGTTTTGGTTTTATTATTTATTTTTATTGCAGGCCTACTGGTAACAACTTTCCTCTGTTTGAAAATTAGTTTACAATTTTATTTCAACATCATTTTTCACGGATTTTTTTTTTTTTTTTTCTGAGTAAATTCTGAGCTGGCAGTTGCTTTTTATTTCAGCACACTAGATATTTGCCCCATTGACTTCTGAGTACCATGATTTCTAATAAGAATTCAAATATCAGTCTATCCCTTTCTTCCTCTCTCTTCCCTTCCCTTCCTCCCTCCTATCCTTTGAAGGCAATTTTTTTCTTTGGAATTTTTTTAAAATTAATTTTTATTGAATTATAGTTGATTTACAAGGTTAAGTTAGTCTCTGCTGTACAGCAAAGTGAATCTGTTATACACATACATATATCCACTCTTTTTTTAGAGTCTATTCCAATCTAGGTCATTAGAGTATTGAGTAGATTTTCCTGTGCTATACAGTAGGTTCTTATTAATTATCTATTTTATATATAGTAGTGTTTATTTGTCAATCCCAATCTCCCAATTTATTCTTCCCATCCCCTCTTTCCCTCTTGGTAACCATGTTTGTTTTCTATTGATACACCTATGACTCTGTTTCTGTTTTGTAAATAGGTTCATTTGTACCAATTTTTTAGATTTCACATATCAGCAATACCATGTGATATTTGTATTTCTCTGTCCAACAATTCATTCAGTATGACAATCTAGGTCCATTCATGTCACTGCAAATGGCACTATTTCATTCTTTTTATGGCTGAATAATATTCCACTGTATATGTATACTACATCTTTGGATTTTTTTGAGGTTCTTTCTTTTGTCTTTTCAGCGATTTGACTCTGATGTGTCTAATTGTAGTTTTCTTAATATTTGTCCTGCTAGTGGTTGCTGAGTTTCTTGAATATGAAGGCTGATAGCTAATATCAGTTTTTGAAAAATTTCTGCTATTATTTTCATAGTGTTGCTTCTGCACTGTTACCTGTCACTTTTCCCTTTCTTATGCTCTGATTGGATATTTTCTCTTGATCTCTCTTCAAGTTCAGCAATCTGTTCTTTGTTTTTATCCAATTTGATATTCAACCATTGAGTTCTTAATACATATATTGGTTTTTCAATGCCGTAGTGCCCATTTTATCCTTCTTTATAGATTCCTTTTTTCCAACTGATATGCTCTATAATTTTTTTCCTATTTTGTCCATCTTTTCCTAGCCTTTGTTTAACATGTTACTGATAGATATTTCAAAGTTTTTTCTGCTATCTTCAATATCTAAATCATCTAATGAGTCTGTTTCTATTCTTTTTTTTTCACTTGAATAACAATCAAATTTTCTTTACTTTTTACACTTATGATAATTTCTGGATATATGCTAGAATTTGTGTATTAATTAACCATAGGCTTCAGATGATACTATCTTCCAAAAGAGTTTTTTCTTTTTTTCCTTTGTTAGATAGCTATGGTGAAGGAGAGATAACATCAATCCAGTTAGTGATTGAGGCAGTTGAAAATACTTTGCAGTTTAAGTAAGACTAGGTCTTCCTATGGTCAGTTCCTAATTCTAGAATGTGGTCTTTGAAGCTTTCAAGAGGGTGCCAAAGTGTGGCTTTTCCTAAGCCCTGAAAGAGTACTGGAAATTGAGCTCTGCTCTTTGGACTTCTCAGCATATTCCTCTAGTCTCCAACCCCAAGAAACCAAATCTGGCAAATATCTTGAGAGTGAGACTAACCCTGTGCTTGAAACTTGCCTCTACCCTAGAAGATATGTTTCCTAAGTACTTATGACTATGGGAGATTTACTAATTTTAGAAGTTTTTGTCCTAGCTCTCCATCATGTTGTGCTATCCCTAAAATTCCAGGTTATTCCTCTAGCTTAGTGCAGCTAGGGCTTGAGTGTTTTTTTCTTTTCCTCCTAGTAGAGGCTCATCACTTACACTTAATCATAATCTTCAACTCAAGCCTACAATTAGCAGATGCCTTCAGGGGGCAAAAAAAAAAAAAAAGGAAAGTTATCTCACCTTTGAAGGGCTCTCTATTCTCTAGTATTTCATTCAGCTAGTCTTTGTTGGAGTGATGTCTTTGTGATGTCATTAAATATTATAATTTAATCAGGTTGTCCTAGTTTTATAGTTGGGGCTTTATCTTAATATGACCTACTGTATCATATTCAAGAGCAGATATTAATTTTATTTATTAGCTTCAAATAAATGCTGTGTCTTCATCCTACTAAGAAAAAGAGATGCTCTTCCTGTGAAACTTTAAATCAAGTTTATGCTGGTAATTGTTTAACAACCAGTTCTGCAACAGGGAAGGCTGAGTGGGGCAGAGTAAAGCCCAGGTTTGTAGGTTTGCTCATTTCCATGGTGTAAATCCTCCCACTGTGGCCAGTTTCAAGCTACCCACATGACGTTACTGAATAGAGAGTTAGGAAAAGATGCAGTCCTGCTTAAATCAGTGCCTAGAGTTGGAATATGTTGAAATGATTTTCTGTAATAACTAAGAGTGAAAACCATAACTTTTCCTAATGTAATTTTGGAATTGAATCATGTTGACCTCTCAACGGAAAAGAAAGTTTCAAATTTGAAGGAAGTCAAGCTTTGGACTTATGTGAATTCAATCATTGAAAAACAGTAATTATGCTGTTAATCATTGGTATCTACTATTTTATAGGTATTATTTCTCATCATTATGATTGTTTTAATGATTTATTGATTGTCCATTAACAGGATGTTTATAGTAATAAACATGAAATGAACTCTATATACATGAAAATATTTACGATGTCTTGAATATTTCCCCTTGAGCCATTATAAATAGCAACAGTTATAGAGCTGTGTCAAAGATATTTTTAATTGAATAGTATTACAATTAAATTATAAAAATGCTGTAAAAATAAACAAAATTTTTCTTTTTTTGAAAAAAAGAATCTATAACATTCAAAAGATTGCAAAATTAATTACAATGTTAGAGAATATTGAGAAGTCCAATTTCTCTGGCTCAATGATTACAAACAAAGACTCAGTGATTAAGAGGAAAAAGGTAATTATCCCACATTTTAAGAGAGAAGAAAATAATTTGTTTCTGGGTAGCCCATCTAGGGCTTTTAGCATGCAGCAGAATTGACTCTCAAAGAGTCCCAAGTAAACTTGAAATGGATAAAAAGCAAGCAAACAAGAAAAGGAAACAGTATTACGTAGTTTACTTCCCCATCCTAGCTGATGAAAAGCCAGGAAAATGTATACCTGACATTTTCAGCTTCTAAGGTGAGAATTTGCCTTCTTTGGTGGGGTTATAACCTAAAGAAAATAAGTTCTAGATGCTTGATAGGCAAAAAGGATGACAAGTATAAGTTACATCAGCTTGAAAGTAATTTGTGGTTTATCAAACCAAGATAATTGAGTTAAAATAACTGCATGACATTAAAGTAAGAAAGCATTACCATCTGAGTGACCATATAAATTCTTTTATATTTATTTTGCATTTTACCTATCTTAATTTTTGCATTTTATTTTCTGACCTATCAATTTAAAGTGCTACGATAGTATATAAAGTTTGCTACTATCTATGATGACTTAATTAGTTGATTATTAATGGTGTAATTCAGCCTACATTAACATTATTCAGCTTGCTGATGCTCTTCATATATTAAATATACAATTGTCTTGTCAGCTTGGACACTGAAAGACAAAGTTAATTAATGGATAAATAAACCAAACATTATTTTAACCTTTAAAACTTCCCAATTTGCCCACAGATAATTAATTCCACTATCTTATGGAATCCTAAGAAAACTTTGTCATGATCTGCTCAATCTGGATTTTTTAGGAATACTCACGCATCTGTTCATTTCCCAGGGATGCTTGATCTACCCCCATACCTTTCCACCTCAATTTACTCTTCACATCTCAGCTCAAGTTTTATTCTCTATGACTCCCGTGGTACGTGTGCTTAGAGTGCCATGTGATAGTATTTTATAGCACATAACATGATTTTAATTTTATGATTAAATTATGTCCCACTCACCAGATTGATAATTCCAAGGGATCAGAAGATTATAGCTTTGGCCTCAATTCCTATAACAAGCAGAATACCTGGCATCTAATAGGGGCCCAATACATATTTGTTGAATGGACAAATGAATGAAAAGTAAATATAAAGATAGTTTGATTTCGATAAAATTAAAAGGTAATTAATAAATATTTATTGACCCAACTAAATGAATTAAGTATGCTTATCACTTATCATAACAATCACCCATCAGCTTTTATCTTCATATCAGTTCTGTTGTTTTGTTGTACAAAACTCTTGGCAGGTACATTTAACAACTAATATTATCATCAGTGAGAAAATTGAGAGCTTAAGAACTGGGATAATACCTCAAGAATCATTTACCAAACTAGTGACTGGAGGATATGTACTAAATGATACCAAACTTGTGCTAAGTTCAGTGGCCAAAGAACTAAGAGAAAATGCAGATCCCTTTCTCTCTCTTAATGGAAGTTTGCATAGTATCTTAGACTTTTGACTAATATATTATGTATGACTAATGCCTACTTAGTAATACCTAATAAATGTTTAAGGAGTGTTAATATTTGTTATCTTAAACTAAACCATCAATTTAGTACACTTGTTCATAACTCTAAGTTAGTATTTGGGCAAGAAGTCTCACTACCACACAATGTTTGGCAACACAGTAAAGCTCTTCCTGCACATGTGTGTTTTTAAATGCTCAGAAATCTTGCAACTTTAGTGGAGGACTTTTTGTAATTGGCACATCACCAGAATTATTTTGATGGTGTTGTAGTTTTGAATGACTGCTAGCTTGCTAACACAGATTATAATAGACTAATTTTCATCATTATCCAGTCCATTTGTTGCCTTGATGTTTGAGTAAACACTCCCCTTTGGGAACGACTAGTATGTGATAATTTTCATGTGTAAGATTACCATAACTGAAGTTTGTCTCATGAACTTTGCTTATTAATTACAATAAAAATGATTATTTTAAAATGTTTACCCTAGATCATTTGGTAGTTTTAGAGCTATGACTTGTAACCTATTTATAACTTAAGTATTCCCAAGGACAGCACTTAGAGAACCAGTGAAAAAAGTATGGTACATGTGCAGTTCAAACAAGAATCACCATAAGCCAATCCCTCATGCAAATGATAGGATTTGCATTATCTCCTGCCATAAATTGATTATCTTTATCTTCTCAGATATTTTTAATTCCTCCATTGGAAGGTGCGATTTTTCTGCCCCCTTAACTCGAGTAAAAAAAATTTCAAGAGCCACTATCTTAAACAAATGAATCTCAGCCACAGCATTTTAT
This sequence comes from Hippopotamus amphibius kiboko, assembly GCF_030028045.1. Taxonomy (NCBI): domain Eukaryota; kingdom Metazoa; phylum Chordata; class Mammalia; order Artiodactyla; family Hippopotamidae; genus Hippopotamus; species Hippopotamus amphibius. Next base: position 203,149,870 of record NC_080186.1, on the reverse strand, counting down.
CCTATTTTTGTGCTAAAAGCAGCTGGTGGTCTCTTTCAAGTAACTTATCAGTAATAATAAGCTAACAAAGTTTGAAAATGACTTACACATCATAATATATTTGCATATAAAAATTAGAGTAGTTGTAATATTGTATCATAAAACAACCATTCTTACTCTCTTTTGTTCAGATAGATCTTCACACTCCCACATTAGGCCAAGAGGGTTAACCAGTACAGGCAAACTTAATTGTGGAGAGAAAAATCACATTAACATTGGTAAGACTTGGAGGCTTAGTTTTTTCAAGTATATACTTATGTATAATTGCATTGAATAGTGAATCAATATATTAGCATTTTTTCTTGAAATATAGCAGTTTGCCAGTTACAAATATTTTAGTGTAATTGATTAATTAGACTTTTAAAGGAATTGCCAGCATAACTTGAAAGAACTCTCATACGTTTAGAAAAGTAAAGTTAGTAATTGCTTTAGTTATATACAATAGATGCAAATTGAGAATAAAAATCTTCCCCAAAATATAATGCTAGAAAGATAAGTATTCATGAAACTTGTTAAATAACAAGTGCATTAAAATATATTTAATTAGTCTTTATAGAGGTGGTTCTGAAAGGCTTTGAAGCAATTGGAAATAATGTTAAAATTAGAAGTAATTTGAAAAATGTAAACTTGAAGGTGTCTTTGGGTTTCTTACAAAACTGATTAAATCGGACTTAACCTATTTTTTTCTGCCTGAGGTCATTATCACAGTTTCTCCAGGTTTAAAGCAAGAAATAGAAAATGGAAAGCTTTCGCAGTTTGGGGGAAATGAGAGTAAATTTATAACTCAATCCATAACTCAAAATAACCGACTTTAGAGTAAGTTCCAAAAAGTTACTTCTGATTATCTCTGTAAATCAGTAAGCTTTGTTCAATTTCATCTGATGGCATTGAGGAACTAACTTTTGAGTTTAGGCATAGTCTTCAGCATGTTCTCTGGCATCCCTATTAAAGTAACCAAATGTTATCATATACCTGGTAGTTTCCCAGATTGTGCTCTGCATAAATGTGTTAGTAGGACTCATAATGAAACAAACAAACATGAATGAAACAAAGTTAAATTTCTTTATGTAAAACAGAACATCTAATAACTAACATGCAATGAGACTCTCTAAGAGAGGGAAGGATAGGGTGTGGCAGGAGCGTGGGGGAGGCAGAGAGATGCAGAGACAGAGAGAAAAGTATGGAGAATCCAAACTCATCTGAACATGCTGTTTGACAATTGCAAAAGTATATTGTGCCATTTCTTCTGAAATAGCAATCGCATTAAACTTTGCTAACTTTTTTTCTTGCAGATTTGTAAATCATGAAGCTCACTTCATGTCTATTTCTCTTTAAATTTAAGAACTTGCACCTTAATGAGTCCTCATGTTTCTCAGAGATCCAATATCTTTAAAATATTATTTATTGATATTTCCTGGCTTAGAAAGCTTTCTATAGCTTTTTTACAATTTTCCAAAAGTGCAGGTGGCCAAATCATTTCTTTTAGGAGTATGCAGATTGCTGCTCCTCAAAGCCTGTTCACTCAATGAGGCTAAATACACATCCATGCAAGATGAGGATGGTATTGAGTCAGAAAAATCCTGAAGGACCAAAAGACCAAAATAAACATGTTTTCAACTCTTCTGACATCTGGTACTCAATGTGAAAGAGAAATATTGAAAAATTGCTAAAAGATGCTTATTTCAAAAGTTTGATTCAAATAATTATATATTAGTCTCTACTAGTATCATTGAGATAGTGACACAGAGAAGACTGTTCACTAGTGTGTTCAATTTCACAAAGCTATTCTTCAAATAATACTTTCTTATAATACAATTTAGACATGATGATTCATTTAAAAATATTTTTTGTTTGCAACAAGAGGATATTTTTTCCCTCAGTCCTGAATTGGAAAATATAGGGAACACTTTCTGTGGCTATAAGTTAAAGTGTTTTATATTGCTCAGCTTGATGAGGCTCTTGTGATAATTGTTGAGAATTATAACGCAGTGCAAATTGCACTATGATAGAAAACTTTCCCCTTAAAGCAAAGCTTAGTTCTAGGAGAAACCTAAAAACTCTGAGTTGGAACACATTTCATCAGCCTGAATGCTGAAAAATGCCTTGAATTAGAGCAAACCTGTTAAGACATTCACTTCTACGTATTTAAGCTAATTGATTTTTAGCTATTTGGTTTGTTAATTATTCACTCTACATTGATTGTGCAAGTATTTATGGTCCACTATATATCAGACACTAGTGTAAATGACAAAGAATAGGATAACATTTATTGGGTTTATATTTTAGTGGAAAGAGATAGAAAAAATGTTTTAAAAAGCACAAATATTATCAGATAATGGTAAAGTCCATGCAAATATATTATGTGGCCATTGTACATTGGGTGATCAGTAAAAGGTAACATTTTGTTGAAATTTGAATGCCACAATAAGCCAGTTAAGCAGAGGCCAGTGAAGAGAGCATATCATGCAGAATGAGAAGCTAGTACAAAGATTCCTTCAAGCAAAAATTAGTTTGAACAAATAGAAATTCCAATGCAGTTAGAAAAGTGGATGATGGGAAAGAGGTGGAAGTTTAGAAGAAAACAAAGTGGCATCAGAAAGAAAATTTTAAGACAGATTAAGGGATATCTTAAGTCTTAAAGTATTTTAAGCAGTGAGTGATAATCTCTGGAAAAATTGTTGTAACAGCACAACTGTAAGCGAGGAAGTAGACTATTGGAATAGGCAGAGATGATGGTGGAATTCACTAGCGTTGTAGCATTGGAGTTGAGAGAAGTGGACTATTTAGGGAAATGTTCTGGGAGTCCACAGGGAGTGACTGTTGGGTTGAACAATGCATGGGAAAATAGAACAAAATAAGGATAATAAAACAGAGTCAGTTAGAAGAGTCTGAACATATTCTACTCAGTTATTCCTCTCAGTTGTTTTAATTCATTGTGGTATGTCTTGAGAAAATGACCAAAATTTCTTTTAGTTTTTCTAATACTTGATAAACAAAACAAAAAAGATTTTTGAGAGGAAACATTCCCAGCTTTAATAAGTCAGAAGATGGTAATGAAACCAAGAACAAATCAATAAGAAAACACAGTAGGACAGTATGAGTCTCTGGATTAAAAAGCCTCCCTATACTTATTCCATGTTAATATTGGGACGTTCTAGTTATCAAGTGGTGTAAAAAAAATGTACCATAATCTATCTTTAATACCTAGATCAAAATTCAAAATGACAATATGTAACCCATTGTCTCCCAAAGTGTATTCCTGAAAACAACAGGTTCATGAGATGGTAGCAATATGTTTGTAAAACATTGCATATTTGTAACACATTTTGTATATACATACATATGTATATATAAATATGAATGCATATATATGTGCACACACATATATATGAAATAAGTAATATTAACATTTAAAATATAAAAGCTCTTTGGGAAAAGCTAACATAAAAAAATGCCCAAAGTAGACAATTATCATTATATTATGGAGAAGCAAAATCATATTATGCCTTTACCTCCCAGGAATAATAGATCTTTACGGAAACCATGTTACTGGTAAATAAATTAAATTTGCTTAAAAATAGAAGAGCTATCTTCTCTAGAAGTTATCTTATATAATTAGGTATTTAAACCACCAAGAGGTGGAAAGTGAGGTCACTCTCTGAGTTATTGCTCAAGATTTTTAGACCTCTGTGGAATGCTAACACTGAGTAATAGTTTGCCATGAATATTAAGATTCAAAAGGCAGTTTAAGCAATAGAAGTATGTGGTAGTTACAATTCACTATGCCTAATTTATCCCCCCCCCCCCCACCGTTTCTCCTTTGGTAACCTTAAATTTGTTTTTAAAGTCTGTAAGTCTGTTTTTGTTTTGTAAATAAGTTCATTTGCATTATTTTCTTTTCAGATTCCACACATAAGTGATATCATATGATATTTGTCTTTCTCTGACTTACTTCACTTAGTACGATAGTCTCTAGGGATTATCATATAAAAACTACTATATATAAAATAGGTAACCAACAAGGACTTACTATATAGCACAGAGAACCTACTCAATATTCTGAAGTAACCTATATGGGAAAGAGATCTGAGAAAGAATGGATATCTACATATGTGTAAGTGAATCACTTTTCTGTACACCTGAAACTAACACAACATTGTAAATCAACTATACTACAATATAAAATAAAAATTAAACTAAAAATTTTAAAAAAAGAAAAAATTTTAATTAATTAATTCAATAAAGTAAAATAAACTCAAAAAAATTTTTTGCTATGCCTAGAACTAAGTACAGTATTGAAGTACAAGGATGGAGTTTAGTAAATTTTCCAGAAATAAAAATAAATTGTACTATGATGTTTATGGCAAAGCCCATTAAGAATTGCTGCCTAAAGCTTTGGATGATTTCAGTCTTCCTAGAAGTGCATTTTGTTTTGTTTGTTTAATAAACACTTCTTACCCTCAAAATGTGAAAGTAGATTTTTCCTCAGGGAAAATTTGCCTTTGTTGATGCAAATTCAACTGTAATCTTGTGAATGGAATGAGGAACAATTGCGTGGTTTGACTTCTGATTGAGTTTTAAACTTAGAGATTTTACAGTCTAAAGGTCAATAGATTTTGGCTTTCATTCCAACACTTGTAGGGTTGCCGAAAACTCAGCCTCTGTGCACTGGTGCCAAATCAAATCTCGGAGGCAGAGATTTGGGTGAGGTAGAAAAGAATAGCTTTATTGCTGTGCCAGGCAAAGGGGGATACAGCAGGCTAATGCCTTCAAAACTGTGTGTTCCCAACCCAGTGGCAGGGGTGGGGGAATTTGGTGAGGAGTTTTACAGCAATGGTTCAAAGGCAAGGTTGCTGATAAGGATCAGGGTGTGTGCAGGACCTGAATTCCTGAAATTGGGCCTCAGGTGGTCTCCTGATGAGCTTCTTTGGTTCTTGAGGTTATCAAATTGTGGTTTGTCTCTGAAATAAAGAATGCTTCATCAGGTAGTTAACATTTTCCATTTGTTGGGGGTTTTAGTTCTGCATAAGAGCTCAAAGATATTATGTGTATTTCTTTTTTCTTTTTTTTTTTTAATTATTTTTTTGGGGGTACACCAAGTTCAATCATCTGTTTTTTTTATTATTATTATTATTTTTTGGGGGGTACATCAGGTTCAATCATCTATTTTTATACACATATCCCTGTATTCCCTCCCTTCCTTGACTCCAACCCCCCAAGTCCCTCCCACCCTCCCCACCCCAGTCCTCTAAGGCATCTTCCATCCTCGAGTTGGACTCCCTTTGTTATACAACAACTTCCCACTGACTATCTATTTTACAGTTGGTAGTATATATATGTCTGTGCTACTCTCTCGCTTCGTCTCAGCTTCCCCTTCACCCCCTGCCCCCCCCAAACCTCGAGTTCTCCAGTCCATTTTCTGTATCTGCATCCTTGTTCATGTCACTGAGTTCATCAGTACCATTTTTACATTCCGTATATGTGAGTTAGCATACAATATTTGTCTTTCTCTTTCTGACTTACTTCACTCTGTATGACAGACTGCAGTTCTATCCACCTCATTACATATAGCTCCATCTCATCCCTTTTTATAGCTGAGTAATATTCCATTGTATATATATGCCACATCTTCTTTATCCATTCATTTGTTGATGGGCATTTAGGTTGCTTCTATGTCCTGGCTATTGTAAAGAGTGCTGCAATAAACATTATGGTACAAGTTTCTTTTGGGATTATGGTTTTCTTTGGGTATATGCCCAGTAATGGGATTACTGGATCATATGGTAGTTATATTTGTAGTTTTTGAAGGAACCTCCAAATTGTTTTCCATAGTGGCTGTACCAACTTACATTCCCACCAACAGTGCAGGAGAGGTCCCTTTTCTCCACACCCTCTCCAACATTTGTGGTTTCCAGATTTTGTGATGATGGCCATTCTGATCGGTGTGAGGTGATACCTCATTGTGGCTTTGACTTGCATTTCTCTGATGATGAGTGATGTTGAGCATCTTTTCATGTGTTTGTTGGCCATCTGTATGTCTTCTTTGGAGAAATGTCTATTTAGGTCTTCTGCCCATTTGTGGATTGGGTTATTTGCTTTTTTGGTATGAAGCTGCATGAGCTGCTTGTATATTTTGGAAGTTAATCCTTTGTCCGTTGTTTCATAGGCAATTATTTTTTCCCACTCTGAGGGTTGCCTTCTTGTCTTGCTTATGGTTTCTTTCGCTGTGCAAAAGCTTTGAAGTTTCATGAGGTCCCATTTGTTTATTCTTGATTTTATTTCCATGATTCTAGGAGGTGGGTCCAAAAGGATCTTGCTTTGATGGATGTCATAGAGTGTTCTGCCTATGTTTTCCTCTAGGAGTTTGATAGTGTCTGGCCTTACATATAGGTCTTTAATCCATTTGGAGTTTATTTTTGTGTATGGTGTTAGGAAGTGTTCTAATGTCATTCTTTGACATGTTGCTGTCCAATTTTCCCAGCACCACTTATTGAAGAGGCTGTCTTTTTTCCATTGTATACTCGTGCCTCCTTTGTCAAAGATAAGGTGCCCATATGTGTTTGGGCTTACTTCTGAGTTCTCTACTCTATTCCACTGATCTTCCTTTCTATTTTTGTGCCAGTACCATACTGTCTTGATCACTATGGCCTTGTAGTATAGTTTGAAGTCACGAAGCCTGATTCCACCAACTCCATTTTTCCTTCTCAAGATTGCTTTGGCTATTTGGGGTCTTTTGCGTTTCCATACAAATGTAAGATTTCTTGCTCTAGTTCTGTGAAATATGCCATTGGTAATTTGATAGGGATTGCATTGGATCTGTAAATTGCTTTGGGTAGTACAGTCATTTTCACGATGTTGATTCTTCCAATCCAGAACATGGTATGTCCCTCCATCTGTTTGTGTCGTCTTTGATTTCTTTCAGCAATGTCTTAAAGTTTTCTGCATACAGATCTTTTGCCTCCTTAGGCAGGTTTATTCCTAGGTATTTTATTCTATTTGTTGCAATGGTGAATGGGAGAGTTTCCTTAATTTCTCTTTCTGCTCTTCCATTGTTAGTGTATAGGAATGCAAGAGATTTCTGTGCATTAATTTTGTATCCTGCTACTTTACTAAACTCATCAATGAGTGCTAGCAGTTTTCTGGTAGAGTCTTTAGGGTTTTCTATATATAATATCATGTCATCTGCAAAGAGTGACCATTTTACTTCTTCTTTTCCAATTTGGATTCCTTTGATTTCTTTTTCTTCTCTGATTGCTGTGGCTAAAACTTCCAAAACTATGTTGAATAATAATGGTGAGAGTAGACACCCTTGTCTTGTTCCTGTTCTTAGAGGGAATTCTTCCAGTTTTTCCCCATTGAGAACGATGTTGGCTTTTGGTTTTTCATATATGGCTTTTATTATGTTGATGTAATTTCCTTCTATGCCCATTTTCTGGAGAGCTTTTATCATAAATGGATGTTGAACTTTGTCAAAAGCTTTTTCTGCATCTATTGAGATGATCATATGGTTTTTATCCTTCACTTTGTTGATATGATGTATCACGTTGATTGATTTGCGTATATTGAAGAATCCTTGCATCCCAGGGATAAACCTCACTTGATCATGGTGTATGATTTTTTTAATGTGCTGTTGGAGTCTGTTAGCTAGTATTTTGTTGAGGATTTTTGCATCTATATTCATCAGTGATATTGGTCTGTAGTTTTCTTTTTTTGTGACATCTTTGCCTAGTTTCAGTATCAGGGTGATGATAGCCTCGTAGAATGAGTTTGGGAGTGTTCCGCCTTCTGCAATATTTTGGAAGAGTTTGAGAAGGATAGGTGTTAGCTCTTCTTGAAATGTTTGATAGAATTCGCCTGTGAACCCATCTGGTCCTGGGCTTTTGTGTGTTGGGAGATTTTTAATCACTGCCTCAATTTCCGTACTTGTGATTGGTCTGTACATGGTTTCTATTTCTTCCTGGTTCAGTCTTGGAAGATTGTATTTTTCTAAGAATGTATCCATTTCTTCCAGGTTATCCAATTGATTGGCATATAGTTGCTTGTAGTAGTCTCTCTTGATGTTTTGTATTTCTGAGGTGTCCGTTGTGACTTCTACTTTTTCATTTCTAATTCTGTTGATTTGCATCTTCTCCCTTTTTTTCTTGATGAGTCTGGCTAATGGTTTATCAATTTTGTTAATCTTCTCAAAGAACCAGCTTTTAGTTTTATTTATTTTTGCTATGGTTTCCTTCCTTTCTTTTTCATTTATTTCTGCTCTGATCTTTATGATTTCTTTCCTTCTGCTCACTTTGGGGTTTCTTTGTTCTTCTTTCTCTAGTTGTTTGAGGTGTAAGGTTAGGTTGTTTATTCGATCATTTTCTTGTTTCTTCAGGTAGGACTGTATTGCTATAAACTTCCCTCTCAGAACTGCTTTTGCTGCGTCCCATAGGTTTTGGGTTGTTGTGTTTTTGTTGTCATTTGTTTCTAGATATTTTTTGATTTCCTCTTTGATTTCTTTAATGATTCCTTGGTTGTTTAGGAGTGAATTGTTTAGCCTCCAAGTGTTTGCATTTTTGCAGTTTTTCTCCTGTCATTGATATCTAGTCTCATGGCGTTGTGGTCTGAGAAGATGCTTGATATGATTTCAATTTTCTTGAATTTGCTGAGGTTTGATTTGTGACCCAAGATGTGATCTATCCTGGAAAATGTTCCATGTGCACTTGAGAAGAAAGTGTAGTCTGTCGTTTTTGGATGGAATGTCCTATAAATATCAATGAAGTCGAGATGGTGTAATTTGTCATTTAAAGCTTGTGTGTCCTTATTTATTTTCTGTTTGGATGATCTGTCCATCGATATAAGTGGGGTGTTCAAGTCTCCTACTATTATTTTGTTACTGTCTATGTCCCCTTTTATGGCTGTTAGCATGTGCCTTATGTGTTGAGGTGCTCCTATGTTGGGTGCATAGATATTTACCATTGTGATATGTTCTTCTTGAATGGATCCCTTGATCATTATGTAGTGTCCTTCCTTGTCTCTTGTAAGAGTCTTTACTTTCAAGTCTAATTTGTCTGATATGAGTATTGCTACTCCAGCTTTCTTTTGACTTCCATTTGCATGCAATATCTTTTTTCATCCCCTTACTTTCAGTCTATATGTGTCCCTTCGTCTGAAGTGGGTTTCTTGTAGGCAGCATATAGAAGGGTCTTGTTTTTGTATCCATTCAGCCAGTCTGTGTCTTTTGGTTGGAGCATTTAATCCATTTACATTTAAGGTGATTATTGACATGTGTGTTCCAGTGACCATTTTCTGAATTGTTTTGGGTTTGTATTTGTAGGTGTTTTCCTTTTCTTGTGTTTCCTACTTAGAGAAGTTCCTTTAGCACTTGTTGTAAGGCTGGTTTGGTGGTGCTGAATTCTCTTAACTTTTGCTTGTCTGGAAAGCTTTTGATTTCTCCATGGAATCTGAATGAGATTCTTGCTGGGTAGAGTATTCTTGGCTGTCGGTTTTTCTCTTTTAGGACTTTCAGTATATCCTGCCATTCTCTTCTGGCCTGCAGAGTTTCTGTAGAAAGGTCAGCTGTTATCCTTATGGGTTTTCCCTTATATGTTATTTGTTGCTTTTCTCTTGCTGCTTTTAATATTTTTTCTTTGTGTTGAATTGTCATTAGTTTGATTCATATGTGCCTTGGAGTATTTCTCCTTGGGTTTATTCTGTATGGGATTCTCTGTGCTTCTTGGACCTGGTTAATTATTCCCTTCCCATGTTGGGGAAGTTTTCCACTAGAACCTCTTCAAATATTTTCTCAGACTGTTTCTTTTTTTCCTTCTTCTTCTGGGATGCCTATAATTTGAATGTTGGTACGCTTAATATTATCACTGAAGTCTCTGAGACTGTCTTCTATTCTTTTTATTATTTTTTCTTTTTCCTGCTCTGTGGCATTTTTTCCCCCATTGTATCTTCCAACTCACTTATTCGTTCTTCTGCCTCAGTCATTCTGCTGGTTATAGCATCTAGAGTGTTTTTAATTTCAGTTATTTTGTTATCCATTGCTGTTTCTTTTTCTGAGTTGTTATGAACTGTTTCTTGTACTTTCTCTATTTTGTTATCAAAATTTTGTATCATTTTTACTATCATTACTCTAAATTCTTTTTCAGGCATTTTTCCTATTTCCTCCTCATTTATTTGGTCTTGTGGGTTTTTTTCCTGCTGCTTTGCCTGCATGGTGTTTCTTTGTTTCCTCATGGTTGTCCAAACTTTTGGGGTTGCTTGTCCTGGCAATAGAGGTGTTTATAGAAGACTGTCCAAGCCTCAGACTAATGTCCAAGTATTGGATTAAACAAATATTAAGTCTAGGAAACACATACATGTATAAGACACACAATTACTGACTCCATTAGGACATAAGGCTCTAGAAAGACCTGAGAGAACCCCAGTGTGCTATCAGATATTCAAAGAGAAACCCAACAGAAATTGACAACTGAAACAGAACACATCAGAGACAAAAGCAAAAGCGAACAAGCAAACAAACAACACCTTACACATACAAACATTAATCCAGGGAGATTTTGTAAGCTAGGATCCAATATAGAAAAGAGCCAGAGTACCACCAGAGAGAATGGAGATTCTCAGAATGTAATTAGACAACTGTACTAAGAACTAAGATAAAGACAAAAGCCTAATATTAAATACCAAGCCAGTGCGTCATCTGGAGAATAGAGCAAGGAGTCTGAGAAGATCGATAGTGTTGCTTATACATATGTTAAGATAAAATAAACTTAAAATGACTGGAAGAAGGGGGAACAGATGAACGTAGTGTGGTTGGAAATATGCAAATAAAAAGAAAGGAATAGAAATGTATGAAAGATAGGGATGAAAGGAAAGTATGAGAGATATATTGTCCGTACTACCAAAAACTTAGCTAGATATAGAAGTATATAAAAATGGAAAAAAAAAAGAATAAAAAATATTAAAAAATTATGTTATAAAACTTGTAGATCTCTTAGGGCTAAGATCGTATTTAATAAAGAAAAAAAAGAAAAGAGAGAGAGAAAGAAAAAAAAAAAAAGGAAAAAAAAAATCCAGAAGTGATCCCAGAATGTACCAGTTCAATATGAATTGATACTAATATTTCTGTTTCCTTAGAGTCTCAGCTGTAAGTGTCCTTCTCCTCACCTTGGGTTTTTTTGCATTATTCTGTGACCAGCAGAGGTTCCTTTACTGTTCATCTGTAAGCGTCGGTGTGTGGAGAGGGAGAGGGTACAATAGTGGCTCCTTTTCCTGGGAATGAGTGAGCAGTGGTGCACTGTTGTTTCAGTCAGGCTTGGAGGTGCCTGTTGCAGAGGGACGCTGGTGGCTCAGGCATAAACAGAAAGTCTTAGAGTTGGGCCTCTCTTGGTTTTTTTTTTTTCTTTTTCTTGGCAGCCTCCCTGCTGCTGGCATTCCAAGGGGTTTTAATCTAGCCCCACCCGAGTGCCTGAGGGTGCTTGTTATCCCTGAGCGCCTTAGGTGGCCCAAGGGCACCTCTCCACTGCCTGTTGCAGAGGTGTGGAAAGAGAGAGAGAGGCTATGCGTGCAGCTCCTCCTCCCCACCCGTGAGCCTGCAGCCTCCAGCCGCCATCATGGCCGGGCAGCTTTCAGGGGAAGGCACTCCTCACTGTGGACCTCTTCCCTCCTGTTCTCTCGGTTCGTCACCTTACTGGCGACAATGTTTCTCACCCTGAACCAGCTCTCCGGTTCCCACACTCCTGCTCCCGGACCCTCTGTTCAGCTGTGGATCGACGTCTCGGTCCGGGAACGCTAAGCTGCGCTGCGGACCCTCCGTATGTTTCTCACTCCCTCCCGTCTGCCACAGCTCCGCCGCTTCACCCTCTTTTATGATGTGTATTTCTTACTGTGGAACCAGGGTCCTGTCCCAAGGCTGCACTATTGATTCTTGCCTGCTCCTCCCTAGTCTCTGTGTCCCCTCCCTTCCTTGATTAGCAACTGTTGGAACCTGCCCTTTGGAACACCGGGAAGGTCATGGAGGCCGAAGCCTATTCCCTGCAAACAAAAAACCAGGAACAGAAAAAGGCTTCCATGCTCAGGAGCCCCATAGGGTCCTGCATGGTTTCACTACCTAGTGATTGACAGTCTAGTCATTTTGTATAAACTTTATTCTTTTCATTGCCAAAATAATGGCAAGTGGTAACTATGTTCATCTGATAGACTGGTGGGAGGGGGGCAGTTTAATAAGATAATGCAAAGGAAAGCATTTGAAAAATCCAAATTTCTGTATTCCTATATAGTGTTACTACTATTATGATTATAATTATCTAAGTAAGATATGAGCCTTGGAAGGAGAAATACAAAAAATATTGAATGTAAGCATCAGATTGTTTGAATTCAGGAACTCATATTGATGTTTATCAAATTAGAGATTAAATCAAAAATTTTAAAAAATACTTATTTTTTATTTATAATAGCAATAATAAACCTGTTACCTGTTAATATAAATAGCGTGCTTTTAAATTTTTAAAAAACCCTCTATATTTCAAAACCAAATATTAGCAAGAGGAGGGACATTGTTTAAAGTTTTGCAATTTCTTTAATATCTGATTAGAAGACAGCAGAAGATATCTGCTTCTGCATTAAAGCTGGTGTGACATGTTGCTTTAGTAGGCGTATTTGAAGAAAATTCATTCTCAAACAGATGTGTAGTCAGAAAAGGGAGGATGTCATGGACTGCCCATAAGTTCCCAGGAACCCCAAAGGTTTTTTTTTTTTTTTTTTTTTTTTCACCACATGCTAAAAACTGCTGCTCTAGAAAAAGGGAAGATTGAACGAATTAAGAATATTAGCATCTCACCAACCTTTTATTTCTAAGTGTTTTGGTATCAAGGTAAGCATGAAGACGGATATTTTGTCTGATGACAGTCATTTTATCGCAACATTCACTCTTGTTACTATCAGGGAGCCGCTCATTGTTGTAGAGGGAAAATACAGTTTTTAATAAGAGAAAAGAACTGTAAATTGCTGACTGAATTCAAAGGAGTCACACCTTAAAATCTAAGGTAATGTTAGCAAAATTTTGCTTGATTTTAAGGAGGCTTCTGAGAAGCAAAGCAGCCTGTTCCGAATAAAGAACCGTCTTTGTTGTCCTTCAGTTTGGTGGGCCATCCTAGGTTTTCTCGTTTAACTCATGGATTTTGTTGCTAGGTTAATTGGCAATTGAAGTACTGAGCTGCCCCATTTGCTACATAAGACATTTTGATTTAGGACCTGCCACTTATCCCTCAGAGGCCAATGGCAGTGGCCTTGACATGAAGTAGAAATTAGTGATTGGCCTGTTGCTTGTAGGTAGAGTAGATGGTGGACACCTCGCTGTTCAGTATAATAGGAAATATTTGGTCTGATTTGGGCACTGTATCCATCAGAGGGTGTTGTGACACAGTATTTGACCCGGTCCCCTACTTTTCATAAGGCCTCACAATAATCTGGAACAACAAGAAAAGCTATCATTATTATTTTATGGTTATTATTTTATAGATAAGGAATTTGAGACCTACAATTATCAAATGTCTTCCTCAAAATCCCTAAACTAATAGGTGGCAGGACTTGAAATTGTTCCCACACTTGTCTGCTTTCAAAGCCCATGCTCTTTCTCCCAGGTCATTTTTAAAGATCTTTAGAAATGATTGTCCATTTTCAAGAATTTACTGAAGTGGGGAGTTGGGAAAAGCTTGGTCTTTGTGAAGTTAGGTGCCTAAAGTGCGAATGTGAACTCTGTTAATGCAGTTTCCCAAGGAAGAGTGGCCATGCAGAAGGCAGTTTAAAGTACTCATGACTTCAGGAGTCGGTAACAAGGCTGAGCAGAGGTTCAAAGTGTCCTTTGTACTCCATTCTGGGTATCTTAGTAATACAATTGAGAAAATCAAATACACAAAAACGTATATCAGTATAAAACTTGGTTGGCTGATTGAGGCATAATCTGCAGGCTTTTATTACTTTGAGTCAAAAGCAAATTTGGCAATTAAAATACTATGGACATAGAATGTTGCCAGTTTGCAGGTGATTGTGGGGTGGTAATCTAGTTAATTAGCTAGTGGCCTTTGTCAATTACATTGTGTACCTCCCCTGTGTACTTTCTATAAATTTGTGTGAAGAAACTTGGTTTGGTCTTGTTAGGAAAAAAGACAATTAGAGGAAAAAATAATCATTCCTCTCAGAACGTGGGGTGAGGGTGGTGATGGAAAAATAGTAACCATGCCTTCTCTACATGTAAGGACAAAGTCAATGTCTCACTGAGCTCTAGAAAAGTCTTGTCAGAGCTTACACTGACAACACTTTTCTTCTTCTCAAAAACTGATGGTAAGCTTTAACAATATGCATTTATTAATGTACCCTTTGTGAATATATGAAATTCTATTTCTGTAATGATCCGGATGTGCCAGATTTTACTCTCATATTCCCTTCTTGACATAGAGTAGGTCATATGAAATGGAAGCACAAAAATTGCACACACATGCCTACATATGCACATACACGTACACACAAGGGTTCAGAAGTAAATTCTTTTTAATTGCACTGCAACAGAATCTGAAAGGCCACTCCGTCTCACACCAATAACTTACCTACTCAGGTCATTCTGTCCTCTGTTCCAGACAACCACTGTCAAGAATGATCACAGAGTCTTCTAGGTGAGGTCACCTGTCTTGGAGGAGATAGTGTGGGTAGAATTTTCTGTTCCCCTTTTAGCAGGGTCATAGGTATGTGATAGTCCCCCAATTAAATTTAAATTATTTATCAGTTATGTACACTAGTCTCCTCAGAAGTTCTAGATATTAACAGTCCTTTCCTTTCTTCTCTTCCTCCTTTTTCTTCCTCCTTCCATTCTCATTGTTTTTTCTAAAAAAATATTCTCACTATCTCTAATATTGTCACCATCTTTGCACGAGGATTAAAACTATGAGTAGTAATACTTTACACAGTACTTTTTTTGTAATTTCTGATTTCTTAATAAGTGACATAAGAGCCTTAAGATGTTGAGAAGAAAATTAATATAAAAAATGAAATATTTGGAAAAAAAATCAGTACATGGACAAGTCACAGGGTAAACATTTATGGATTGAAAATTGAATAGTTTTCTTGGAATTGTTTTTCTCTCACTCCCTGATAAAATGAGCATTTTCAAGATGTTTTCTAAAAATCATAAGAAATTTTTTGTTTCTGGAGGTTTCTACGTTTTGGAATAATTGCAGCTAAAATATGCATATATATTTAACTTAAGATGGAAAGAAATGAGGGAAGCTTGTTTTTCTCATGTGATATTTTGCAGAATCCATGAATATTCTATAGCAAATGCTTCTTTTCTGCCATTGAGAAAGTCTGTAATAAAGATGGAATAAACAGTTACTCTGTGAATGCTTCACTTTGAACCTTTATTCCATATATTCTAAATAGGACTACAAAGTCTGGTATAATATCTTAATATATTTTGATATATTGATAACAATATACACAAAAAATACCCTAGGCTAGTTCTGTGTAAAACCTTACAACATTTGCTCTCAACTACAGAAATTCTAAGTAACAGGAAGTGATCACTTAATGGCTTAATACAAATATAACAGCTTTCTTTTCTCTTCAAGCTAGCTTACTGTGGTATGATCATTTTTATGTAGCTACTTTAAAGAAATGATCAGGGATATTTCTTCCCTACTTAGGTTGTTCTTTACATTAACAATTTAAAAATCAAAGTTACAATGCTATGGATAGCTAGCTAGAAGCATTACTGTATGACTTGGAAATATTGTATGGGGTCCTGAGCCTTGGCTATGCTGTATTGATTTAGTCACAAGACACCTAAGCACACAGTACCCTTTGTACTATAAGAAGTTGAAAAGCTTTTCCAATGCAGTTAATGTTGCAACTTTTAGCCCAATCAGTATTTACTTAGCAGCTCACAGAAATGGTGGTAGACCTCGTTCTACACCAGTATTTTAGATAATAAAATATAAAATCATTTCTTGAAATATAACAAGATTTCTGTTGCAGATTTAATGTGACAAGAGAGTATTTTATACTGTTTTTATTAGCAGTATAACAAATGGTGAGTAATAAATTCAGATATAGTGCAGACAGACTCAGGCTGTCAGAAGTACTGAGTAGTTTTGTCTGATTATTAGAGCACAAAGCCAGTAGGTAGAATACATGGAGAAAATCTTTTTTGTTCCTGATAACAAATGACAAATATTTTAGAGTATTATTTTCCAGTTCTTTTTTTCTGAGATATTATTACAATTCATATAAAACATATATTCCAGGATATTCAGTTATGACATATGAGTAATTTATGCGTATAAATTACTTTTAATTTTATAGAAATAGGACATTTTATAACATCCTTATATGCCATAACTATGGATACCTTGAAGGGAGAAACACCATATTATACATCCTTTTACTTTTTATGATAAGTGGAAAAATATTAGGTACTCTTATTTATTATCTAGCACATATTTGGTACTCAATAAGTGCTTGTTGAAAGAATGTGAGGCAGAGAACTTTTGAGAATGGTGGAATCAGAACTGGAGTAGGATTCTGGAATTATTACTTCCTGCTTATGTATGTTTAGCAAGTTAATTAAAATGTCTAGACCCAAGTTCTTTGATGAATAAAATGGGGCAAGGTTTTGTCGAATGTGTACTTAAATATCTAGCAATATTTTCCCCTTAGATGAGAATAGCCTTACTTGAATCTGTTCCCTCCCAAGATACCTTAAAATAATAATAAACAACACAAAACAAAACAAAACAAAACAAAAAAAAGGAAAAAGAACTATTACAAATCTTGAATTCTAAATAATTATACATATCCTTAGTTATTTAGAGGGAAATGTATTAAGATAATTACTTAGATACATACCAAAAACAGAAAACAAAAACCACTAAGATAATCAGGCATGTTTTATATTCTCATGGGCTGAATCTCAGAGATTGTCATTTACCTCAGGACAAATATCTGAGGATTCTGGTCTAGAAAATTTAGACTTAAAATCTTAGAGGAGCTAGAATAGTTGGTTCAGGTCATGGTAAAAGCATTTTCTCTTTCTGGCAATGTCACAGATTGACTCAACCTGCAACAGTACGTCCCAGCCAAAGTCTACAAGTTTTTACACATCGCTAATAGTCTTCTGTGACTCATTCTTAAATATTGTGTTAGTTTCTTCAACTGACTGAATATTTATGCCCCCCCACCCAGATTCATATGTTGAAATCCTACCCTCCAAAGTGATAGTATTGGGAGGTAAGGCCTTTGGGTGGTGACTAGGTCATGAGACTGAAGATCTCATGAATGGAATTAGTGCCCTACAAAAGGGAGCCCCAGAGAGCTCTCTCATCCTCTTTCAACAGTGTGAGGATACAGTGAGAAGTTTGCAACATGAGAAAGGGCCCTCACCAGAAGCCAACCATGCTGGCACCCTGACCTAGGACTTCTAGCCTCCAGAAGTATGAAAAATAAATTTCTGTTGTTTATAAGCCACCCAGCCTATGGTACTTTGTTATGGGAGTCCAAACTGGCAAATAGTTTCCTAGAAATGCTTCAACAAATGACCACAAACTGGGTGGTGGCTTAAAGCAGTGGAAATGCTTTTTGTAAGTCTGGAGATCAGAAATCTGAAATCAAAATATCAATAGGACTGTGCTCCCTCCAAGGGCTCCAAAGAGAGACTTTCTTTGACTCTTCCAGCTTCTGATGGTTGCATGTGTTCCTTGGTTTGGAAATGCATAACTCAAATATCAACCTCCATCTTCACATGACCTATTCTTCCTCTGTGTCTCAAATTCCCCTCTTATTTTTCTTATGGAACACCAGTCATTGTATTTAGGGCTCATCTGGATAATCCAAGACCTTGAAATCTTTAACTGAATAACATCTGCAAAGACCTTTTTTTCCAAATAAGGCTATACTCATGGGTTATAGGTGGCTGTATCTTTTTTTTGTTTGTTTGAGGTGGGGGGGACCATCTTCCAATCCACAACAAATATGAAAGAATAACCAAAGAATATTAAACATTTGAGGAAATTATTAAGGGAAAAGACTAATATAAAAATACAGAAAAAGGAATTCTGATTTCAGTAATATCAGTAGTTGCATCAGCCCACCCATAGATATTCAAAAACTAGAAACAAAATATATTTAAGCAATTATTTGATGACAGCTACTGAAAATAGGCAGAAATGGAATGAGATTATATTCTTAAAGGAACTACACTGGATAAGATTTACCTTTGTCTTATGTAAGGTTGGTTAAATTCAAGCAGAAAGCTTACTAAAGCTGACTCTTACTGACCTGAAGAATTGGCAGATGGAATTGAGTTTTGCCAGAATAGCTGGAAAGTAAGGGAGAAAATCAAGGAGAGAAATAGTCTTGGTTGGGTTGAGGGGGGTTGGGGGGGGGCTCGAAATGTATATTTAAGGTCTGCCCTAACCCTTGGTTAACACTGGAACTGCACATGTATGAGGAAAGCCCAATAGTACTAGTGGGCAAAAAACAAACAAAAAATCTAGACAGTTAAAATGATTATCAAAAACTTTAGCTGATTCCCATAGCAGGGTTAATGAGGTTTAAGTTTGCCTCCAACCAACTTAGTTACCTAAAAACAAAGCAAAGCACAAAACAAACAAAAAAAGCATTCTTCAAATATACCTAATATATGCCAGAGTCTCTACAATATATTATTCAAAATGTCCACTGAGGAACTCCTAGACCTATGAAGAAACAGAAATATGTGATGTGTAGTCAAGAGAAAAAATAATTAATAGAAAGTGACCCATATACTACCCAGATGTTGAAATTAATAAACTGATTGGAAAGGGAAGAAGTATAACTTTTTATTTGCAGATGATATAGTTGTCTACGTAGAAATTTCTAAAGACTCCACAAAGCTATGAATATGACTAATAAGTGAACTAAGTAAGGTTTAAGAGTCAATATGCATACATAGATGACATATTAGTAGGAAACAAATAGGAAATAAGATAGAAAAAATATTTTTAAATTATTGGAAACAATTTTAAGAAAATAAAAAAAATTTCAATAAATATGTGTTATACTCAAGGAACCAAAGAAAAAATATTAAGATATTTATAGATCAATTTCTTTCCAAATCAACTTACAAATTCAACACATTCCCAGTCATAAACCCAAACCAAATAGCTTTTAAATTTGAAAATTGACAAATTGTTCTAAAATTCATATTTATTTTCTAAAGTACATTTTTACAAGAGACATTGTACAGCCAAAAAAATTGAAGAATAAAATAAAAGAATAATGTAGGAGGACTTTTATGACTTTAACACCACTGAAGTTATTATAATTATGTTATAATTAAGACATTATAATTGTTATTATCATTAAGACAATTTGGCACTGGTTAAAGAAAATAAAATGGATCACTGAATCACAACAGAAATTCTAGAAATAGACAAACATGTATATGGTTAATTCCTTTCAAACATGAGGTCCAAAATATTTCAATGGAAAAAATCAAAATATTTTCAACAAATAGTGGTAAAACAGTTGGATATTTGTTTGGGGGGAGAAAAACTCAGTCCCTGATTTATATACATACATACATACATACATACATTTATTTATTTATTTGTTTATTTATTTATTTATTTATTTATTGGACCATAATTGCTTTACACACTTGTACCAGTTTCTGAGGTACAACAAAGTCAATCAGCTGTATTTATACACATATCCCCATATTCCCTCCCTCCCTCAATTCCTCCCCACCCTCCCATTCCCGGCCCTCTAAGGCATCATCCGTCATTGAGTAGATCTCCCTTTGCTACACAGCAACTTCCCACTGGCTATCTATTTTATGGTTGGTAGTATATATATGTCTATGCTACTCTCTCACTTCGTCCCAGCTTCCACTTCAACCCCGGCCCCCCCCAACCTCATGTCCTCCAGTCCATTCTCTGCATCTGTATCCGTATTCTTGTCTTGTCACTGGATTCATCAGTACCATTTTTTTTTAGATTCCATATATGAGTTAGCATACAATATTTGTTTTTCTCTTTCTGGCTTACTTCACTATGTATGACTGAATCTAGGTCTACCCACCTCATTACATATAGCTCCATCTCATTCCTTTTTATAGCTGAGTAATATTCCATTTTATATATGTGCCACATATTCTTTATCCATTCATCTGGTGCCAAATCAAATCTCGGAGGCAGAGTTTTGGGTGAAGTAGAAAAGAATAGCTTTATTGCTGTGCCAGGCAAAGGGGGATACAGCAGGCTAATGCCTTCAAAACTGTGTGTTCCCAACCCAGTGGCAGGGGTGGGGGGATTTGGTGAGGAGTTTTACAGCAATGGTTCAAAGGCAAGGTTGCTGATAAGGATCAGGGTGTGTGCAGGACCTGAATTCCTGAAATTGGGCCTCAGGTGGTCTCCTGATGAGCTTCTTTGGTTCTTGAGGTTATCAAATTGTGGTTTGTCTCTGAAATAAAGAATGCTTCATCACCTAGTTAACATTTTCCATTTGTTGGGGGTTTTAGTTCTGCATAAGAGCTCAAAGATATTATGATGTGTATTTCTTTTTTTTTTTTTTTAATTATTTTTTGGGGGTACACCAAGTTCAATCATCTGTTTTTATACACATATCCCCGTATTCCCTCCCTTCCTTGACTCCAACCCCCCAAGTCCCTCCCACCCTCCCCACCCCAGTCCTCTAAGGTATCTTCCATCCTCGAGTTGGACTCCCTTTGTTATACAACGACTTCCCACTGACTATCTATTTTACAGTTGGAAGTATATATATGTCTGTGCTACTCTCTCACTTCGTCTCAGCTTCCCCTTCACCCCCTGCCCCCTCCCAAACCTCGAGTTCTCCAGTCCATTTTCTGTATCTGCATCCTTGTTCTTGTCACTGAGTTCATCAGTACCATTTTTAGATTCCATATATGTGAGTTAGCATACAATATTTGTCTTTCTCTTTCTGACTTACTTCACTCTGTATGACAGATTGTAGTTCTATCCACCTCATTACATATAGCTCCATCTCATTCCTTTTTATAGCTGAGTAATATTCCATTGTATATATAAACCACATCTTCTGTATCCATTCATTTGTTGATGGGCATTTAGGTTGCTTCCATGTCCTGGCTATTGTAAATAGTGCTGCAATAAACATTATGGTACACGTTTCTTTTGGGATTATGGTTTTCTTTGGGTATATGCCCAGTAATGGGATTACTGGATCATATGGTAGTTCTATTTGTAGTTTTTGAAGGAACCTCCAAATTGTTTTCCATAGTGGCTGTACCAACTTACATTCCCACCAACAATGCAGGAGAGTTCCCTTTTCTCCACACCCTCTCCAACATTTGTTGTTTCCAGATTTTGTGATGATGGCCATTCTGATTGGTGTGAGGTGATACCTCATTGTGGCTTTGACTTGCATTTCTCTGATGATGAGTGATGTTGAGCATCTTTTCATGTGTGTGTTGGCCATCTGTATGTCTTCTTTGGAGAAATGTCTACTTAGGTCTTCTGCCCATTTGTGGATTGGGTTATTTGCTTTTTTGGTATGAAGCTGCATGAGCTGCTTGTATATTTTGGAGATTAATCCTTTGTCCGTTGTTTCATTGGCAACTATTTTTTCCCATTCTGAGGGTTGCCTTCTTGTCTTGTTTATGGTTTCTTTCACTGTGCAAAAGCTTTTAAGTTTCATGAGGTCCCATTTGTTTATTCTTGATTTTATTTCCATGATTCTAGGAGGTGGGTCCAAAAGGATCTTGCTTTGATGGATATCATAGAGTGTTCTGGCTATGTTTTCCTCTAGGAGTTTTGTAGCGTCTGGCCTTACATTTGGGTCTTTAATCCATTTGGAGTTTATTTTTGTGTATGGTGTTAGGAAGTGTTCTAATTTCATTCTTTGACATGTAACTGTCCAATTTCCCCAGCACCACTTATTGAAGAGGCTGTCTTTTTTCCATTGTATATTCTTGCCTCCTTTGTAAAGATTAGGTGCGCATATGTTCTTGGGCTTACCTCTGAGTTCTCTATTCTGTTCCATTGATCTTCCTTTCTATTTTTGTGCCAGTACCATACTGCCTTGATCATTATGGCCTTGTAGTATAGTTTAAAGTCAGGAAGCCTGATTCCACCAGCTGCATTTTTCCTTCTCAAGATTGCTTTGGCTATTCGGGGTCTTTTGCGTTTCCATACAAATCATAAGATTTCTTGCTCTAGTTCTGTGGAAAATGCCATTGGTAATTTGGCAGGGATTGCATTGAATCTGTAAATGGCTTTGGGTAGGATAGTCATTTTCACAATGTTGATTCTTCCAGTGCAAGAACATGATATGTCCTTCCATCTGTTTGTGTCGTCTTTGATTTCTTTCATCAGTGTCTTAAAGTTTTCTGCATACAGATCTTTTGCCTCCTTAGGCAGGTTTATTTCTAGGTATTTTATTCTATTTGTTGCAATGGTGAATGGGAGACTTTCCTTAATTTCTCTTTCTGCTCTTACATTATTAGTATGTAGGAATGCAAGAGATTTCTGTGCATTAATTTTGTATCCTGCTACTTTACTAAATTCATTGATTAGTGCTAGCAGCTTTCTGGTAGTCTTTCAGGTTTTCTATGTATAATATCATGTCATCTGCAAAGAGTGACAATTTTACTTCTTCTTTTCCAATTTGGGTTCCTTTTATTTCTTTTTCTTCTCTGATTGCTGTGGCTAAAACTTCCAAAACTATGTTGAATTATAATGGTGAGAGTGGACACCATTGTCTTGTTCCTATTCTAGGAGGGAATTCTTTCAGTTTTTCACCATTTAGAATGATGTTGGCTTTTGGTTTCTCATATATGGCTTTTATTATGTTGAGGTAATTTCCTTCTATGCCCATTTTCTGGAGAGCTTTTATCATAAATGGATGTTGAATTTTGTCAAATCTTTTTCTGCCTCTATTGATATGATCATATGGTTTTCATGCTTCAATTTGTTGATATGATGTATCACATTGATTGATTTATATTGAAGAATCCTTGCATCCCAGGGATAAACCCCACTTGATCATGGTATATGATCTTTTTAATGTGCTGTTGGATTCTGTTAGCTAGTATTTTGTTAATGATTTTTGCATCTATATGCAACAGTGATATTGGTCTGTAATTTTCTTTTTTTGTGACATCTTTGTCTGGTTTTGGTATCAGGGTGATGGTGGCCTTGTAGAATGAGTTTGGGAGTGTTCCGCCTTCTGCTCTATTTTGGAAGAGTTTGAGAAGGATAAGTGTTAGCTCTTCTCGAAATGTTTGATAGAATTTGCCTGTGAAGCCATCTGGCCCTGGGCTTTTGTTTGTTGGGAGAGTTTTAATCACAGCCTCAATTTCCATACTTGTGATTGGTCTGTTCATAGTTTCTATGTCTTCCTGGTTCAGTCTTGGAAGATTGTATTTTTCTAAGAATTTACCCATTTCTTCCAGGTTATCCAATTTATTGGCATATAGTTTCTTGTAGTAGTCTCTCATTATCTTTTGTATTTCTGTGGTGTCTGTTGTTAATTCTTTTTCATTTCTAATTCTGTTGATTTGCATCTTCTCCCTTGTTTTCCTGATGAGTCTGGCTAATGGTTTATCAGTTTTGTTTATCTTCTCAAAGAACCAGCTTTTAGTTTCATTAATTTTTGCTATTGTTTCCTTCCTTTCTTTTTCATTTATTTCTGCTCTGATCTTTATGATTTCTTTCCTTCTGTTCACTTTGGGGTTCTTTTGTTCTTCTTTCTCTAATTGTTTGAGGTGTAAGGTTAGATTATTGAGATTTTTCTTGTTTCTTGAGGTAGGACTGTATTGCTATAGACTTTCTTCTTAGAACTGCTTTTGCTGTGTCCCATAGGTTTTGGGTTGTTGTGTTTTCATTGTCATTTGTTTCTAGATATTTTTTTATTTCATCTTTGATTTCTTTAATGGTTTCTTGGTTGTTTAATAGTGTATTGTTTAGCCTCCATGTGTTTGTAGTTTTTGCAGTTTTTTTCCTGTAATTGATATCTAGTCTCATGGCATTGTGGTCAGAGAAGATGCTTAATATGATTTCAATTTTCTTGACTTTACCGAGGTTTGATTTGTGACCCAGGATGTGATCTATCCTGGAAAACGTTCCATGTGCACTTGAGAAGACAGTGTATTCTGTCATTTTTGGATGGAATGTCCTATAAATATCAATTAAGTCGAGATGGTCTAATGTGTCATTTAAAGCTTGTGTGTTCTTGTTTATTTTCTGTTTGGATGATTTGTCCCTTGATGTAAGTGGGGTGTTCAAGTCTCCCACTATTGTGTTCCTGTCGATGTCCCCTTTTATAGCTGTTAGCATTTGCCTTATGTATTGAGGTGCTCCTATGTTTGGGGCATAGATATTTACAATTGTTATAGGTTTTATTTGGATGGATCCCTTGATCATTACATAGTGTCCTTCCTTGTCTCTTGTAAGAGTCTTTACTTTCAAGTCTAATTTGTCTGATATGAGTATTGCTACTCCAGCTTTCTTTTGACTTCCATTTGCATGCAATATCTTTTTCCATCCCTTACTTTCTTTCAGTCTATCTGTATCCCTTGATCTGAAGTGGGTTTCTTGTAGGCAGCATATAGAAGGATCTTGTTTTTGTATCCATTCAGCCAGTCTGTCTTTTGGTTGGAGCTTTTAATCCATTGACATTTAAGGTGATTATTGACATGTGTGTTTCTATCACCATTTTCTTAATTGTTTTGGGTTTGTTTTTCTAGGTCTTTTCCTTCTCTTGTGTTTCCTACCTAGAGAAGTTCCTTTAGCAATTGTTGTAAGGCTGGTTTCATGCTGCTGAACTCTCTTAACTCTTCCTTTTCTGGAAAGCTTTTGATTTCTCCATCAAATCTGAATACGATTCTTTCTGGGTAGAGTATTCTTGGCTGTAGGTTTCTCTCTTTCAGGACTTTCAGTATATCCTGCCATTCCCTTCTGGCCTGCAGAGTTTCTGTAGAAAGGTCAGCTGTTATCCTTATGAGTATTCCCTTATATGTTGTTTGTTGCTTTTCCCTTGCTGCTTTTAATATTTTTTCTTTGTGTTTAATTGTCATTAGTTTGATTCATATGTGCCTTGGAGTATTTCTCCTTGGATTTATTCTGTATGGGACTCTCTGTGCTTCTTGGACTTGGTTAATTATTTCCTTTCCCATGTTGGGGAAGTTTTCCACTGTAACCTCTTCAAATATTTTCTCAGACCCTTTCTTTTTTTCTTCTTCTTCTGGGATGCCTGTGATTCGAATGTTGGTGCACTTAATGTTATCACTGAGGTCTCTGAGACTGTCTTCTATTCTTTATATTCTTTTTTCTTTTTCCTGCTCTGTGGCCATTATTTCCCCCATTGTATCTTCCAACTCACTTATTCGTTCTTCTGCCTCAGTTATTCTGCTGGTTATATCATCTGTCGTATTTTTAATTTCAGTTATTTTGTTGTCCATTGCTGTTTGTTTGTTCTTTATTTCTTCTGAGTTCTTATAAACTGTCTTGTATTTTCTGTATTTTGTTATTGAGATTTTGTATCATTTTTTATTATCATTACTCTGAATTCTTTTTCAGGCATTTTTCCTGTTTCCTCTTCATTTATTTGGTCTTGTGGGTTTTTTTCCTGCTGCTTTGCCTGCATGGTGTTTGTTTTCTCATGGTAGTCCAAACTTCAGGGGTTGCTTGTCCCAGCAATAGAGGGGTTTAAAGAAGACTATCTAAGCCCCAGACAAATGGCAGAGTGTTGAGTCAAATAAATACTAAGTCTAGGAAACACATACATGTGTAAGACACACAATTCCTGAATCCAGTAGAACATAAGGCACTAGAAAAACCTGACAGAAGAACCCCAATTTTCTATCAGACATTCAAAGAAGAAACCAACAGAAATTCAAAACCAAAAGAGAACAAAATAGAAACAAAACCAAAAACAAACAAACAAATAACACTACACACACACAAACACAAATCCAGTGAGATATTGAAAGCTAGGATCAAATATAAAAAAGAGCTAGAGTACCACCAGACAGAATGGAGAGTCTCAGAATGAAATTAGACAATTATACTGAGAATTAAGATAAAGACAGAAACCTAATAATAAATACCAAGGCAGTGTGTCATCTGGGGAATAAAGCAAGGAGACTGATCAGATCAATAATATTGCTTGTAAGTATGTTAAGATAAAATAAACTAAAAAAGGATAGAAGACAGTGCAACAGAAGAGCATAGTGTGACTGGAAATATGAAAATAAAAAGAAGGGAATAGAAATGTATAAAAGATAGAGATGAAAAGGAGGTAGGAGAGGTATATAGTCCACATTACAAAAAACTTAGCTAGAAATAGAGGTTTATAAAAAGGCTAAAAATAAAAATAGAATAAATAAATGTTATAAAGCTTGTAGATCCCTTAGGATTAAGATCATAATTAATAAAGAAAAAGAAAGAAAAACAAAAATCAAAAAACTATAACTGACCCCAGAATGGACCAGTTCAATAGAATTAATACTAATATTTCTGTTTCCTTGGAGTCTCAGCTGTAAGTGTCCTTCTACCCACCTTGGGTATTTTGTATTATTCTGTGACCAGCAGAGCTTCCTTTGTTGTTCGTGTGTAAGTGCTGATGTGTGGGGAGGGAGAGGGTACAATAGTGGCTCCTTCCCCTGGGAGTGAGTGAGCAGTGATGCACTGTCTGGGTCACGTCATTTCAGTCAGGCGTGGAGGTGCCTGTTGCAGAGGGAAGCTGGTGGCTCAGGTGTAAACAGAATGTCTCAGAGTTGGGCCTCTCTCTGGGCTTTTTTGCTCTTGGCTACCAGTGCTCTAAGCCAGCCCCGCCCGAGGGCCTGAGGGCCTGAGGGCCTTTGTTATCCCTGAGTGTCTTAGCTTGGCCCACAGGGGTCCTTCCTCTGCCCATTGCAGGCGCTGAAAGAGAGAGAGAGAGGCTATGCCTGCAGCTCCTCCCCGCCACCCGTGAGCCTGCAGCATCCAGCTGCCATCATGGCCTGGCAGCTCTCAGGGGCAGGCACTCCTCGCTGTGGACCTCTTCCTTCCTGTCCTCTCAGTCCCTCTCCCTACTGGCAACAATGTTTCTCACCCTGAACCAGTTCTCCAGTTCCCACGCTCCCGCTCACAGACCCCCTGTTCAGCTGTGAATCAATGTCTCAATCTGGGAAACACTGAGTGCGGACCCTCCATGTGTTTCCACTCCCTCTTGTCTGCCACAGCTCAGCCACTTCACCCTATTTGAGCCATCATAGATGCCACCCTACTGGTTATGTTGAGATCCTTGCAGTCCTTTCTGGTGTCCTAGGTCATCTGCTGGTGTTCAGTTGGTTCTCTGTGGGAATTATTGTGTCTTTTGGTGCATTCCCAATGCATCTGTGGAGAGGGATGCATTCCACATCCTTCTACTTTGCTGCCATCTTTTCTTCCCCACATACAACATTTAATTTGAAATGAATTATGTACATTAATATAAATGCCAATACTCTAAAGACTCCTGAAGAAAATAAAAGTGAAGATTTCTAAGACAGGTCACAGAAAACACTAACTATAAAAGAACAATTATTTAACTTGCACTTAATTAAAATTAGAATCTTCTGATAATCAAAAACTCATATCTAGAATAGATAACAATATCCTAAACTCCACAGTAAAATAAAAACAACACAAAGTGTACATATGATTTGAAAACACACTTCACAAAAGATATATATATGTATATACATACATATGTATCTCCTTTTATTAATTTTTCTCTTAAGAAATCTAATACACTACTGTTACAACAAAACGGATGCATCATTTCCCAATTTCATATCAAATGGTGTCCCTGTCGTATCTCTATTTTTGAGAGGAAATTCCAACTAAGAGGTTATTCTAACAAACAAGATGCTTTTCAGCAGAAATCTAGTGTAATTCTATATATAACAATTATTTTCTACATGCTTTGTATTCAGGGTTTGTAGCTTTATTGGGCCAATGGTCCTTTCACAATTTATACACGATTTGATATTTGAAAGATGCTGTTTTCTGAGTGGAGCCCAGGACAGATCATATGACTGAGGTTCAATTAACTGGATTGTTCCTCCTGAATTTTGAAATGCCAAAGAGTGAATAAAACATACAAGGACAGAAAGAAACTCTTCTAGATGGAGATGGCAGTGGGATGAGAAGAGTGCAGCCTAACAGCCAAAGGTGTTAATGGCAGCAGTTCTAGCAACACCATTCTCGACTGGTTCTTTCTATGTTGGTCCTTGGCTTTCCTTTTCATGCCTTTATTTCTATGGATTTCCTAAGCCTGATTCTCCAGTTTTTCCGTAATTCAACATGCTACACTCTAGCTTTATAACAAATGCCTTCTCAGCTTAACTAGAGCCAGTTTCTGGTATTTGCAACCAAGGATCCTGATTGTACATTATATAAACCTTAATACAGTTCAGTATACAAATTTTAAGAAACACTCTTATTTGAACAGGGATAATTCTCAAATCTCTCTCTGTCCACTGAGCTGTTTAAAGGTTTTGTTGGTTTGCTTATAACTGCAGTCAACGGATCTAACTGCTGTAACAGTGCTTCTCCGTGCATTTCCAGGTGCCACCTGCACTAGAATGTAGGGGTTGGGGGAAGGAGGGTAGTGCTTGCTGCACAGGCTTGCTCCTGGCTTTTGCAGGGATTACTGACTCAGAATTTTTTTTTTTAAATCTTTATTGGAGTATAATTGCTTTACACATTTATGTTAGTTTTTGCTGTACAACAAAGTGAAAGAGCCACATGTATACATACATCCCCACATCCCCTCCCTCTTGAGCCTCCCTCCCAATTCCCATCCCACCCCTTTAGGTCTTTACAAAGCATCAAGCTGATTTCCCTGTGTTATGCAGCAGCTTCCCACTAGCCATCTATTTTACATGTGGTAGTGTGTATATGTTGTTACTCTCTCACTGTATCCCAGCTTCCCCTCCCCCCAGTGTCCTCAAGTCCATTCTCTATGTCTGCATCTCTATTCCTACCCTGCCACTAGGTTCATCAGTACCATTTTTCTAGATTCCATAAATATATATTAGCATACGGTATTTGTTTTTCTCTTTCTGGCTTACTTCACTCTGTATGACAGACTCTAGTTCCATCCACCTCACTACGAATAGCTCAATTTCATCCCTTTTTACGGCTGAGTAATATTCCATTGTATATATGTGCCACATCTTCTTTAGTCATTCATCTGTCGATGGACATTTATGTTGCTTCTATGTCCTGGTTATTGTAAATAATGCTGCAATGAACATTGTGGTACATGTATCTTTTTGAATTATGGTATTTTCCGGGTATATGCCCAGGAGTGGGATTGCTAAGTCATATGGTAGTTCTATTTTTAGTTTTTTAAGGAACCTCCATTCTGTTTTCCATAGTGGCTGTATCAATTTACATTATCACCAACAGTGCAGGAAGGTTCCCTTTTCTCCACACCCTCTCCAGCATTTATTGTTTCTAGGTTTTTTGCTGATGGCCATTCTGACCAGTGTGAGGTGATACCTCATTGTGGTTTTGACTTGCATTTCTCTAATGATTAGTGATGTTGAGCATCTTTTCATGTGTTTGTTAGCCATCTGTATGTCTTCCTTGGAGAAATGTCTATTTAAGTCTTTCAGAATTTTTAACAAGGATTCAAGTGCATACCAAAGGTTGGGATCTGCTGTAATATATGCGGATATACTTACTTTGATTTCAGAGTGAGTTGTTTTCTGATACTTTTTATCAGGTTCTTGGTAGAGATATGAATAGTGACTTTGTTTTTTAATCTGCCCAGAAAAATTACTATTTGAGAGAGGCCCAAGGTACCTCAGTTGCTTTAGACTATTTGTGGGAAAAAGCAAAATAAATAATTTAAAGTTTTTAAACCAGGCAGTGTAAATGAGTTCAGGATTAGGAGATGGTGAGAGAGTGAATTTAAGGATTGCTGGAGTCTCTGTCCTAATAAGTGAGTTTCCAGGGGGAAAGCTGACCAGCTGTTTTCCATGTCCATTTTTCCTAGTCAGAATAAATACAAGTAGACTGTCTTCAGAGTAAATGTTAAGACCTGGGGATAAGGTGGGTTGAGGAAAGAGGAAATGTCTTCCCTAAATAGCTTTAAATGTGTGAAAAAAAATACCAGGATGAACGACTGAGGAAAATTTCTGACTAAAGAGCAATGAAGTGGCTTAAATTATCTGCTCAGTTTCCTTTAAGCCCTTGGCACCCAAAATTCAGGATCTGAGAGGAACATCCAACTTCTTAGCAGCCAAAGGGACTATATTAAGGAACACATTTACCACTAAATTGTTACTGAATTTAAAGGAAGCTGATGAATGGCTGGCAAAAGGAGCCTGTCTCATGATGTTCTGAAAGCAAAAAACCAGTTAAGAGGGTCAGCAGATCTCTAATTATAATGGAGCAGTTAACACCACTATAATTAAAGCCGTATCAGCATTTCCCTCACAAAGTGTTTTTCATGAGTTGAAACTCAGCTGTAAAGATTCAATCTGGGCTGAAAGTTGGTATACAGGGCTCAGGAACTCAGCAGGGGAGAGGCAAAGAAGGGAGATTTTTAAAAATGTATTTACTGAACTTTCAAGCACAAAATATGGCCATTAAGATATGTTGAGGAAATAATAATTAATACAGTCTTTGAAAATTTGTATGCATAGCAAACCCCAGGTGCCACAGCCTTAGTGAAAGAGAGCATTTTAGTTATATAGATTGAAAACAAACAACAAAAACAACTTGAACTAAAAGATGAGTTTTTAATCCTGTGAGTGGTGTCTGTTTTACAGAGAATATTTAGATGTTGCTAAAAACTTAAATATTTATTTGCCCAAGAAATTTAGATGAATCCAATGAAGCTGCAAAACACACACCAGCACAGTGGGGTTAGTTACAAAGGATGTTATGTCACTTTTTTTCCCTCAGACTTCTTTGATAGATAACTTTAATCTAAGTGCCCTCATTTCTATGAATGTTAGCACTTTTTTAAAAAAACATGACTTTCTGTATGTTTGTTAATAATGATACAATAATTTACTGTGACATGTAAATCTTTATTTTATACATATTCCACTTTTGCACCCTAAAAGATGCAATTAATAACTCATTAAGGAAAACAATAAGACATTAAGAACCTACTATGCACCAGACATATGTCTATTGGCTCATTTTAAATTTTATGATTGTACTATGCATTAATTTTATTTTTGAATATTACATTTGCATTAAAATATAATTGACTTTATAATGCTTTTGTTTTAATATATATTACTTTGCAATTATTGTTACTTTTATTTTTAGTTTGTGGTGTAGGCAGTCAAAGCTCCATGTTTTTAGAGTGTAGTTATACTACTGAGTTAAGATCCAGTTTGCTTATTCTCACCTAAAGTATAACTTTGTTATGGTCAAGATGATTCAACTAAGTAAGAAAACCTCAGTTGAAAAACCAGTTTAGATAACTCTCATATCGAGGAAAATAAATTGAATATTCAATATATATTGACAAATATCTAGAAGGATAATTACCAAGCTGATTAACATGGTTAGTGACAGGAGACAAGTAGATGAGAACCCAGATTAAGAATCATAATAAAGTGACTTTAAACTTAATTGTTATAGTTTATGTTTTTATAGGGGAAATACCCTTTTGTATTACTGTGTTTTTAAATGAATTTGAACAACAAAAATTAAAAGAAAACCTTGTTTTAGCAAATCTGGCAATTAAAAAAAAAGAATAGGAAGACATGCAGTTAATTTGTACACAGGGAATAATATCTCCTCTTATTTGTACCTGCATTTATGGTACAAATGACTTCTTAACACATGTTAACTCAAATCTGGAAACTTATTATACAGAATAGAAGCAGTTCATTGATATAATAAAAAATTACCACAAATTAATCCAAAAATATTTTGTATCTTGCTTACACCTTGCCAATAAACATCCTCCCAGGTGGGTGGTTGATTGCAATTAAGAGAGAAAAGGTTGTGGTAGGTAATGGATTGGACACGTTTTGTGGTTCTATCCTTTTCTAATCTGCTGTTTCTCCTCACATGTGTTCCAAACAGTGCTTGGGTCTGCTGTCCTTGTCAGACAGCTATTCCATTAACAAACTCTTAGGAACACTGACCTAAGAAGCAGCTCTCACTGCCTGTAAGCCACCAGCAGGAGCAAAATGACAGTTATTAGAAGTCAGTTAAAAAAAACTGGAAAGTACATTTCGGAGGCTGTGGACATAGGCAGGGGGTCTTTGAAATAAGTCCAAGCCAAGTTGGCCTGAACTGAGAGGTTATTACACTACAAAAGCTTTCTGATAGGTATGTTGCCATTGATGTTTCCGTTTAGATAGAAAAGTCAAATTTAGCCAAATAACATGCAGATAATCAAGGATAAAAGCTTGGGACTTCCCTGGCGGTCCAGTGGCTTAAGACTCCGTGCTTCCACTGCCGGGGGCACAGGTTGCATCCCCATTTGGGGAATTAAGATCCTGCATGCAGTGCGGCCAGAAGCAAACAAACAAAACCCAAACATGAAAACCTCAAACAAGTCATGGTAGAAAAAGGGAAAAATGAGTACAGAAACTTCAAAGTACAACCTAATCAATTCAAACTTCTTGAAGCTCCTCAGTCCTCACTTACTGAACTGTTATCTAGTTAACTATATATTGACCATCTACTCTGTCATTTTTCATACCAGGCCTGAGGATACAAAAATAAATCAGCCATGATGTGACTTTCATATTTATGATCCATTAAAATATGTTCTCACTTTCATCAAAACTTCCTGCTGAAAGTTAGTGTGATATAAGACCAAAGATGAAAGTTGTTTTAGGATTATCATCTTCTCCCCTTAGCTCTTTACTCAGACCTCAAAACCCTTTTTCCTCTTTGAATGTTCAGCTTCTAACTCCACAAATATTTTGTGTCAATATTTACACATAAGCATATGTTTTCCTAAAACAGACTCAACCATTAGAGGGTAAACAAGGTAATTTGTAGGGAGAGAATTAACATGAAAGACAAACAATATAAAAGGAATAGAATGAAATGTAATTCCGTATGGTTGATAATGAAATGGAGTAGATTTCTGGTAGTATAGGTTAGTATATATTGAATATAAATATAAATACAAGGGTAAGTCAAAAATTATCTGCACTCTGGCTGTAGGATTTATTTTAATTAACTTTTAGAAAAAACAAATACATCATTTTTCAAAATAATCTCCCTTGCTTTTCAATACATTTTGTCCACCCATCAACAATCTTTCATATTCCCTCAACTGAAAAATGTTTTAGGCTGAGCTGTGAGCCATGAATGCACTGCTGTTGTCACTTCTTCATTAGAAGTGAATCTTCATCCTCATAGGGCTGCTTTCAGGGGACTAAATGGTGAAAGTCTGATGGAACAAGATCAGGACTATAGAGAGGATGCTTTAACACCTCAAAACAAAGTTTTCACAGAGTGTCAACAGTGCGGGCAGAAGTGTGGTGATGTGCACACCCTCAGACCACAAAAAATAAATTACTGCACGCTGCTCTTATTTTGTGCAAATCACAAGTGGGGCATCCATTTTTGCTTACACCACAGTTACAAATGAAATGATGTAACACATTCACACCTGCACAGCAGTGACTGGGGAGACAGTAACCTTGAACAGAAAGTACTGATGAGACAGTGCAGCAGCCAACAGAAGTTTTAATATAACTGGAGTGCAGATAATTTTTGACTCACCCTCATATATATAATTTTTTATGCCAGAAAGCACTTTCTTCTGTAAATGTATTTATATTTTATTTCCAATTGTTTCCAGAATGTTATTACCTTCTGCTAAAAGAATTTATATTGTTAGTAAAATATTGGAGGATGGGATGGTTATTTGGGGTTTTTAACAAATGCCAAGAAGGTACTGCCTATTTTTGTCTATACATAAGGTCATTATCTAATGGCCTTTATTATAAATAGTCCAATAATTTCTGTGAGACTTTATCTAAGGTAGGTAAAAATATGCATCTTTTCCCAGTATTTTTAGTGGGGAAGAATCTTTAAAATGTCTAATAAAGTTGCCTAGTTCTTCTATATTCCCAGGTTTTAGATTTAGCTTTGATTAAGCCAAGACTATCTAACACTGATAGAGAAAGGATCATGGTATATTTCACAGGAGAGTAGGATGATTGATTTCTACAGAAATATGAGCAAAATTGATATTTTCAGGACTGCTTTGATTACAAAAACTGAAAAACTAGCTCAAAAGTAAAAATGGGACACACTGAATTACCAAAGTAGAGCTAGATTCAGGACGCTGCCAGATCAAGGAGCTCAAACAGTGTCAACAGTGCACAGGGACTCATTCCCCATATGTTACCTTTGTTTTCTTCTGTGTTGATTTAAATATCAGGTATGGCCTCTCATCATATTAGAAAATAACTACCTACAGGTGCAGACTGAAATATATTTTCCTCTTAACATCCTGAAAAGGGAGTTTTCATTCCCAGTAGTTTCGCAAAATCCAGTGGACTTGATTAGCTCTAATTGGCCTTATTTGGGTTATATTTAAAAACCTGAACTAATCACTATGTCCAGGAGAATGAAATGCCTACATATGACAGACTCAGACATGGAATGCCATGGAGAAAAAATCAGGATCATTTAAAGTAAACTAAGATTTCTGCTTCTGGGATGATGGAGTAGATGTGATTTTCATTATTCCTCCTGCTGAGTACAACTAAAACCCCCGGACATGACATATAAAATGAATATAAGAAGGCTGAAAGATGTACTGAAGCAGGCAGACAAAAGTAAGATCTCGAGGGGGAACACAGTGGTGAGTTCCCTGGAGTTTCTTTTAACCTCATGTATCCCAGACTGTATACTGTGGAGCTAGCAATCCAGAAAAAGCAACGGATAGCATAAAAAAATTTTCACAATGAAAGCCAACTCTCCCGAACCAAGGGATCAGTAAAGGGGCAGCCTATAAGGACAGAAAACTTTGGCATAAGTGCTCTATACCAGCCACATAACACAGAAAATATGCACGCACACATACACACTGAGGCCCTACTCCTCCAGCAAAGGTGAAGTAGAGAGTCTGAATTTAGACCATATAAAGCTGTAACAAGCCACATTCATGGTGTCAAAATGTCAGTGTTGAAAATCTTTGGGACCTAGGGCTTGGTGAAGAACTTTTAGATGTGACACCAAAAGCATGATCTATGCAAGGAAAAGATAAATTGGACTTCATCAAAATGAAAATCTTTTGTTCTGAGAAAAACCATGTTAAGAGGATGAAAAGACAAACTATAGACTGGGAGAAGCTATTTGTAAAACCACATATCTGATAAAGGACTCATATCTAGAATATTTCAAGTACTCTCAAAACACAACATAAATAATCCAATTATAAATGGGCAAAGGGTATCTAAAGATATTTCTCTGAAGAGAATACACAGATGGGAAATAAACATATACTAAGAAGTTCAATATCACTAGCTATTAGGGGAATGCAGATGAATCACACGATGATGTATGGCTATACACTTCCAGAACAGGCAAAATAAAAACTATTATTAATACCAAATGCTGGTAAGGATGCAAAGAAACTGGATCTTTCATACGTTGCTGATGGGAATGTAAAACGCTACAGAAAGTCTAGAAAACATTTTGACAGTTCCTTAAAAGCTAAATGTACATTTACCATATGACCAGGCAATTGCATTCTTGCTCATTTAACCCAAAGAAATGGAACCTTATCGTCACAAAAACCTGTACATGAGTGCTCTCAGCAGCTTATTTTAATAGCTCAAAACTGGAAACAAAGTAATTTTCCCTCCAGAGGATAATGACTAAACAAACTGTGGTATGTCCATATCATGGAATACTACTCAGCAACAAAAAAGAATGCACATTGATACACTTGATCTAAGTAGATTGGAGGACTTGCAATAGCATGATGCTTAGTAGAAAGTTCCAGTCTCAGAAGAGCACATGTTGTATAATTCCATCTAAATATCTCACTCAACATGATAAGATTATAGAAATGGAAAATCGATTAGTGGTTTCTAAGGGTTAATGATGGTTAGGCAGGATGGTGGGTATGACTGTAAAGGGATAACAAGAGGGAGATCCTTGTGGCTATGGAATAGTTTGATATTTTGGTTGCAACTGTTGTTATACAGATTTACACACCTAGTAAAAAGACATAGAACTATTCATACTCATTGTACCAATGTCGAATTCCTGGTTTGGATATTGTATTATAGAGACCTTCCTTGACTTATGATGGGGTTGAGTCATGATAAAATCATCATAAACTGAAAATAACATAAATCAAAAATGCATTTATTACACCTAACCTACCAAACATCATAGCTCAGTCTAGCCTACCTTAAACACTCTCAGAACACTTACCTTAGCCTACAGTTGGACAAAATCATCTAACACAAAGTCTCTTTTATAATAGTGTTGAATATCTCATGTAATGTATTGAATACTGCACCAAAAGTGGAAACAGAATGTTGTTTGGGTACAGAATAGCTGTAAGTGTATCAGTTGTGAATGCGTTGCTGACTGAGCTGTGGGTCCCTGTTGCTGCTCAGCATCAGAGAGAGTATGTATTGTGTATCACTAGCCTGGGAAAAGATCAAAATTCAAAATCCTTACTATGATTTCTACTGAATGCATGTCACTTTCACACCATCATAAAGTGGAAAGATCTTAAGTCAAACCATCTTGAGTTGGGGACCACTTGTAATTATTTAAGACATAACCATTGGAGGAAACTAGTTGAAGAGTACACTGGACCTCTCTGTACTATCTTTGCAACTTCCTGTAAAACTATAATTCTTTCAAGCCAGGTAAAAAACTTTTAAAAAATGAAAAAAGAAAAACTGAAAGTCTGATGAGGCTATTTCTAGATAAAGATGGAATGATGCACAGAGAAACAAACATATCTAATATAGGGCAAAAAAAATTATTTTGTACTTGGTTTATATTCATTTTTGAAGAAAATGTTGTGGCTTGATACAACTACAAGTTTAAAAATATATAATTACCCTCATTTTTGTTTTCCTCATGATAGCAAGCCAAACAATCATCTTAGCTACTGGTATTATGACTGTTGTTACTATCACTATTTTAGGTTATAAACTTCCCTCTGCAAAGGAAGTGGGCAGGCAGCTCAGAAGTCTCTAATTGTATTCTGCTGGTGGTATTGATACCAGTTGGCCATTTCTAAATTACAATTCAACATGCCTGCTATTCCTGTTCTAATCTTTTACCTCCAAGTGAAGTGTAATGATAGCAGTCACTAAGTAATTGCTTTATTTAGCTTTCATGAAATATGTCATAATCCAGTTTGCAATGTGTTTTGAGACTAAAATGCTATTTCTGTGCCAAAAGTAAAAGGAGGAAGGGTTAAATTATTTTACAATAGGATTAGCAAATTTGGGTGAATTGAAAGTTTCAAGTAGCAAATTTTATAATCAGAATCCATAGGGTTTGTAAAAGTACAAATATACCAACTACATTCAGAACTCTTTGATAAAATTGAGAAAACAATTTAATAATATACATTTGTTATAATAGTTGATATTTTCATTATCTAAACAGAGCTTAAATGTAAATTTTTCCTTGAACAAGCAATCTTACTAAACTGGTGCTCTGATCAGTTCATAATGAAATTATTTTTAAAGTTAGTTTATATGAATTCCTGACCACCTAATTAATTAAATAATAAAAAAGTAAGGAACAAAAAGTATTCAAGAGGATTTGGTAAAATTTCAGAAAAATTTTATACCAATATATTCAATTATTATACTACTTAAGCTTACACACATATTTAGTTCCTATTTTGTCATTCACAGATATCACTAATGAATACCAGATCCTAATATTTTCAGGCTTTGTGATTAAATGATACAACATTCTCTTCCAAGTGGGCTTATTTTCTACCTGATTGTGGCTCTGGGAGTAAGGTACTAGAAATGGGTATCTATTATGTTTTATTGACTATTCATAAAGGCATATAATAAGCAGCTGGATCCTGTAAACTGCACGGTGGGTGTTCAACTATATTTACCATCAAGACTGCAAATAATATGTATACTTTCAGGTTAACTAGCAAAAATCATTATCTAAAAATTATACAATCTTATTGCTCCAAGTCAAAGATAAAAGGCACATGACACCAAGGAAACAGCACACCATTACTTTCAGATCTTTCAAAATGGATGGGAAGCCCAAACACTTGAAAAATATTCTGCATTTACATTTTTTGTTATTGTTGACATAAATGAAGATTTCCTGTCTTCCACAGAAGCCATCTTACTATAATAAATGAGAATGGAAGAATACTTTCTTTTTAAGGTTAGGCATTTGTTGATCTAGAAGATCAACTAGAATATAAATGCCAAAAGACAAGCACATTGGTAAAATAAAATTTTCAAAATGGTAAAATAAAGTCTTTCATCAAATATTAATTGAACATGTGTCAAATATTTTATTATTTAACTGATTAACTGAGGGAATCGGTAACGTCATCTGTTGGAATAAAACTCTGACTTAGAGAGATTTACTACTACTGTTGATGTTCATTTGCATTGTCATGAACAGAAATTAGTTGTATTATCAGTTTTGTATAATTTAATTTTTACACAGTATTTCAAAGACAATTTAAAATGCACATTTCAGTAGAATCAGATAATCCTCAGAGACTCCACTAGTCACTATAGGCATTTCACTGGACGGATAACCAGTAATATCTTGTGTCCTTCTTAAGCCTGACAATTTTTGCTGACAACCTTGTGTATTTCGTTCACAGCTTATATTTCTGGTGCGCAGAATTGTGCTTTCCTCTTTGTATGTGATTAAGGTTTATTGAATGAGTGGGTAAAATAATTAAAAGAAACCAAATAAAACCTTTCCAAACAAAAAAAAAGAAAAGAAAAGAAAGAAACCCAAACAAACAAGCAAAGAAGACTTCTACTTTTAGAATTAGAATGTGCAAATAATTTTAATAATAAAATATATATATCTTACATGTCAGTTATCTTAAAAATATAATTATAAGTATAATATATATGTTAGACTAAGCAATACAAGAGTTTGGCTCATTTAGCAATTATTTTACTATCTAAAGGCTTTGATTGATGAAATCCCTTCAAGCCCATGGCTTATATCATATTCCTGGTCAGAAATCATTCATCTTTGCCCATCTTCCACTTTCCTTTCTCTAAGTTTGAGAGCCATTGAGGTCAAATCCAGTCACATCCTTTCAAATGGGCATTTTTCTTTCCAAAAGCTCAAACAATTTTGCATTGAACTTTCACTTCTTAATTAGAGAAATCAAAAGAACAAGGAGAAAAGAGCAAGAGGAAAAAAGAGAGTAGGGAGGAAATGAAGGCATATTAATTAAGGTTTAATCAGAAAAGCTCTCTGTGCTTTTCCTTGAACTCTCTTCTAGAGATAACTCAATAATTTAGAGACTAACATTTTTCTCAATGTAGTTTCAGTTGAAGTTCTTTTACTGTTCATTTGACAAAGTCATTTTGGGGTGAATAAGTGAATACAGTGAATACAGAAAAAGCACATATTTGACATCAAGCAGCTACCTAAGGAGATAAAGTGTATGTGATTCAAGTGTATATATGAACGCTGGGTTTTGGAGTTGAATTTGGAAATCCATATGTATGAATAATTTTTTTAATTAAGCAAAGATAATGCTTTGTTATTGCTACTTTTCATGTGATGGAGATTCTCATATGAATTTATTTTTAGTTGCTGATCCAAAAGTGTTGTCTAAATCTATATATGGCAGAGGGTAGTACTATATTTTTAAAGAGGAAATCTGCCCAAGGACTTTACATATTCAACTTAGATATTCTCAAAGAGATATAATACTATCTTCTTTAAAAGTGCTTTATAATAATCATTATTCACTGAGTGTCTTGTACAGTACATTGAGGAGTGGGAGGCTTATATATGGCTATTAACTATTAACTATTAATGCAGATTCCTTAAATAATTGTTTGAATGAAAGTGGTAGGTAGAATTTTTTGTGAGTAAATCCTAGTACAGGTAAATAAGTTCCTGAACAGTATATTTACACGTGAGAGATGAAATAGAAACTTTTTTTCATGACATCAAGATGATGTCATGCATCTCTCATTCATAAAATGTTAAGGACAACTTTTACATTTTGATCATTAGGAGCACTTAGTATTCACAATAAAACATCAAACAACCTTGCGAAGAGGCAAAGAAAAGACCATAAAAGAAGTCTTTTATGCATTGATTTTTATAAAAGCATTTTCCTGTAGAATCAATAGATGCATAAAGGAATAGAAGACAATTGATTTTAGAGTATGAAAATGGAGTTTATGAAGACTGCAGTATATCAATACTCCTTTGGGCATTTTTGCAGGAGTTTAGGTATTAAAATTCCTTTGGAATTTTGAGTTGATCAGTGTATTGTGTGAATGAGTTTCATTCTACTGCTTATTTGAATTGTAACTATAACTTGAACTCTGAGTTGTTAGATATAGAAAATTGGATTTGGGGAAAGAATTTTTATTCAGACTCTTCAGGGCACTTGAGATATCACGTATATTTTAAAATAATTTTTAAAATACTAATATGGGTTAAAGAATAATAAACCCACTGTATTATATCTATAATGGTTGGAGTAACTAATTTGAATTATATTACTTAAAATATTAACATAAGTATCTATACCACATTTTCAACTTTTTAAATATGAAAATTATTTTAGTCTCATTTAAAAAAGTGTTTTGTATTATCTCTGGTGGATCTGCAGTAATTTGGAAACATTTTCCTGGACCTTTAAACATTTGTGGGTAATATATAGGTGTATAGTTGGATGGGTGGATGGATGGATAGACAGATAGATAAATTATAATTGAGAGATAGAGAGATAGAGGCAGATAGATGATAGATAGGTAGATAGATAGATAGATGATAGATAGATAGATAGATGATAGATAGATAGATAGATAGATAGATAGATGATAGATAGATAGATAGATAGATAGATAGATAGAAAGGAGTTTTGATTAAAAGGGAAGGAGCAAATGTTTGTCATCTATATATTGCTTACTACAAACATGTTTAACAAACCAAAAATATTAGACTTTATTGAACAACAGTTGCACTTTACAGTACAGAAGTTGAAATTAAAAGGCTTAAACTCTGAACTGCAAAAGTTGTAAGCTGCATTTATATGGGTCCCAATTTCTTTACCTATATCTGACTTGTGGGGATGTTCCATATCTATCCATTAGATTAAGCCACTGCACAAACCCTAAACTCCAAATTAGAGAGGTAACAAGTGCCATAGATGTTTCATTACATTTACATTGTTGAATAATCAAATTGGTCATCTTTCCCCTAAAACCTGTTCCATCAACAGAATTCCACATTGTGTGTGTTTCTATGTTCCTCTCAAGCAAGGCAAGAGTAGTTTTGGGGGGTAATCTACCTTCTGATATTCTGACTCTAATCTCATCCTGGCCAGGCCCTTTGTATTTTATTTCTTATGCTTCACATTTCCGTCTATTTCAGTTCCATATTATTCTCCACCTATCTTGTCTGGTTATGACTTTTATTGTGTGTCATCTGAACTTTAACAATATTAATAAAATTCATCTCCCATCTCCAGTCTTAGCACATTCCTTAAAACCTGCTAACAGATTTAGAAGTGAGCATGTTACTTCTCTGCCCCCAAACTTGAAAGATATGCCTATGTATTATCCACAGAGTAAAACACCTCACTGTACCACTGAAGTCTCTCTAAGACTTGATCCTTTTCTGCCTTTCTAGCCTTTTCTCCCACATAGCCTCATTCACTTATGTCCTTCTTAGGCGACTGAATGCTCTTGGGATGGAATATATTTCCACTACCACAGCTACAAAGAAAAAGCCCTCTCACTTAATCCTGTATGCTCAACATCAATCTAGCAATTGTAGAACTTGATAAGTTAATAAATGGATGAATAAATGATACTGATACTGTTTTAAAATAAAAATCTCTTTCTAGGAACTTAACATTTATAAAAATAATATACATTGGGATATGCTAGACAAAATTATAAATAACATTAGTTCTGTTCCAAATATCATTAACCTAGAGATGATTAGTATAATACCGATAGCCCATCATCAAAATAGTTGAAAACCTTGAGCTGCAGGGCAAGCTAAAACTGAACAAGCATATGAAAAACGTGACTAGTGACTCTATATATCTGTAGATTTTTCAGATTGCTTAAAATAATGCATTTCATAACAGCTTTGGGCAATTCTTTCTTTAAAAACTTTTTAATGTAATAATTTTTAAATGTAATAAAGTAATCTCTGTGGAATTTTACAAACTTTAGTGGGTTCCAATTTACAAAAAGTAAAATCTACTTGAAAGATTTTCCACTATTTTGGATAAATTTTAACTTCAAAAGTTATTAAAATTAATGTTTTTTGTTAAATAGCTAGAATAATTTACTGGCATTTTTTGATAATAATTGAATATTTTATCCTAAACAGGTAAAAGGACATAAACAGCTGTGATGATTTTAGCACTATTCGAAATTTCTACAATGGGAAAGTTAATGAAATGAAAAGAAAGGACTCAATAGGAAAGATATATCAATGAGAGAAAAGATTTTTGGTCTTCTTAGAATATTGTACAATGGAAAATAAGTTAAATA
This sequence comes from Hippopotamus amphibius kiboko, assembly GCF_030028045.1. NCBI lineage: Eukaryota > Metazoa > Chordata > Mammalia > Artiodactyla > Hippopotamidae > Hippopotamus > Hippopotamus amphibius. Next base: position 203,107,092 of record NC_080186.1, on the reverse strand, counting down.
TTTGAAATAAATGATAGCATTCTTTTTACAAAATGTTGAACACTAGAAAAGCAAAACAAAAGGAGGAAAAATTATTGTCAAATTATTTTTACACTGACATGAAAATGTAAGAATAACAATCATGGACTTTTAATTCATGTGAAGAAATAAACATGTTTTAAAGTATCAAATATTTATTTTACCTATTTTAATGAAGGAATGACTATTGAAAGGTTAATCATTGGTCGTAGGCAAAAACTAAAACTTTTTGAAACTGATATTTTTGGCAATATTACCTTTAGATTTGGGTTTAAGTTTTAATTTTTAAATCTTTAGTACAAATTGGGGTGGGGGGTCATAAAATACATTAATTTTGAAACAGGCTATTAGGCTAAGTGTAACATGATTAAAATATACATTTTATACACAAAGTAATAGAGAAGAAAAAATGACTTTAAAACACTGAGTTCTTCCAAATAGTCATATTTCTCAGTTTAATTAGATAAATATTATTTTAATAAAGCTGTTAGACATATCTCAAATTTGCATGGGTAATATATCAATTTAAAACCAAAATAAAGTAAATGTTGAAAACAATACATTCGTCATTTCATTTTCACTTAAATAATTGTTTGCATGGTCTGTATGCATCAGGCATTGTGTTAGGCATTGAGAATGCCACCTCCCATGCACAGGTGTGCACACACATACCCATGTATACATTTTCATACAAACACACACAAACACACATACAAACACATTTCATTTTTGCCCACATATAGTAATAAATGTACACAGACATATATTAGCATACATGCACATGCATATAGGCAGATACACACATTGAATACATATACATACATGTATCTACACACATACACATGCAAAAACACATACTCTCATTTACACAAACATATACACATTTGTCCACAAAACCATAGTTGGATTAAGTTCTATCAATGGGATAAACAAAGGCTGAACTATGTATCCATAAGCATAGTTCATTATAGGCTAGTATGATCAGTATGCTTTAATAAATACTAACAGATTTTAAGATTAGAAAAAGCAAAAAAGATATATTTTTTTCCTTCTGATTTCATAGAGCAGAAATATCAAGTTTTAATATTTATACTCTATTTAGATTGGTCAAGAAGAGTATTTGTAAAAATTTAAAGAATTTCAATAGATTTATTTATAAACATTTTAAAAAGGAACATTATATTCTCTTTTCTATATTATAAAAGAAACTCTGTTCTGTGCTGATGAATAATATTTTTACTTTGATCAATGCTCTAGGGCTAAATACCATTATTGTTCAAAAATAAAGAAAAACAAAGATCTAATAAAAAGAACATTAATCACCTTCCCTATAGATCAGTAAAATTCATTGTGATAATAGAACAATTTGCCTCTCTAGATTAAATTATATGACTGTTTCATGAGCTGCCATGACAAAGTATTATAAATTGGCTTAAAAACATATATATATGTTTCTTCACAATTTTGGAAGCTAGCAGTCTAAAAGCAATGTGGTGTCAGTAGGGTTGGTTTTTTCAGAGGCCTCTCTTCTTGGCTCTCTCCATTCCAGTTGGCTATTTTTTTCCATGCCTGCATTTTGTCTTCACTCTGTTCATGTCTGTGTCCTAATCTTCTCTTTTCTTAAGGATGTTGATCTTATTGGATTAGAGCCTATCCTCATCACTTCACTTTAGCATAATTTCCTCTTTAAAAAATTGTATCCAAATAGGTCACATTCTGATGTACTGGGGGTTAGGAGTTCAACATATGAATTTGGGGTGGAGGGACACAATTCAGCCCATAACACACTGGGTTCCAAGATAATAAAAATAATACTGTAGATGGTTCTAACTTTAGTCAGTTGAATAACAAAATATTAGTAGATGATATTTTACCAAAATTATTTGAATTTTCCATTTTTGAGTTTGTTTTGGAGTATGTACAGTTAAGATTGTGTATTAGACATCTTGAAAGTGAAGATGCAATTGATTTTACATTCAACAAGTTCTAATGATCTACTTTAAAGTTGTTTTATTAACTAAAGTCTGTAATTTACATAAAGCTTCACTCTATGTTATACAGTTCTGACATGTGCATGCTCATGTATCCACCACTATAGTATCATATAGAATAATTTCATTTCCCTGAAAACCTCTTATGCTCCACCTATTCATCTCTCCTTCAAACCCCTGGGAACCACTGACCACCCTCACCCCAAACCCCTGGCAATCACTGATATCCCTATATGTTTGCCTATTCCAGAATGTCATATGATTGTAATCATACAATATGTATCTTTGTCAGACTGGATTCTTTCATTTAGAAATAAGCATTTTTTAAACTTCCTCCATGTCTTTTCTTGTCTTGATAATTTGTTTCTTTTATCGCTGAATAACATTATATTATATGGATATAAAATAGTATATTTATTATATCCATTGACATTTTGAAGAACATTTTGTTTGCTTCCAGTTCCTGGCAATTATGAATAAAGCTGCTATAAACGTTTGTATGAAGGTTTTGTATGCATATAAGTTTTCAATTCAATTGAGTAAATGCCTAGTAGCCTGATTGCTGAATCTTTTAGTAAGTCTATATTTAGCTTTGTAAGAATCTGTAAAACTGTCCTCCAAAGTGGCTGAACCATTTTGCATTTTCACCAGCACAAAATGGGAGTTCCTGTTGCTCTACACAACAGCAACCCTTGGTATTATAAGTGCTTTGCTGTGTAGTGATGTCTCATTATTGTTTTAATTTGCAATTCCCTAATGACATGATTTTGAGCACATTTCATATTTTTATTTGCCATCTTTATCTTTTTTGATGAGGTATCTGTTTGGATCTTTTGCCCATTTTTTAATTGTTTTTGTTGTTTTTTTTTTGAGTTTTTAAAGAGTTCTTTATGTAGTTTGGGTACAAGTCTCATATGAGATATGTGTTTTGCAACTGTGTTTTCCAATCTATGGCTTGTGTTTTATTATCTTAACATTGCCTTTCACAGAGTAAATTTTTTTTTTCTTAATGAAGTCCAACTTAACTGATATTTTTTCCCCCATAGGTCATGCTCTTGGTGATGTGTCTAAAAAGTAATATTCAAACCCATGGTGACCTACATTTTCTCCTATGTTATCTTTTAGAATTTTTATTGTTCTGCATTTTAAATTTAGGCATACATTCCATTTTGGGTTACTTTTTGTGAAGAGTATTAAGGTCTATATCTAGATTCATTTTTTACATTCCCATCAACAGTACATGAGGATTCCCTTTTCACATCCTTACCAGCTCTTGTTATTTGTTGTCTTTTTGATAATAGCCATTCTGACAGGTGTGAAGGGATATCTCATTGAGATTTTGATTTGCAGTTGCCTAATGATTAGTGATATTGAGCATCTTTTATGTGCCTATTGGCCGTCTGTATGTCTGCTTTGGAAAAATGTCTGTTTAGAACCTTTGCCCATTTTTTAATCAGGTTATTTGATTTTTTGAGGTTGAGTTGTATGATTTCTTTGTATATTTGACATATTAACCCCCTATCAGATATGTCGTTTGCAAATATCTTCTTCCATTCAGCGGGTGACCTTTTCAATTTGTTGATAGCTTCCTTCCTTTGCTGTGCAAAAGCTTTTTACTTTGATGTAGTCCCATTTGTTTATTTTTGCTTTTGTTTCCCTTACCTGAAGAAATATATATTAAAAAAAAAAAAAAAAACTAAAACTGATGGCAAAGAGCTTACTGCCTATTTTTATGATTTCATGTCTTACATTTAAGTCTTTAATTCAGCTTAAATTTATTTTCATGCATGGTATAGAAAGTACTCCAGTTTGATTCTTTTGCATATAGCTGACCAGTTTTCCCAAGACCATTTATTAAAGAGGCTGTGTTTTCTCCATTGTATATTCTTGCCTTCTTTGTCATAGATTAATTGCCCATATAAGTGTGAATTCCTTTCTGGGCTCTCTATTTGGTTCCATTGATCTATGTGTCTGTTTTTGTGCCATCACTATACTATTTTGATTGCTGTGATTTTGTAGTATAGTTTGAAATCAGGCAGCATGATTGTTTTGCCAAAAGTCTTACTTTCGGTTTCAAGGTTCATAGGATTAACTGGCAAAATAACCACTCTACACTCAGTTAAATAAGAATTTAGAGAGAGTTTATTGAGTTAACAAAGATTACAGTATACTAATTGAGAGAAGAATAGTATAACTAACTCAGAAAGAATAGTAAAGACAGAGTTCTATATATCACCAAACCTAGGAAGCACCTACATCCAGATCCAAGCTGCACTGGGAAGTTCCTTCAACAGCAATCTGGAGTCCCAGCTGGGAGGGTCCCAGGTGGCCCATCCACCCCAAGGGTGAGACTTCAGTTTGCCACTCGAAGGAGCCCAGCTTTCAGCACCAGGCCGCGGGCTGATAGCAAGCAGCCTACATGCAAGTTTGCAGCTCTGGCTGTTGTCATAAATGCCTTGGTCTTAACTCATAAGTCTTGGAATGTTGTTGATCCCCTGGGGCTGGCCAGACCCTCAAGGTGCAAGAAGTCCCATGACTTACTCCCTGTCTTATCTAGTGGTTTACTGTGTGTGCCGGCATCACCCCTGCCGGTCTGGGTGTAGCTCAGCCGTTTGGCACACAGCCGGCTTTAGCATCATTGTCTGGTCAGAGGGAGGCCTAGGGCTGCCTCTGAAGCCTGAATGAGACCTCTTTACTAGTTTCCCCAACAATGATGCCTCCAGCTTTGTTCTTCCTTCTCAAGATTGCTTTGGCTGTTCAGGGTCTTTAGTGTTTCTACACAAACCTTTGCAATATTTGTTCTAATTCTATGAAAAATGCCATTGGTGTTTTGACAGGGATTGTATTGAATTTTTATGTTCCCTTAAGTAGTATGGTCATTTTAACAATATTGAGTCTTCCAGTCTATGAGCACAATGTCTTTCCATCTGTTTTTGTTGTCCTCAGTTTCTTTCATTAGTGTATTATATATTTCTGAGTACAAGTCATTTAACTCACTAGATTTATTCTGTATTTCTCTTTGATGAAACCGTAAATGAGATTTTTAAAAATTCCTCTAATAGTTTGCTGTTAGTGTATAGAAATGCAAAAGATTTTTGTATATTAATATTGTATCCTGCAAATTTACCGAATTCATTGATGAGAGCTAGTAATTTTTTGGTGGCATCTTTAGGATTTTCTATGTGCAGCGTCATGTCATCTGCAAACAGTGACATTTACTTCTTCCTGTCCAATTTTGTTTCCTTTTATTTCTTTTGTCTGACTGTTGTGACTAGGACTTCCAATATTAGGTTAAATAAAAGTTGCAAGAGTGGGCATCCTTGTCTTGTTCCTGATTATAGAGGAAAGGCTTTCAGCGTTTTACCATTGAGTATAATGTTAGCTGTGGGCTTGTCATATATAGCCTTTATTATGTTGAGGTATGTTGCCTCTGTAACCACTTTGTGGAGAGTTTTTATTTTAAATGGTTGTTGAATTTTGCCAAAAACTTTTACTGCACACATTGATGTGATCATGTGATTTTTATTCTTCAATTTAATGCGGAATATCGCATTGATTGTGAATGTTGAACTGTACTTGCATCCATGGGATAAATTCCATTTGATCATCATGTATAATCCTTTTAATGCATTATTGAATTCAGGTTGCTAATATTTTGTTGAGAATTATTGCATCTATGTCCCTCAGTGATATTGCCCTCTAATTTACTTTTTTTGTGATACCTTTGTCTGGTTTTTGTATCAAGGTGATGTTGGCCTCTCAGAATGAATTTGGAAGTGATCCTTCCTCTGCAATTTTTTGGGATAGTTTGAGAAGGATATATGTTAGCTCTTTTCTAAATGTTTGGCAGAATTCACCTGCGAATACATTTGGTCCTGGATTTTTGTTTGTTGGAAAGATTTTTTTATTTTTGGTTTTTTTACTGATTCAGTTTCATTACTAGTAATTGGTCTGGTAATATTTTCTATTTATTCCTGGTTCTGTTTTAGGAGATTGTACATTCCTAGGAATTCTTTAATTTCTTCTAGGTTGTCCATTTTATTGGCATACAATTGTTCCAAGTAATCTCTTATAATCCTTTATGTTTTACCTAATTTGCTGTTTTAATTTTGGTTTTTTGTAAGTTGATTACATTTCTCAACCTTGGAGAAGTGACTTTTTGTAGGAGACCTACTATGCATCCCAGTAGCATACTCCCCTCTGGTCACCAGAGCTATATATGCTCTAGGTGCTCATCCTATGTTGGCTGCACGACTGCTATTGTTGTGGTGGGCTGACTACTGTGGGTGGCCTGGTAGGTGTGGCTGGACCCCTGTTTGGTTGGTTGCCAAGCTCTGTCTTGCGAGGAGGCTGACAGCTGCTGATGGATGGGGCTGGGTCATGAGGTGGTGCACTGAGGCACCCCAGTGGACCCAGGGTAGCCCACTGGTGTGTGGAGTCAGGTTCCAGGGTAGGCGGTTACATGGCTGGCATCCTGAATCTACTGTGGGTCTCCTGGTGGCAGTACTGGCTCCTGACACATTTGACTGCAGGGTTCAGTGTGTCTTGGAGCTGGTGTCAGCTTGCGGGTGGGTAGGGCCAGGGTCCAGAGGATCCCAGGGCTAATGCCAGCCTGCTCTTGGGTGGAGCCAGGTCCCAGGATCTCTGACTACAGGGCCCAGGGGTCCAGAGGATCCCGGGGCTAATGCCAGCCTGCTGTTGGGTGAGCCAGGTCCCAGGATCTCTGGTGTTGGCTGGTTGGTGAGCCCAGCCAGTTCCTGACATAGCTGACTGTGGAGTCTGGGGTATTCCAGAGCTGGTGTCAGCTCACTGGTGGGTAGGTCTATATCCTGGGGCATCTGGCTGAGGGGTCCAGTGTGTCCCCAAATTAGTATTGACCTGATAGTCCTGGGGCTGGTGCAGGTTTCTTGGTGGATGGGCTAGTTCCTGACAGCAAGCTGTGGGGCTACAGTGGTCCTGGTGCTGGTGTTCCACCACTGCTGGTGGTTGATGCTGCCACCCAGGGTATCCTGGGACTGGTATCCCCGAGCCAAGTCCTGGGGTTTCTGGTTGCAAGACCCTGGGGATCCTAGATCTGCCTGCTGATGCACAGGCTGGGGCCCAGGGGTTCCTGGGGCTGTTACTTGCCCAGCGGTGTGTAAGGCTGGTCCCAGGGCTAGTGATGACACACTGGTAGACGAGGCCAGGTCCGAATAGCTGGCTGCAGGTCTCCAGTGAGGGTCTTGGGGGTAATGCCAGTGCATTGGTGGGTGGGATTGGGTCCTGGGCCCTCTGGTGGATCGGGCTGGGTCACAGAGTGGTTGCAAGCTCAGGAGGTTGTAAGGCAGCGGCAGTCTAGTGGGTGGGGTTGCGTCCCTGCACAGCTAGCCACTTGGCCTGAGTGGTTCTAGTACTGGTGCAGATCAGCTGGTAGGTGGGGCGGGGTGCTGGCACTAATAAGCGACAGGGAGGATTCCAGAATGATGCTTGCCAGCACCAGTATCCTCATGGTAGTGCAAGCTCCCCAAAATTTCACCCGTGCGTGTGTCCCCAGGGTACACTCCAGATGACGCCTGTCTCTCCAGGAGAGCGTCCAAGATCAGCAAGTGGGTATAATTCAGGCTCCTTTCAAATTACTGCCTCTGCTCTAGGTCCCAGAGCATGCAAGGTTTTGTGTATGCCCACAGCCCTCTGGCTCAGCCAAAAGGAAGCCCTGCTGGCATTCAAAGCCAAATGTTTTGGGGGCTCATCTTCCCAGTGCAGGATGCCTGATATGGGGAGCCCGATGTGGGGCTCAGGGCCCTCACTTCTTGAGGAGAATCTCTGCAGTTGTGTCATCCTCCTGTTTGTAGGTCACCAGCGGCATGGGTCTTGACTCTGCTGTGACTCTGTCCCTCCTTCTTGTTTCATTGTGATTCCTTCTTTATATCTTTATTTGTAGAAGATCTTTTCTGCTAGTCTTCAGATCTTTCTCATCAATAGTTACTTTGTAAATAGTTGTAATTTTGGTGTGTCCATGGGAGGAGGTGAACTCAGGATCTTCCTACTCTACCATGTTGCCCCCTCTTTTAAATGATGTGTTTTAATTTCACTGCTGACATAGAAGAAAGGGGTTGATTTTTGTCCATTTACCCTGTATCTCGCAAACTTCCTATACTCACTTATTAATTCCAGGAGGTTACTTATTTATTTATTTATTTAGTCAATTGTTTGGGGTTTTCAACATACACCATCATATTACCTGTGAACGAGGAGTTTTATTTCTTACTTCCCAATCTCTGTTCTTAATAATTTTCTTTTCTTTTTCATATTACTAAGACTTCCCTTATGATGTTCAATAAGAATGGTGAGAAGAGATATTTTTACTTTGTTCCCAATCTTAGGGGAAGATCATTTAGTGTCTCACTATTAAGTACGACGTTATCTGTAAGTTTTCATAAATGTTCTTTATTGAGTTGTGGGAGTTCCTTTTTATTCTTCGTTTGCTGAGTTTTTTTTTATCATGTATGTGTATATGGATATTGGATTTTGTCAAATGCTGTTTCTGCACCTATTGAGATAATCATATGACTTTTCTTTTTTAGCCACTTGATGTGATGGATTACATTAATTCATTTTCTAATGTTGAACCAGGCTTGCATAGCTGAAATAAATCTCACTTGTCCATGGTACATAATTTTTTCTATACATTGTTAGATTCAATTTGCTCACATTTTGCTGATAATTTTTATGTCTGTGCTACTGAGAGATAGTGGTTTGTAATTTGTCCTCTCTTGTAATGTCTTTATTTGCTTTTGGTACTAGGGTAAGATTGTCCTCACAGACTGAGTTAGGAAGTTTCCCTTCTACCTCTATTTTATGTAGGAGTTTGTAGAGAATCATGTGATTTCCTTAAATGCTGTAAAGCATTCCACAGTGAAACAGTACCAGCCTATTGCTTTCTATTTCAGATAGTTACTCATTTTTGATACAATTTAGATTATCAATTTCTGTGAGTTTTGGTGGATTGACTCTTTCAAGGAATTAGTCTGATTTATCTAAGTTATCAAATTTGTAGGTATAGTTTTTCCCAGCTTTACTGAAATATAATTGACAAAACTATGATATATTTAAAGTGAACAATGTGATTATTTGATATACATACACCTTGGTAAATGATTACCACAATCAATTTAATTAACTAATCCATCACCTCACCCTGTTTTTGTGTGTGTGAGAGAATGCTTAAGATCTACTCTTTTAGCAAATTTCAAGTAAAAAATACATGTTATTAAATATAGTCATCATGTACATTAGATTCTTAGAGCTTATTCTTCTTATAACTGAAAGTTTGTACCCTTTGAACAACATTTACCCATTTTCTGCACCTTCTAGCCTCTGGCAAACAGCATTCTACTCTCTGTTTCTATGGGTTCATTTGTTTTTATTTTGTTGTTGTTGTTAAGATTGACAAATAAGTGATACCACACACAGTTTGTCTTTCTCTGTCTAACTTATTTCACTTAGGATAATGTCCTCTACTTTCAACTGTAAGTTACAAATGGCAAGATTTTCTTCTTTTTCTAAGACTGAATAATATTCTACTCTGTGTATGTGTATGCATGCACACACACACACACCACATTTTCTTTAAGCATTCATCTTTCGACACAAATTATTTCCATATTTGACTATTGTGAATAGTCTTCATTGAACATAGGATTCCAGATATCTCTTCCAGATAATGACTTCATTTCCTTGGGATATATACAGAGAAGTAGAATTGCTGGTTCATATGGTAGTTCTCTTTTTAATTTTTCGAGGAAGCTCCATTCTGTTTTCCACAGTGGCTTTTCCAATTTACATTCCCACTGAAGTGTACAAGGGTTCCCTCCTCTCCAACATTTGTTATCTCTTGTCTTTTTGATAATAGACATCCTAATAGATAGCATCTCACTGTGCTCTTGATTTGCATTTCCCTCACGATTAGTGATGTTGAGCACCTTCTCAGATACCTGTCAGCCATTTATATATCTTTTTTTGGAAAAACGTCTATTCAGATCTTTTGTCCATTTTTAAATTGGGTTTTTTTTTTTAATTTTCTTTTTTGCTATTGAGTTGTAAAAGTTCCTTATGTAGTTATGATATTAACCCCTTATCAGGTAAATGGGTTCCAAATATATTCACATTATCTAAATTGCTTTTTTGTTTTGTTGATTTTTTTGTGTGTTTATGCTGTGCAGAAACTTTTTAGTTTAATGTAGTTCTATTTGTCTATTTTTGCTTTCATTGCCTGTGCTTTTGTGGTCATATCCAAAAAATCATTACTGAAAGCAGTGTCAAGAATCATTTTCCCTAGATTTTATTCTAATTATTTTGTGATATAATTTTATATTTAAATATTTATTTGATTTTGGGATGATTTCTATATATGGAGTGAGATAGGGGTCCAATTTCATTTTTTCTGCATGTAAAAATACAGTTTTCTATACAATATTTATTGAAGATGCCATCCTTTCCCCATTGTGTGTTCTTGGCAACACTGTCAAAGATCAATTGACCATAAATGCTTAGATTTATTTCTGGGGTCTCTGTTCTATTCCATTAATCACTATGTCTGTTTTATGCCAATATCATACTGTTTTTATTACTATAGCTTTATAATATATTTGAAATCAGAAAATGTAATGCATCCAGCTTTGCTCTTTTTTGCTCAAGATTGTACCAGATATTTGGGGTATTTTGCATTCCACATGAATTTTAGAATTGTTTTCCCTATTTCTGTGAAAAATACTGTTGGAATTTTGATATGGATTACATTTAATCTGTAGATTACTTTGGGTAGTATGAACTTTTAACAGTATTAATTTTTCCAATCATGAACATGAGATATACTTCCATATTTTTGTTCTTCAATTTCTTTTATCAGTGTTTTATAGTTTTCTGCATACAGATCTTTTACTTCCTTGGTTAAATGTATTCATGAGTATTTTCTTCTTTTTGATGCTATTATAAATGGTGTTGTTTTCTTAATTTCTTCTTTTAATTTTTTGATGATATTGTATAGAAGTGCCATTGATTTTTGCATGATGACTTTGTATCCTGCATGTTTACTGAATTCATTTATCAATTCTAACAATTTTTTGGTGGAGTCTTTAGAGTTTTCTATATATAAGATGACGTCATCTACAAACAGACACTTACTTCTTCCTTTCTTATTTCAAATAACTTTTATTTCTTTTTCTTGTGTAATTGCTTTAGCTAGGACTTCAGTACTATGTTGAATAAGAGTTGTGAGAGTGGACATCCTCATCTCATTCCTAATCTTAGAGGAAAAGCTCTCCACCATTGAGTATGATGTTAACTGTGGCCTTGTCACATACAGCCCTTAATTTGTTACGTGCATTCCTTCTATATCTAGTTTGAAAGTTTTAATCATGAATGGATATTGAATTTTATGAAATGCTTTTTCTGCATGTATTTAATCATGTTTTTATCCCTCATTTTCTTAATGTGGTGTATCACATTGTTTTATTGGTGGACATGTAACCATCCTTACATCCCACAAGGTTAAATTCCACTTGAGCTCAGTCTCTGATCCTTTTTATGTTCCATCAAATTTGGTCTGCTCATATTTTGTTGAGAATTTTTGCAACTTTGTTCATCAGAGTTATTTGCCTATAATTTTCTTTTCTTGTGGTATTCTTGTCTGACTTTTGTTTCAGGGTAATTTTGGCTTTGTAAAATGAGTTTGGAAGTGTTTCCTCTTCTGCAGTTTTTTTGGAAGAGTTTGAGAAGGATTGGCATTATTTCTTCTTTAAATATTTGGTAGACTTTACCAGTGAAGCCATCTGGTCTTGGACTTTGAATCAGTAATCAAAAACCTCCCAACAAACATCTTCTTACTAGTAATTGGTCAGTTCAGATTTTCTATTTCTTCATGATTTAGTCTTTGTAGGTATGTTTCTAGTAAGTTATCCATTTCTTCTGTGTTATCCAATTTGTTGGTGTATAATTGTTCATAGTAGTCTCTTATAATCCTTTCTATTACTGTGGTATCAGTTATAATTTCTCCTCTGACATTTCTGATTGTATTTATTTGAGTCTTTTTTTCTTAATTATTTTAGCTAAAGTTTTGTCAATACTATTTGTATTTAAAAAAAAAACAAACTTAGTTTTGTTTTCTATTATGCTTTTAGTCTCTATTTCATTCCTATCTGCTTTGATCCTATTTCCTTCCTTCTAATAACTGTGGACTTAGTTTGTCTTTCTTTTTCTAGTTCCTTGAGGTGAAGTTAGGTTGTTTATTTGAGGGTTTTTTTTTCTTTAAGTAAGCATTTGTTGCTGTAAACTTCTCTTATTGCTTTTGGTGTACCCCATAAAGTTTTGGTATGTTGTATTTTCATTTTTATTAGTCTCAAGATAAATTCTGATTTCTCCTTTGACCCATTAGTTGTTCAGGAGCATGCTATTTACTATCGACATGTTTTTTAATTTTCCAATTACCTCCTGCTACTGCTTTCTAGTTTCATACCATACTGGTTGGGAAAAATGATTGATATGATTTCAATCATCTTAAATTTGTTAAGACTTGTTTTGTGGCCTAACATATAATCTATCCTGGAAAATATTCTGTGTGAATTTGAGAAGGGTGTTAATTCTGCTGCTGTTGGCTGGAATAGTCTAAATATGTCTGTCAGGTCTATTTGGTCTAATGTGTAGTTCAGGATGTTTTTTCCCAATTGATTGTTTATTTGAATGATATTTCTGTTGTTGAAAGTGAGTTTTGAAGTCCCTTACTGTTATCGATTTCTATCTGTTTCTCCCTTCCAAGCATTTAGCATTTGCTTTTTGTATTTAGGTGCTCCCATGTTGGTGCATAAATATTTACAGTTGTTATATCCTCTTGATGAATTAACCCTTTATCATTATATAATGTACGTCTTTGTCTCATCACAGTTTTTCACTTAAAATCTGTTTTGCCTGATGTAAGTATAGCTAACTCTCTTCTCTTTTGATTTCCATTTGCATGGAATATCTTTCATTGTGTCACCTTAAGCCTATATGCGATCTTAAAGCTGAAGTGAGTTTCTTGCAGGCAACATATAGTTGGGTCTTTACCCATTCATCTACTCTTTGTCTTTTGATTGGGGAACTTTTTTTAAATTTAAAGTGATTATTGATAGGTGAGTGCTTACTACTGCTATTTCGTTAATTGTTTTCTGGATATTTTATAGATCCTTTGTTCCTTAACTTTCTTTCTGTCTTCCTTTTGATTTGATTTTTTACTGCTTTGATTCCTCTCTCTTTATCTACTGTGTATCTACTGTAGGTTTTTGTTTTGTAGTTACCATGAGGCTTATAAAAAAAAATTATAGTTAAAACAGGCTATTTTAAGTTAACAATTTAACTTCAATTATCTACTAAAGCTCCACACTGTTTTTGAATATAATTAGTTATTCTTGTTACTTATCTAAAATATATTGGGATATACAGAATTACCAGTAGTAGATATCCTGAAGAACATTTCACTGATGGGTATTTCTCACACACCTTCTCCAGTCACTCTTGCCTCATCAGCTACTTAGTCTTTCTGTTTCATTCTCTTTTCTCATCTTCCTATAATTTCTGTCTAAATATTTTCTCTTCTAAATATGCCTTACCCTATTTCCTATATTTTTACCTTCAGACACAGAAGATAATAATTGATTCCAGATTTGCTGCAGGTACTCCCTTTAAACACATTAAGTACCATGTTCAAATTTATGAAAGCCCATTACATTAAAGATGTTAACTTCATGCTGGGACAAAGTAAATATTATAAAATATTATTATTATATAAATATTTGATAATACAACAATTATAATTGTGTATGGTTATGTAATAATTCATATAATATAAATACTTATATAAACATAAATATTATTAAATAACACTAAATATTTAACTATTAGTGAAATTTATCTGTCTGGTAGATATCATCAAAAATTATTTTTAAAACTTTTTCCTGTCATATATAATTAACTTTAATACAAAATTTCCAAAATGTAGTCAAAAGTAGAGATTATTTGATCAAATCCTTTTTTATTGTTGAGGAACCTGAGGCTCTAAGTTACATAATTTTACTAACAGCAGTAGTATATGCACTGTTAATGTGGACCATTATTTGTAGTATTATCCCCATTTTACAGATGTGAAAAATGAAACACAATTTATCCAAGGTCATATGGTTGGTCAGAGAGTTTAACCCATGAAATTTGTCTCTCATTTCTGAGCTCTAAACACTATGAAATACTACATTTTTATTCAAGTGCTCTTTCTCTTATACCTGACTTAATCTTAAATCTCATCTGGTCAGAAAACTAGAAAAGTAAAAGTAAAAGCAACTTTTTTCAATGGAATGTTGATCACATGTTTTTCCCCCTTCTATCTGAGAAACATAATCATTAAACTCAGGTGAGTTGCAGTCAGTCCAGGAACATAAAAATGACAGTTCCTGAGAGGAGCCTCTAACTAAGGTCTTTATGTAGCTAACAGTTCATGGGAATGACATACCCAACTTTCTAGAGAAAAATTAAAAAAGCAATATTCATTTTATTATTTGTCTTAAAAGTAAATAAGTAAATTATAAAAATCAGGCTCTAAAGCTAAATATGAATAAAGTTCCTTCTTAGAAAGAAATTCTAGGATCAATTACTCTTTACTTCTTCTATGTATTACAGATCTTACAAATGTTTCATATTGTATATATTACAAAAAGTCACCCCTTTCCAGAGTCTCATAACACATAATTAAATAAAATAATATTTATGTGAGCCCAGTTGATCAAGGTGGAAATGACAACCAAATCTTTGCCAGGTGACTTTGACATAAGTTCTCCCACCTAAAACTTTTTCCAAAATTACTTTGAAGTTAGGATTGGTTTGGCTCACCAAATTTGACTTCTGGTTGTCTTAGTTACACTGCATTCCCTAATGTTGTGGCAATGGGGATAATTATGTCATTCCTGTTGATAAGAAAGGTCACTTTCTTATTTGGGTTCTAGCTGACAATGGCTTAACCATCGCTCCTGGCATTTTCACATTGTTATGAAAGCTGTCCTTCCTCCTCTTTAAACCAATCAATAACTCACAGATTCCTGTTCAGTGCTCTCATTTCTAATAGTGCATGAGCTTAAATCAATTGTTGATTAATATACCCATTCTATGTAAAATGTTCAAGAGGATGAAAGTATATCTGTTATAGAAAGCTAGATAACAAAGGAAAAACATATTTTACCTTTTGTGATTGAGGAAATTTTAATACTTAGATACAGAAATGCCAATTACATTAGTATATAGTTCTTTAAATCATGAACTTATTGATAATTGATTTTTTGCAAAGGGATTCTGTAATCTTAAAAGTCTTTTCCTTATTTAGTAGCTTAATGTCAAAGGAAGGAAATTGTGAATTGTGGAAGCTCAAACACTTTTCTTATTAATTAACCCTTTTATTATTTTCCCTTGATTGGTTCTGTGTTTAGAAATTTTTGCCTATCACCCTGCATTGATTAGCTATATGTTTTCTATTTTTTAAATTAAATATTATATAACTATTAATAAAATGTTTTGAGCATTATAAAAATGGTGTCATGTAGTTGGCATAATTTTAGCAAAAATCAAGGAAGTTAACATTTTACTTCACTGTCCATTATATATTTTTAATATCTTGATAAGAGCTTGGAGACCTCAGCTACTAGTTTCACTGTTCATAAATACCTGGACTCCCATATTAAACACATCATTATAAAAAAAGTTTTATTTACCTTTCTGTTCTCATGATATCCTCCCTACTTTAAAAAAACAAAATATTTCCAATGTTTTTTTTTTTAATAGAAAAAGAAGTTGTGTAACTACTTGCTCAATTACAGTTAACATGAAATATCAATTTTTTTGAATCCTTTCCTTTGGTGTTTTTAATGTCTCTGAATTCAAATTAACAAGATTTAACTATGTGGCTCTAAACAGATAGTAAAGAATATGAGCAAAATGAAAATATGAAGGGTTTTACATCCTCAGGCCAGTGGCTTATCTGTTGGAGCATGTTGGGTCCCTGGTGTGGCACAAAAACACTTGATTTCACTCTTGCTCCAAAAAGAAATACCTCTGTATAAATGGTCCATGTAGCAATTTGATCATTTACAATTGAGGGGCCACTTTAAACCAGAGTAATACACCTAAGAGAGTCATGGTTTCCACCAAAAAAAAAAAATCACAATAGGCTTATGCAGTAGTTTCAGACACCAGAGGGAACAACTTCTTCACAGAAAAAAAGCCTTAAAATGAAGTAGCATGTTCCACAAAGAACAAAATGTCTCCTTAGAATGAACAAGTAAGTTGGTTTTTGCTAGAAGTACAGTTTCCTCCAAAACTATTGTGATTAGCTGACCTATCTCCGCTTCTCCTTGGCCTAAATCTTCTTCACCTTGACATGCAATGACATTATTAGGAGGGTTTCAGTAATTTTAAAATAGAAAAATTTATGCATGGAGCTAAACTATATTCTATTTTAAAAGACACACATAGCTCTACTCTGAAGGATAATACAAGCTAGGCCAGGAACGCAGGAGCATTTCCACCTCCTTTGTGTGTGTAGATGAGAGATAAGTCAAACCAAAGGAGACAGCAGAGGATCTTGAGAAGCTGCAGCTCCAGTACTTGAAATGAACCATAATTGATAGAAGTATACAGCCAAAGATGAAGAAGAAAGATGGGGAATACTCCTAGGAGTTCGTGATGATCAGCCTCAGTAGCAGGTTCTTCTCTATGGAAGTGTCCAGAGCTTAGACAATCAAATATATCAGATAAAATTAAATATAAATATGATATCTGGCCCACATCAGGAGATTCTAGTTCTGATTGTGTACAGGTACCCTTTCCTTTGCTGAATAATTTGTGGAGCCAAATTGCCTACAAAGTAAATTTCAGAGTGCTGTTTTGAGGTTGTAGAGAAGACAAAACAGTTGGAATCATGTATATTTGGATATTAATCCCAACAATTGCACTCCTGATGGCTGTGTGAATTTTCATAAGTTATTCACTAACCTAAGATTCAGGTTCCTTACCTATAAAACTGTGCAGGTAAAAGCTTTTCAGGTTCCTGGGAGTATCAAGTAAAAAATAGGCATGAACTATGTATATATGGCTCCTAATAACTGGAAATTTGGTTAATGCTGTTTTTCTTTCTTCCTTTATCTATTTTTTCTTCCCTTCTTCCTAAATGCTTCTAGCTTATTGTTGAAAGCCAGAGAGAGAGAGAGAGATGTGTTTATGGGAAATTCCTTCAGTCAATAAACTTTTTCTAAAGATAGGATTAGAGTGGTGCACTATATACTGAATTTATCATATAGCATGATTTATACCTCTTTACTGAGTAGAGGATTTCAAATTTCCCTGTCATCACAGATAATTCTCAACATCCAATCATTCCCATGCTAAATTACCCCTCCCCATTGATATGCCTGTAGAAATTGTTGTATTGCAAAATAATCTGAGGCTGTATTCAGATTTAGTGGAAAAGAGTTCATGATTCATTACAGTGTTTCATATATGCCGGCATTGATACTTTTCCTTCTCTGGAATTGAGATGTGTCTAACAATCAATGACATGTCTCAGTCTTATTGGCAGTATTATTTTTTCTTTTTTAATCAAACATGAAATAGTGATGTGTCTTACACTGATGGATTCTTAGAGTTAATGAAACATGGTAACAATGTCTGCCATAGGCACAAAAGAGGCTATGTAGACCAGCCATCTATTTTCATACAAAGTATGGAAGAAACCCTCTCCGGCCTATGAAATATTTGCAGAAGTCATAGGTTTACTGTAGAGAAATGTGGCCTTTTTTTTTATTCTTACCTGCAGACACTTTGTGCATTTACATATTATTTTACAACTTAGAGATGATTAAAGCATACACTCATAACATATACTCCAGAAAAAAATGCCAAGGTGTGAAATGTGATCCTATTAAGTTCAAGTAAGTTAAATTAAATCAGTTATTTTAAAAATCATTAAAGCTGTGGCCAGTCTTGTAGTCTATATTTATATCTGTATCTATTTATTGGTGTGTATTATTATAATTATATAATTATTTACATTTCTTTACATACTATATATTTCTGACTATATACACATAGATTCTAAGACATCGATTCTAAATGTTAGCCTCTTTTAAAGAAGAACTTATAATCGAAGACACCTTATAATTGTAATTGGTGATTTTCTTCCTCAGTAATACCAAAAATAATTGTACGTTCTACAAGGAATGGAATCTTATATTTACTGTAATGGTTCTGAAAGATAGATATAAAAGTAGGTAAAAGACTGAATGATTTATTTATTGATTTTGTATATATAGATGCCTGTTACCATATTCTTCTTTTTCTCATGAAATAAATTACCTTCTGGAAAATATATTTTAGGAAAGCATATTACAAACTTATGATTACCTTTAAGAGCAGCTAAGTTTCTATCTAGATATACAAAGAGCTCAGTCAGTATTTTGAAGGCATCTTTTAATTCCAGAAGTATTACAAGAATCTTGATATTATGTAGTGAGTGAAAGTAAAAGAATGCAGATGGTAATGATAGTATGGTTTATAACTTTATTGACCAATAATATCCACTTCCTTTGCACAGAACCTGAGTTTAAGCTCAGTGATTACTTTTTTTCTAGTGTTAAGAAACTTATTTTTATTTTGAGAAAAATATCACAAATTATATTCCTTTAACAATTTATACTTGATTTAATTGAAAATGAATCCATGAACATATTTACAATTTCATTAAAATAAACATATTAAAGTGTGACTAAAGACATACAGATCGAAGAGTTGTGATGTTTTATTAGTTATAATTCATGAATTTGAGAATACATTGTATTGTTAAATAATTAGGTGTGAGAGTAAAGATATAACTGTGAATATTTTATAATTTTTTCTTAATATTGAAAAAGTTGCAAAGATATTTAAATGGTGGTTTGAGTGAAGACGTTATAGTTTATTCATACACTAGAAAGTAGAGAGTATGCTGATGTTACAAATGAGAATATTAAAAAACAAACCCATCTATGAACATAGAAATTAATGTCTGTTAAATAATGTTATTAAAAGTACTACGCAGTTACCCACGTTTTGGAAAACATAAATGTTTGTTTCTAATTTTTTAAAAAATGGGTACACTTCTGATTTTTTATACTGAACATACCTAGTTTTGTATCGATACAAAGATAAGGAAAACAATTTTAACATAAATACACTGTAGTCCATAGAACTTAACAAAAAGAACAGCTGGGAAATACGAACAAAAATTTAAAGACAGACAACTTTGTTCTCTCACGCATGTGCTTCCCTAGCTTGTGTAAAGGAAGCGTACGTGCATCATTTGGTTGATGATTAATTGTTTAACGTTAGGCAGGCAAAGGGATGTTGGAACCAGCACGTGTACAGAAATCTCTCTCTCCACATCTGGACATTCCTTGCACAAACTGCGGAACTGATATGACCAGCATCACTCTCTCCCACTCTTAAATAATGACTCCACTGAACTTTGGAGCCTCCTTTTGCTCATATTGAAAGTCATTCCCCAAAGAAGTTGGTTCAGATGGTATTGTTAGTATTTGAACTGGCAGCAGTGACCTGATCTGAGCACAGGGCCTTCTTCCTGACCTTTGATGTGCTGTCAGAAGATAAGTTAAATTCCAGGCTTCTTGGCATCAGGTTTTAATTTGATGTCGTGAAAATGAATTGCATACTCAGGACTAGGACAGATAGTGTCTTCCTATTACCTATCTTGTGAAGTGGTTGGAGGCGCTGCTTAGGAGGAACAATCAGGAAAAAATTAGAATTTGTCAGCTTCATTATGTGTCTGGTAATTTGCCTCATTCATAATAAGTGTTTAGAACATTTCTGATTGGATGTCAGGCATTTATTACCTCTGACAATAGACGGTTGCCATGTGTACTCTGGGAGAGCGTTGGTTAACAGCATATGGGAACTGTTTTTCCTGCTGCATAAAGAAACATGTAGCAGTCCTACAGTTTTAGAAACTATGAGAAAACAAAGTGCTGAGATCAAAACAAAGAGGATGTGAGCTTCTTACAATACTGAATTCATAAATGTCTTCCACTCTGTGTCTGACAATGATATATATATATATTATATGTTTGTATTTAAGTGTGTGTATGCGTGTCATTTTAAAAGAATGTTATGTATTTTAAAAGTAACAAGAAACCTTGGAAATTGAAATACAAAGTGGATTTATCCTGAACAGCAGTGTAAAGCTCTGTTTTAGGAAAAATTAAGAGCATATGTTTCAGAATTCAGCTCTAATTTGCAATGAATTGCTTCAGTAAAACCACTTATATCAGTATTGTTAATCTTAATGGTTACAAGTGACCCACATTTTAATAATCCAGACCATCAGTTGAGTACAGATCTCTTTTTCTAATTAAGAATGTTTGACCACAAGAGGGAGTTCCTTGCCAACTGTTTACTTATCCTCAACAGCTATTACAGGCCTGAATTTCCAATGAAAAATACCTTCAGATACATTTAGTTTCTTCTGTGCTTTTAGGCTAAGAAAATGATGACAATCTATTTAAATTTAGGCCTTCATGAATTTCCAGAATAAAATATAATTTGCAGTATGAAGTTTTTAAGCTAACATACTAATCATTTTCAGGAGTAAAATGATGTGCCATGTTTTTGAAAGAGTTTCCAAATTTGTACCTGCAAAATTGCAGTGCACTGGTTTGTGAACAGAACTCACAGACACACCGAGGAGCCTTTGAGGGCGCAGGTTACGTTACTATACATCAGTTTGCTTAATTTGTGCGAGTAAAGATAGCTTCGCCTACATAAATTAATGCACATATTTTTACTGAATCTGGTACCATCAGTGAATAGAGTGTAGGATATGGAATGTAACATTCAAACTACAAAATTAAATCATGTTTAAAGAGAAAAAAACATGTTCCAACTAGTCAACTCCTTATAATGTAAATGAAGGCTATTTCCCTCATGATTAGCTGCACAATACACACAATAATTGAACCATACATTATAAAGCTAAAAAATATTTCCTACCTCATAACAATTTGACTTAAAATTATATGTAGCTCAGGACATCCCAGTCAAATGTACAGTGACACAACTTTGAAAAAGAATCAGCATCATTAGGAAATGCTATTATTTGTTATTGTTCCAGGGTTCTTTTCATTTAAGGTAAAAGGGTAGGATTGTTTTAAAACTTGTGAGTGATTCCCCCAAGAGTGTGATTGCTCTTGTGACTACTTCCAGAGTGTTACACCATAGCATTCAGAAGTCACACTCCATGGAGTCCTTCCTCATCTTATGATTAGAGCAGGAATTACCTCCAAGTCAAAGCACATGAGCATTTAGAGGTAGACTCTCCAGCAATACATATAGAGATAATTAATAAGTATAACCAAGCTAAATGCAGTAATTTTGGCAAAACTTATTTGTAGAAAATGACTGCATCTCTCATGTGTTCCTGGTGTGCCTTTATGGCACTGGCTCTAAATACAGGATAGAGAGAGGAAAATACCAGTAATTCTTTTTGCTGTTCCCTCCCACCCCCTATGGTTCTTAGGGTTGTATTATTTTAAACCATTTTTGACACATTTGACCACATGAAGTCATGCATTTTTAAGAACTGCTCTTTTTACAGTAACTTGAACTGACAAGTCAGGAAAGCAGAATTCTTTAGTGACCCAAGCAGTCCTGCAGCTCACTTGAAAGGGTTCTCCCCACCTGTTTCCAACACAAACACAGTGAGGAATAAAAGGACAGTGCAGGTTTACATATATTTGAAGGCAAGAATTTAAGTAAAATAAAATACAAGGTAAGTCAAGAGACATTGTGAAAACACACACGTGCACATGCACGTTCAATTATAGACAGTAATATGTTTGAAATGAATATTCTTTGTCCATGTAGAGAGGAAGTCATGATAAATCCTTCAAGTCTGAGACCAAAGTCAAGATGACATTAAGCTAGAGTACTGGAGAATTTCACTCATATTTTTAGCAAGTGATTGTAGGATATATTGTGTTATATGCTGCGGAGTAGAAGCCTGGGAATTTTCCCTCCCTCCCTCCTCATTCACTTCCTCCCTCCCTCTCTCTCGCTCTCTCCCCCTCTCCCTCCCTCCCTCCCTCCCTCTCTCTCTCTCACACACACACACACACACACACACACACACACACACACACACACAGCGTACATATACTCTTCTTTGGGATCAGTAATATTGGTTTTCAACGGAGGTATTGAAAATATGCCTAGCACTAAAACTCAAGGAAAACATCTGGATGTTTTGGTCTCCATAATGTAAAAGATCCAGAAGTTTGAAAACATGTTTAGTGACTGATATGTATATGTGTGTGTGAGCATGTGTATATGTGAGCATGGTGTGTGTAATCTTTTGCTTCACTGCTTGATTCTGTGAAGACAAAATCCTTATTTTCATATATGTCATTTTGAATCATAATA
Source organism: Hippopotamus amphibius kiboko (assembly GCF_030028045.1). NCBI lineage: Eukaryota > Metazoa > Chordata > Mammalia > Artiodactyla > Hippopotamidae > Hippopotamus > Hippopotamus amphibius. Next base: position 203,084,569 of record NC_080186.1, on the reverse strand, counting down.
ATTTCCCAAATTCACCTCGTACACATGTAACACATTTACATTTTGAACACTTTACTTGGTGGGTCCCTCACACTGTCAACATATGCACATCTGAAGGTGAATCAAGGAATCACGCCAGTCACTGGAAGAGAGCGTAAGACTCCACAAGCCCAACTCTTACATTTAACAGAGTTGGCAGTGGAAAGCCAGGGATGTGCAGAGCAACCTGTTCATAGGACCATTTTCCAGCTCTTTTGAAGTCAGGCCTCACTCAAAAACTTGTAACTTAGCATCCTTGCCTGATAGGATAAAGACTGACAGAGAAAAGGATTTCAGCTTTAATAGTTGCGCTAAGAATTTCGTGTTTATATGAACTTTTAAGATGGGGTCATGTGTTATTCTGTTATTTCTAGTAATGTCTTGGTTTTTTACTTGACTGACGAATTTTAGATATTATCAGTACTATCGATGCCTTTGTTGTTGTGATTATGACCAGTAAATTTTGATTTCACAAAACCAATTTACAAAAAAACATAATAAATACATTTCCTTAATAAGAATCCTGAAATAAGAGCAGCATACAACTTTCTAGCCCTGTGTTTCAAGTCAGGTAAGGTGAATACGTTTTTTAGATCACAATTTCTTAGATAAATTACAATAAGCTGTTCAAAAAAGGATGGTTTTAAATATGCCAAAGTATATCTACATGCCGCCACTGGACTGAGGGCTTCAGTTAACACTGCAAAAAGCTATCTTAAATAGCTATTGGATGCTCAGCAGGATGAGCAAGGCTGGGATTAGAGATAATGATACTTGCTGGAACAGCAGGGAGGCAAAGGAAGAAGCGATCGCCCTCCCTTGGCTTTGTAAAAGCATATTGGGAAGAAACTTACACTCAGGAGGACATGATGCTAGACGGTGATACATTTAATAATCTCAATATTTCTTTTTTCTTTTAGGTTGATCTGAGACGGCTCTTTCAAATTTAAATATAGCTTAGAAATACATTAAGTCTCTTCATGTTGGTGCCTTCTTTTCTCTATTTCCTTGCCTCCATTCTATTTCAATCCTTGCCCTCTTAAGGGACTGTTGGTGTACTGATGTTGTAAGTGGATTGTCCAACACCCCAAACTCTCCAAAATCATCCCAACTAATTGCGGAAGCCAGGCTGATCTGTCTCATGGGCTGTGATGACTGCGTTACTTTCTCATCTGACACTTAGAGATTTTCCTATCATATTCCACAAAACACAAATTTCATAAACTGGTACCTAAGTGCCCCTCCTAAAAGATACAGCTTTTACCTTTTTTTTTTTTTTAACTAACACTGCCCGCATATAAAACATTTTTTGAAGCCTTCCTTTCTGGCTCTTGTACTACGAAGATACTTTTCCTCAGGCAGAAAGATCCATACTTTGCTGATGGGAGGATACCCACCATTTAAATCCTACATCAGTAGGGGTGTGCTCTACATGCCTTCTCCACGTTTCTTATGAGTGGGTCACCTACTGCCCATCTCTTGACAGCATTCGTTTTGTACCACTGGAATAGCACTTAAGCCAGAATTGTAGATATCAGTGTAAAGGGCTATCTCCGCATCATATTTTGCTCTTTTCTATAGCACAAACCATATCAAGTCCAGCTTTAACTTACAAAACTGAATATTTTCTATGTAGTAGACTCTACATAAGTTATATGTGAACTGATGAATTAGTCAAAGTTTGAGTAAAATAATATATTGCATGGACATGTATATTAACAAAAAATAACCTTACTTGTTAAGATTTTGCATCCCTTTAAATTCATTATTTTTTTCATTACTTATTGTTCTGGATTGTTCCTCCAATGGTCAAGGATGACTTTCTTTTTGACCCCTCAATGGCCAAGGACATACATTATAAGAAGATTAGGGCCAGTGAGTAAATTGAGGCCCAAGTGTTTAATCACCCTGCTCATTCTCTGATAGATTACCTTGGGATGGTTGTTTCTTTTGACTAAATGTCACAGCTCCCATCAGGAGGGCCTCTCCCAATTTCTCTCCTTGTTTCACTAACTGTCCCCTCTCTTCTTGCCCTTCAGACTTAAGTGTGATGCTAAATCTCTTTTGTTGCTAAACCCAAGAGGCTGCACTATTTCTTGTGGCCAATCCCCATCGCACACATGCCATGAAGAGTACCTTTAGAAAACTCCTTTCAAATTTTTCCTATTTAATTGTGTCATCTGCTTTCCAAACGAATCCCAAATTATGGTACTTCTACAAACACACATGTATTTTTGGCACATATACATTGTCATTGTATAACTATAAAATGACAATTCTTAACAGCCATGGGGACTTACATAAACTAACAAATAACTGTCTTTTCCCAAGAGTATTGTAGAAACAATCTGAATTAATTCAGTCACCTATAACTATTAACTATGTTGTAAGCATTAGCTTAGGTACTATTTTTAGCTCTTACTATATAACAAAGAACACAGGAATATATAAACATCTTTCCTTTTCAATATTTAAAGTAGCTGAAAGTGATTATAACCCATGCACAGCCAATATCTCTTGCCAACCAGTGTGCATAAAGTCAATGCACTAGTTACTCAAATTCATACTTGTAAGTCAAACATCTTTTATTTAAAAAAAATTCTACTATATAACTTAAGCTACTTGCTACAGTGACGTTGCTGAAGTAATTTGTTGTTCATCCATAAGTAGGCAACACTGATTATAAAATTGTTCTTTAATATGTGTATACTACCTTGTGCCTTTTTAGAGGCTGAAGAGATCCTATATTAATATGCAGTATGTAGTTTATCAGGATCAGATATAATAAAAACCGTATGTTAAAAGCCATTAATAAAACATTTACTTGAAATAACTTCTTTTGGAAGTTTGAGAACTAAAATAGACAAATTATGTATACAGTATTGGTCTCTTGGTGGGACACCACACACAACATCAACAAACAAAATGCTGCAGTAAACGTAGTTCTCTACCTTAAACTTAAAAAAAAAATCTTACAAATTCAATTCAAAAGACTTGTTTTAAAAGAAAACAGAATTTTTTTGTTAGTGTGATTAAATGCCTTTCTCCAGCTAAAATATGGCTGAACCAATTTGAATCCAATTTTATAATTAAAAATTGTTCCCCTTCTGTGAACTTGTAGTAATGTTTCACCCAAAAGCAGATTATTACAACCAAATTATAAACCCCTAAAAAGAAGGGGGGCATTATAAATGGAAACACCCACACAACCTTAAGCACAATATAGCAGTGCAAACAGCATTGCTCTAATGACAGTAATCCTGCTTGCCTTAGCTGTATTCATGCAAATGACAATTTAGTACAGATGTGGCACACATTTGCATGGTTAATGGCATCATTTTTTTCTCCTTTCTACTCCTCTGTAGTATGATCAGCTGTTATGCTTAACATTACAAATTCTGTGTGCTGTTCCTAACATTAGTGAAAACATAAGGCTGGTAGTTTCCTTGTCAGTGATTTAACCAAAACATGCATATGCACAGAAAATCAGGAGGTGTAGGAGGGGGATGAGGGTTGAAAGAGGTGATTGGTGGCTGGCTGAGGCTTTCTCCTTATAAGAGATTCCCTTCTGAGAATGACTCTGGAATAAAGAAAATTTTTAATACCCAAATAACCTCAATAGTTTCCCTCTGTTTCAACTACAAATCGAGAAAATTTCGTATGTAAGTTCAGCTCACATAATAGTTTCCTAACTAGATTTATGTATACATCTCTCCCCTTCCATTTGGAAATATGCATCTCAATTCATGAAAAGAACATTTCCATTTTTTGGTAAGATTTGATGAAAATAAATATGCAAAATATTGACAGTTTGGTCTAAGAGGGTAACTAATACACATATAACATGTTACTCTTGTTATTAAACATTGCCTAATGCTACACATATCAGCATGAAAGAGAGTACCATATTAAGAAGCCAACACATTTGTGGCCAAGAAAAGTGGTATATCACCTCATTTTCTGTCATTGTGCTCAAGGCACATATATACATACATATACACAGAGAGAAAGAGAGACAGGCCCAGAGAAAGCAGAAAGAGCTAAAATTTTTTCTACAGTGAACACAAAAAGTTGACTTCTGTTTAACATGACACTGCAATAACGCTTATTGATTACTTGATTTTAAGAAATTATAGAAGATTCTTAGATTTCACTTTTTTAAAATATGGATAGAACATTTCAAAGGTTATGTATTACTCATCACTTTACTAAATTTCAAAATTGTATCAGATTAAACCTAACCCTTAACCAAAAGAAGCCCTAATTATCACTTCAATATTTTCTTTATTTTTTTCTTCATTTATTTAACTTTACGCTGCCTGTAAACCTCTCCCCAACACACACACTGTCATTTCCTACTGTCCAAAGATACTCTTTCTTTCAAAGTGCATTCTCTTACTTGTCTGATGCCTATTACAATTCTTGACCTTTCTAAAGTCCTATTTAGACAGTTCTGCATAATTTTTTCAAGGACATAGATAATTGGTAGATTTACATAGAGAGTTTTATATAGGGAATGTTTCTATGTACACAGTTATATATGTAAAAAATATAACTACATAAAATTATAAATTGCCACATCTAAACTATCATGTTCCTTTTCCTCTTCCTTCAGTCTGTCCAAATTTTTGGTTCAAAGATAAGGTCAGTTTCACCAGCAAACAGTAGTATAATGTTTGATATATTGAAGGTGACTTCTATGTACTAGGTTTCATTGCTATGCAAATTTCACTATATGTTACAAATATTTATAAATATTGGAGTGACATGATGAAATCATTGAATGAGGAAAAATTTTACAGAGATATGGAATGGAACTGGGAAAGTAAAAAAACAAAGGGAAATTTTTTCTTTTTGATATAAATGTTAATTACATAACACAAGAGTTCTTTGACAGATTTGGGACAGTTTTTCTTTCTCATGCTCAATGTTTGTAATTGACTCTTTTTTCAATTTAATTTTTATTTTATATTGGAATATAGTTGATTTACAATATTGTATTAGTTTCAGTTGCACACCTAAGTGATTCAGTTATACATATACATATATCCATTCTTTTTCATATTCTTTTCCTATATAGGTTACAGAATATTGAGTAGAATTCCCTGTGCTGTACAGTAGGTACCTGTTGGTTATCTATTTTATATATAGTAGTGTGTGTATATTAGTCACAAACTCCTAATTTATCCCTCCCCCTCACGTTTCCCCTTTGGTAACCATAAGTTTTTGAAGTCTGCGAGTCTGTTTCTATTTTGTAAATAAGTTATTTGTATCTTTTTCTCTTTAGATTCCACATAAAATTGATGTATGATATTTGTCTTTTTTTTTTCTCCTTTACCTTATTTTTTTAAAATTTTTATTGGAATATATTTGATTTATAGTGTTGTGTTAGTTTCAGGTGTACAGCAAAGTGAATTAGTTATACATATACACATATCTACTGGGTTTTTTGTTGCTGTTCTTTAGATTTTTTCCCATATAGGCCGTTACAGAATATTGAGTAGAGTTCCCTGTGCTATACAGTAGGTCCTTATTAGTTATCTATTTTATATATAGTAGTGTGTACACATCAATCCCAATCTCCTCTTATCCTCTGATAACCATAAATTTGTTTTCTACATCTGTGACTCTGTTTCTGTTTTGTAAATAAGTTCATTTGTACTTTTTTTTTTTAGATTCTACATAGAAGCAATATTACATGATATTTGTCTTTCTGTATCTGACTTCACTCAATATAACAATCCTCAGGTCTGTCCATGTTTTTGCAAATGGCATTATTTTGTTCTTTTTTATGGCTAAATAATATTCCATTGTATATATGTACCACATCTTCTTTATCCACTCATCTGTCAAAGGATGTTTAGGTTGCTTCCATTTCCTGGCTATTGTAAATAGTGCTGCAATGAACATTGGAGTGCATGTATCTTTTCAAATTATGGTTTTCTCTGGATGTATGCCCAGGAGTGGGGTTGCTGGGTCATATGGTAGTTCCAATTTTAGTGTTTTAAGGAACCTCCTATTCTCCACAGTGGTTGTATTAATACTAATTTACATTCCCACCAACAGTGTGGTAGGGTTCCCTTTTCTCCACACCCTCTCCAGTATTTACTATTTGTAGACTTTCTGATGGTGACCATTCTGACCGATGTGAGGTGATACCTCATTGTAGTTTTAATTTGCATTTCTCTAATAATTAGTGATGGTGAGCATCTCTTCATGTGCTTTTTGGCCATCTGTATGTCATCTTTAGGGAGAAATGTCTATTTAGACCCTCTGCTCACTTTTTGATTGGGTTGGTTTTTTTGTCTGTTTATATAGAGCTGCATGCGCTGTTTGTAGATTTTGGGATTAATCCCTTGTTGGTCGCTTCATTTGCAAATATTTTCTGCTGTTCTGTGGTTTGTCTTTTCATTTTATTTATGGTTTTCTTAGCTGTGCAAAAGCTTTTGTGTTTAATTAAGTCCCACTTGTTTATTTTTGGTTTTATTTTCGTTACTCTAGGAGGTGGATCCAAAAAGATTATTGCTGTGATTTGTGTCTGAGTGTTTTGCCAATGTCTTCCTCTAAGAGTTTTATAGTATCTAACCTCACATTTAGGTCTTTAATCCATTTTTAGCTTATTTTTGTTTATGGTGTTAGAGAATGTTCTAATTTCATTCTTTTATATGTAGCTGTTCCAGTTTTTGCAGTACCACTTATTGAAGAGACTGTCTTCTCCATTGTATATTCCCACCTCCTTTGTTGTAGATTAATAGGTGCATGCCATAGGTGCAAGCATAGGTGCATGGCTTCATTGCTGGGGTTTCTATCCTGTTCCATTGATCTATATTTCTATTTTTGTGCCAGTATCATACTGTTTTGATTACTGTGGCTTTGTAATGAAGTCTGAAGTCAGGAAGCCTGATTCCTCCAGCTCCATTTTTCATTCTCAGCATTGCTTTGGCTATTCAGGGTCTTTTGCGTTTCCATACAAATTTTTAATTTTTTTGTTTTAGTTCTGTGAACTTTAAATAAGCTATGATAATCAAATGACTCATGTGGATGAATATAGATATGGAAATTTTGTGCAAATGAGAAGAGCAAATGGATACTACAGATGCTAAAAGTATATAGTTAAAAGGAATTAGTGACTTCTGTCTTCTGGTTCTACATGTAATGATCTTGAAAGTCTTTATTCTATCCTAACAAGTAAAAAACTAAAGAAACTGAAAATGAACAACTTGTCTGTGTTCTGTGAGAGGACACAGGGCAAAGCACTGCCTTCAAAACTAGAAACAGAGGGACCTACACAAGGTGACACCCCAATATAGTGGAATTTAATTCCAAGAGAGCAACCAGATTCCCACAGTATAAATCAGAGAAAAATGTTCTCTTGTTTCTGGTAGGATAGGAATAGAAACCATTTTGAATAATGCCAGAGTGTTCTGTTTTTCCTAATAAAGGCTACCCCCAGGAGAGACCAGTTAACCAGAGCCTAATCTGCTGGACTGTTTTCAGAATCTAACTGACCTTAGGGAAATGCCCAACTCCCAGTGAACTTTAGCCATGCTATCCCCGCTAAGAGGGGACAGAAATTCTGAGAAACTTTTATGAATTCCATAATGCAGAGGCACAGGCTCACTAAAACACTATGACCTAATCAAAATTTGTGGGATGCAGTGAAAGCAGTGCTTAGAGGAAAATTTATAACATTGATACAGACACAGTTAACTCTGAACAATGCAGAGATTAGGGTTGCCAACATCAGGTGCAGCTGAAAACCTGTGTATAACTTTATAGTTGGCCTTCCATATTTGTGGTTCTACATCAATGGTCCTGCATATGTGAATTCAACCAACTGCAGATTGTGTGGTACTGTAGTTTGTATTTATTGAAAAAAATCCAAGTATGAGTGGATCCATGCAATTCAAACCCATGTTGTTCAAAGATCAACAGTGTTATGAAAAAAAAAAAAAAAGATCTAAAATAAACAAACTAGGTTTCCACCTTAGGAGATTATAAAAGGAAGAACAAATTAAATCCAAAATATACAGAAAAAAAGTAGTAAAAGTTAAAGGAGAATACAATAAAATTGAAAAAGGATAATCAGTAGAGAAAATCAGTGAAACCAGAAGCTTGTTCTTTGAAAAAAAATCAATAAAATAGATAAAGGCAGTACCCAAGATAACTAAGGAAAACAGAAAGAGGACACAAATTATTAATATCAGAAATGAAAGAGGAGACATCATCAAAGATCCTATGGACATTAAAATGATAATAAAGAAATATTCTGAAGAACTCTATGCCCACAAATTTGATAACCTAAATGAAATGAACCAATTCCTTGAAAGACACAACCTGCACAAACCTTCATAAGAAGAAATAGACAATCTAAATAGGCCTATATCTGTTAACGAAATTGAATCAAATAATTAAAAACCTTCCAAAACTAAAAGCATTAGGTCCAAACAGGTTCAGTGGTGAATTCTACCAAATTTTATTATTTAAGGAAGAAATTATACAAATTCTCTGTGATCTCTTTGAGAGGATAGAAGCAAAGGGAATAGTTTCTAACTCATTCTATAATGCCAGTATTACCACAATACCAAAACCATACAAAGACATTACAACAAAAGAAAACTACAGACCAGTATTTCTCCTAAACATAGATGCAAATATTCTCAGCAAAATATTAGCAAATGAAATTCAAAAATGTATAATGATGGATGCATGACATTATATATTTGTTGAAACCCATAAAATGTACAACACCAAGAATAAACCCTAGTAAAACCTATGGATGTTATGCAATTATGATGTGTCATATGTTTCTCACTTGTAATAAATGTATTCCTCTGGTGGGCGTGTTGATAATGGTGGAGGCTATGCATGTTCTGGGAAATCTCTATACCTTCCTCTTAATTTTGCTGTCAACTTAAAACTGCTCTAAAAAAATTGCTTAAGAAGAAAAAAAGATATGAGTGACAGATTCAATATGTGATATGAAGAAAGCGGTACTGTTGCTAGTTAATTGGAATTTCTAGGTTAAGTGTGTGCATGGATATGCTCAATAACCAAGATGTGGAATATGGGGAAGGTGAACAAGTCCAGAAAGAAGTCTAGAACTCAAAATTCTAACTTAGATAACATAAAATTTTGAGTCGAAAGCATCAATATGAAGATCCTATCAAAGAAAATAAATGAGATAATCTAGGGAGAGACTATAATGTTAGAAAGAAGGTGTAAGAACAACAGGTATGATCAACTGTGGAAGATAAATGCAAAGAAAGAGGAGCTGATGAAAGAAACTAAAAATATAGTTATACAGTGAGAGACCTAACAGAGAGAAAAGTGGTAGACATCTGTTTTGGTCAGCAACCTCTGGTAACATCAAATAAATTTCTTTCAGACAACCCTTACCTTTACATGATCACATGACCTGAGGTTGGCCAAGTAGGGTCAAGAGTGACTGGTTCAAAAAGCCACCCTAGACTTTGTCTGAAGTATTGTGGAAAAAAAAGTGCACACTTTCTGTAACAGTGGTGATGTCTTACCTGGCAGTTTTGGGATCCACCTTTTCATCACTTGGGGATAACATGGGTAAGAACAAGCCATGTCAAAAATACCATAATCAACTTTGTAAGAGACTGAGTCATGAGGTCATTGTTTAAGTAAGTAACTGAGGCTAGTATTACCTTGCATTTTTCATTCAGTTTTCTTTTTCTTTTGCTAGTTTGAGTTGACTTTTTATACCTAAAATGGAAAGTGGCCTGAACAGCACATTGAGACCTGAAAGGGATAGTAGAAGAAGGAGGTTTTGATTACCTGTTTCAATTGCTTCAGAAAGAGTAAATATGATAAACTCTAGGATGAGACCATTGAGATTGGCAGTTATTGCAAAGGACAAATGACATGAGTATTTGTATAAGTTTTATCATTCAGAAGATTGGGGTGGGAGGAGGTCAAGTGAAGTTGGTGTGTATTCCTTTTCACCATTGTGTATAAAGAGAAAAAAACTTAAGTAATCAGACATAATGTTTTACTTACCTCTTTGGTGAGTATTAGAGCAATAATCAAACTTTAAAGAGAGTAAGATGCTTTATGTAGCTGAGTAGTGCATAACCAAATTTATTGCTTCCATATTTAAAAGTTAATTACTATTTGGATTAAGTAGCAATAACAGTAAATATTTTAAAGCAACAATACTTTCAATTTATATGAAACCCTGAAAGGTGCAAGTGATTTCATGATATCAAATTTGATCACAGTTCTCAAAAAACAAAATTGTGAAATGGTCTAAAAAATTAAATGTTTCTCTCCCAATTTAAAAATGAGAAAGGAGAGCCTCAGAAATTATTGATAATTATTTGTTCACGTGGTTAGAACATAGCTGATCAACATTCTTCCCTCCACTAACTTCCCCCATCGCAACACAGCAGACAACACATTTTCCTTCTGAATCTCTCTTCAGTGTGATTAATAAACATTTAGATATTTGAAAAATTAAAGCTATTACCTGCCAACTGTCAAATAGTCAAATATTTGGAAGAATATAGATTTTTCACTTGGATTTTTCTCATCCATGTGGTTGCTGAACAATATGTAGAACAGATATTTAGCATAGTTTGTTTACCTGTTTAGTTTTCAGTGTTTATTCAACAATTTCACTTTAGGAAATATGCAAATTTCTATGTGGGAATAAGTGAAGTGGAAGTAAAATTTTCTATATTTTATCTTAAAAAAAACCCAAAATACCTTCAATTAGAGTGATTTTTTGCAATGACTTCACATAAGATTTAAAGTACATGAGAAAGACACTATTAATCAACTCCAATAAATTGTTTACTCTTTGTCTAGTTTTTGGTTTTCAGTACAACTGGGAATCTGTGGAAGTGTAACTGTGCCTGTTATCATTTTGTGCTTTTAAAAAAAATTCCTAAAATTCAGAATCCTAACTATCTTGTAATTTTTACTTTCCAGTCTTTGTGGTTAGTATGTTATTCAAGTCAATCTTATCCTGTCACACAATACAAAGAACCCTTTGCATGGGTCAGTTAACTTTGATATCCTAATTTAACAAACTTATAAGCATATGCTATACTCTAATAGTAAAAGAAAATATAGTTTCTTTATTTATCTTCCTCAAGTAGCCCATCCTATTTAGGCAGCAAGGAAAAGTAACAAAATTCAAAACTGAAATTGTAGTTCAATCTAGCTACATATTTAACAATCCCTTTGGGAAACCACTCATTCTCTTTTATGTGAAATGCTCAGTCTTTTCAATTCCGTTTTTTTCTTTTTGGTTCTCTCCAGTAGTGTCTGGGTATATGGAGATGATGTATGTTTTTCATGATCTTCTGGGGATTGACGGGAATCAGGCTCCGTGATGTCATCCTGTGTCCTTTGGGTTATCACATCTCTCCCATGGAATAATTGGACTGGACTTCTCTCTGGACTGGTAACATCTGAGATTTGAATTTACCATTCCCTAATTGTCCTTCCTAAGGCTGACGTGACTGTGCTCTAAGCCTAACTTTGGATCTGCTTTTTGTGTTTGGCTAGGGCACTATTGCACTGCAGGCTGATTATTTTCACTTTGAATCTCATTGAATGTGAAATTCCCTTGAGCATCTGCCATGTTCCTTCATCTGGCACATAGCTTAACCAGTCCATACCATAGTTTCTGCTATAGTCTAACCTCATGCTTTGCTACAGGAGCCCACATGGCATGCTTCCTGGCTCTCAGCTTAGTTCCCTTATATAGTCCCACTTTATGATACACAGGAGCATTTGGGTCTCATTCATACCATGCAGGGCTTAAGAAGTACTGTAAAAGAAAAACAACCTCTTCCGTGTGTCTCTTCTACTTTGAATACTCCACTTCTGATCATCAAATGTGTGGTAGTTTTTTCCCATACCACGCAATTTTCCAACTATCAGGACACCAGCTGGATGTCCTACAATTTAATTCAATTCTAATACTGCCTCCTTGGAGGTAACATCAGAGCCTATGTGTTAAGGGATCAGTCCTTCAAGACTTCCCTCTTCACACACACACACACACACACACACACACACACACACACACTTCAGATGCCAGTCATCAAGTCCAGGCTATTACCTATGCTTCTGACTGACTAGCTATAAATCAGAGGTCCCTGGTGTACAACTTTGGATTCCATTAATTTGCTAGAGTAGCTCACAGAACTCAGAAAAACAAAACAGACTGCCAGTTATTTCTCCAGCAAAAACAATGACCAAAAAATCGGTTTATTTAGAATCATCAAAGAATTGCAGTTTGGGGTCTGCAACCATGGCAAGCAATGTCTCCAATAAAATTGGATGGGAGAACTCTCATTTAGAGGAAAAAAGTAGTTGGGAGGGCTTTAGTAAACAGAGAGTCAATTGGAATAATTAAGAGTTTGAAGTATAGTGGCTTTTCATTTGGTTGAGTTGTGACAGTCTCTCATTGGCTGAGCTCTTGCCAGGCAAGAAGAGGAAGTCAGTCTTTCTCCCTCCTGGGTCTGCTATCACTGTAGAAATACAATGGTCTGGTCTCCCAACTCTGTTTATTTGCAGTTCCTGTTTACTAATTTTTTACACATTTTACTTACTAGATTCCTGGTTAATTATAAGAGGATATAACTCAGGGACAACCAGATGAAAGAGATGCATAGGACAGGTATGAGGGAAGGAGCAAGGTCCTGGGCATGCCACTCTCCCTGCACCTTCAGGAGTTCACTAACCCAGGAGCTCTCCTAACCCTGTCCTTTTGGGCTATTAAGCAGGCTTTATATTGTAGGCATAATTGGTAAAATCACTGGCCATTGGTGCTTGATTCAACCACCATCTATAATTCCCTCTCTGGAATGGAGGCGGGTGGTGAGGTGAGGAGCTGGAGCTAAAAGTTCCAACCACCTAGTCATGAGTTTGGTTCCCCTGGCAAACTGCTCAGATCCTTAGGGGCTTTCCAAAAGTCACCTCATTAACATAAACTCAAGTGTGGTTGAAAGGGACTTGTTGAATAACAAAATACATCTTTATTGCTCTTAACACTTAGGAAATTCCAAGTGTTTTAGGAGATTTATGCAAGGAACAGGGACAAAGACCAAATATACATTTATTATAATCACAATATGACATGTGCTCAGGAAAGCAACACTCTTCCCCTCCTTCTAGTTTAATTAGCTTTTCATTAAGAATCTCTTTGAGATGCCCACTCCCAAGATTTTATTATAGGGCAAACTTCAAAGGAATCTTTGCAGAATTCCAGATGTAAAGTGAGACAAAGGCCCTGCCTTTATATTTCATATTACCCAAAGCTCCACTCTGAGATGAAACGTGGAGAGAGGAAATTGAAACACATAGGTTCCAATCTCACTTCTTTTCCCATCAACCATAGTGCTGTTGTGGACACTGGATTCTTCCCTTCTTCAACACCATGTTCTTCTTCTTTCTATCAGGAAGTGATCTAATATGCTTCTTGTCACTATAGGAGAGAAAAAACTGTCGACTTAAAAAAATGCATGACGTGAGTTGAGAGTTAAGTTTTATTTGGGGCAAAATGAGGACTACATCCTGGGAGACAGCATCCCAGATATCTCTGACAAACTGTTCCAAAGAGGCAGGGGGGAAGATCAGTATATATGTGATTCTGGTGGAAGGGGAAAACATGCAATCAAGTACATATTGTTTACAGAAGGTTTATGCTAGTCTCATGCAGGCAAGTCACGAGGAGCAGTTGTCACCATGAAGGATTTTAATGTTTTTCTAGATATGAGGAGATACAAGAATTGGGCTCATAAATTTGGCTCCTGAAAATATCTGACTATCTAAAGACCTGTTCTGCCATGTTTTTTTTAATATATAAATATATTTGTTTATTTAATTTATTTTTTTATTTACTTATTGGCTGCGTTGGGTCTTCGTTGCTGTGCGCGGACTTTCTCTAGTTACGGCAAGTGGGGTCTACCTCTGGCTGTGGTGCATGGGCCTCCCATTGTGGTGGCCTCTCTTGTTGCAGGGCAAGGGCTCTAGGTGCACAGGCATCAGTAGTTGTGGCACTCAGGCACAGTAGTTGTGTTTCACAGGCTTAGTTGGTCTGTGGCATGTGAGATCTTCCCGGAGCAGGGGTCGAACCTGTGTCCCCTGCATTGGCAGGTGGATTCTTAACCACTGTGCCACTAAGGAAGTTCCTGCCAGTTTTTTACAGAGCACAGAGTGCCTCGTTTCAGCTCTCCACCCTGAACACCTTTCAAGGGGGTGTTGGCAGTCAGCAGCTGCAGCAGAGGTAGATGGCAAATCCCAATGGTGAATGCCATTGTAGTTGACAGAAGTTTTAATTGACTCTGTCAGGGTCCCTAGCCAGGTCTGAAAATTAAGCTGACAAAGACAGATTAACAGGAGGAAAGCATACACATTCTATGGAATTTTTACATGTACATGGGGGCCTTCACAAGAGAATAAAGATGTAATATAATGACCGGAGCAAGAAGCTCTTCTACCTTGTATACAAAGAAATACTAAATTTGTGAAAAATTGACAAGACAAAGGGGTTTGGGCTAGGGAGAGTAAATGGTCAAGAAAGTAACTAGGGAGATAAGGGTAAAGTTAACAAGATTTGTTTATACAGATTTCTCCGCCGCATCTCTGGTGATGAGAGTATTGTTTTCTCCTAGAACAGGGAGGGTACCTTTCACATGGAGAATTATCTTTTGCTTTCAGGGAAGTAGAGTGAATTGGGGGAGGTCAGAGTGACTTTCCTACTTTGGGCATTTCTCACATTCTTTCAGTTTAAGATTTTCAATATGCCAAGGTGACATACTTTGGGATAGCATGTCCTAATCCCTGTCATTACAGTAGAGAGGCAAATAAATTTAAATTTTATTTTCTCTCTTGAGGAAGCCTGACTATCAAGCCTACTGTTTCACTGTCAACTTGAAAAATTCTACTTTAGTTGTCAGAGAATGTGTTAACCCTTCTTTCTCATATAATGTATTTGGATGAAGTTAGTTGCAGACAGCACAGACAACTGTTCCAACCCTACAGAGAAAATGATTCATTGCCAGATATTTACTGGCTAAAAATACCACTGAAGGAAGGGAACTGGCTTCAGACCAAACCTCAGAACAATTGTTAATCTTCAGAATCATACTGCAGGATTCAGCTCCAGGGCTCAAAAGCTGGAAGTTGGTTACCCCAAGTTATTCTTCTTTGCTACAATCAAGAAACCGCTAGTATTACTAAGATAGTCTCCCAGTCAAGTGGTCATTAAACACAGGGCTGCATTGCTGCTGGGAACAACAAAGTGGAACCTCTTACGCTGCATCTCATCCCACTTTGCAGTTTCAAGTTCAAATCATGTATGAGAATATATGATGGGTGGATGCTAAATCAAATCTAGAATCCTAACTATAAGAGGACTGAAATGTAGTTTTAACTTCTCTGCACACGGTAATGCACACTAGAGGAAGCTGAAATGGATATCGAATGCGCCATTTACAGTGCATTACACACGCAAGGCACTGAAGACAGTATATGGCACAGAATCATTTAACAAATATATTTAAAGTGGTTTTTTGGTCATTATTGTTATTATTATTTGTATTGCAGCTTAAACATTTTAAACTTATCCTTCTCACACTCAGATGACTTTAGATAATAAAGGAGGAGGGTATGCACACTAAAATGCATATGAGAAAACCACATTAATATATCTGTCACCTTGCATATTATAAATTTTTAAAATAACAATTAAGATAAGTTCACTATTTCCCTAACCTTATTAGATCTAAAATATTAAAATACTCAAGATTATTTCATGGACATTTACCATTTGTTTAAACGCACCCCAAATGCAATTGTAAAAGGTGCAAATGAATATCTTGGAATTTATTTTTTCTTAAAGCTAATATCTCCTCTCTACTCTGTCTTTGATTCATTCTATTCTCTTCTGTATTTCTTTTCTCAGATTTTTCCACTCAGTTTTCTTACCTGATTTCCTTTCCTCTTCATCTTGCCTTTTATTATCCCCCTGCCATTTTGTTGTTGTTTTGTTTTTTTTGTATTTGTTTGTTTTGTTTTTATTCTTTCTGTATTTGCATTGCATAGGCATTTAGGAAGCATTCTTCCTCTTTTACAGCTTTTCCACATTAGCAGTTAAATTAACTTGAAATATTTAATCATGTGTCTATATTTTAATAACATGCTATAAATTAATTTAATGACTTGCCTATTTTTCAAAGATTGAATGGTTACTTTAATTCTTTGTCAATAACAGAATTAGATTCCTATCCAATAGAAATTAATCAGTTATAGAGGAAGATGATGTGGTTCCTTGTTGCTTGTGCCACTTTCATATATTTCTAATACGTAAGGTGTTATCACAATATGTAAATCCCCTACAATACCTAGGACAGTTTTATCACAATAGACAATGCTTATCCATTAGAATTTGGCTCCTGCTTGGTTCACTTTTATTCCTAGTATTTATGGCAACATTCCTGAGAAGATTTAGGTATTAGCAGAGTAATCAAAACTAGGCAGACAAATGAGCAAAAGAGAGCATAGTATTTAAGAATGGAACAAAAAAGAGTTCCAAATAAACAGCTTACAGGTAGGATTGACTCAGCTTCAGGTGATGGACAGAACAGATGGGAGTCATGGTGTTGGGTGAGACGGCCAAGAAGGTTGTGTTAGCTGGGCTAATATATAGTGAATTATTCTACACTCTGAGAGAAAAAGAAAAAGAATTAAAAGGCAGAGTGTGATCTCTATAAAATTTGTCTGTGACCAATATATAACACAGAAATAGGTAGCAATTTATCTGACCATAGGAAACTATAGTAATGCCTCCTCTAGATACGTTTTTTTTTAAACTGTATATGTCATAGTGTAACTTTTACAAATTTCTCCTCATAGTTAAACTATTTAAAAAATTTTAATCCATTTAAATGATCTTTTTCTACAATGTATTATTTTGTACATTATATTATGTTTTCTAAATTACTGATATTGAATATATTTTAGCCCTTTATTGATAACATGGGTCATTGTTTTGAATGTTTATCATTAAACATTGCAGTAACACAAATCCAGTTTTTGTGTAGCCAAGTGTTCTCTTTTAGCACTAAGTGATCACTTTCACTTTGCACATCCATTTCCTTCTGGTTTCTGTTCCTGATGCGTGATGGACTAGAAAGTCAGGTCACTATTCTGCTTACACTTTGAGTGGTACAATAGCTAATAAATTCCTAAGAGTAGCTGTGAAAAATATAATATAGAGCTTCAGCTCAGGGGTGTCCTATAAGCTATTTGGTTTTCTCAGATTTCTAGTCTACTAATTTTCTAATTTGGAGCAGATTCCTAAACTTTCATAGTGTTAAAATATTGAGGAAATAAAAAATACACACAAGGAATTCCTTAAAATCAGGCAAAGAAATGAGCAATCACAGAGAGTGTTTGAGTAGTAATTACCAATAGACTTATGAATCCCAGAAAGATTCACTTTTGAATAGTGACAGCATTTCTGTCACTCATAGCCATGGGGCAGATATCTCAAGTAATTACAAATACCTGAGAGTAGCTGGGCAAAGATGTTTTCAAACGAAATACACAGTTCTCACTTGATTGGATTAACAGGCTTGCATAGATCAATGAATAAGTGCATAAATTTTGAAATCAAGATTCCCTGAATGCAAATCCAAGTTCTACTATTTACTAGCCATGAAAACTTAGTCAAATTATTTAACCTGTACGTACCTAAGTTTCCCCACTTGTATGTGGAGGAAATGGTAGCGTTCTCATGTAATGCTGTTGTAAGAACTGATGAAATATTTTATGTGAAGTATTTAGAAGCTTGTCTGATGTTCATTGCTCAATAGATTTTGTTATTAAACTACAGAGAAAATGTGAAAAAAAAACAATCAAGAGTTTTTCTTTACTCACTTTTCTTTTCCAGCAAATGGTAGTTTCTGGTTATACATGCTATAAGTATTTTTAAAAATCCTGTTGTGGCATCTGAAGTATGTGTGCATGTAAATGTTGACACATTTCAGAATACAATTTATAGAGAGCCAAAGAGAGTCAGAGATTCACTATTACTTGTTAAATAGCTTTTCTAAAGTGGCAAAAGTTGGTAGCATCTTTTCCAAAGGGTGCTTTATTCATACTAACTAATTAAGTGAATGGGCTTTCTGGTTTTAATTAAGTGGAGTGTTTGTATATGTATGTGCATGTTTGTATACTCAAAGGCAATAAGGGTGAGATTTTAATGCAGAAAGGAAGAAATAGACACTAAGAAAGTTCAAGCCTGTTCAATTAAAAATCCTACCTGATAGTTTTATGCAATGCAAAGTTAATGGACCGGTTCGAATTCCATAAAGTGGTACTTTTTTTTATCATCTGAAATGGCTCATGGATCTCATATGAACATACCTAATATTTCTGGAGCATTACCTCTTCAGAGGTATAATCACACTGTGTATCAATAAAGATAAAATACGTGGTAAGTGAAATTTTGCTTTCTGGCTGCTTTGGGATTATATGGCTAATGGCCAAGGGGCAGACAGTCAGGCAATTAGAATAGGAAGATTCCTTAGCTCTGAGAGTGTAGGCAAGATGCTAAAGTGTGCAGAATGAGCACACCAGAGAGTAGGAGCAAAGGTGGTACATTCGTGGATGATTTTTCAGTTTTGGTTTGTGGAAGTTCAGGGAGCAAGTCTGTTTAGGTTACTATTTTAGAGAAGATAGAAGAAAATGGAATAAGTGAAATAACTGGACTGTACGTGGACCAACTGCATTGCTTACGTGGTCTAGTTCTGTGAAAAGATTGATAAACCTACAGGAAGGCGGACGCAGCTGCCAGCAAATCAGCTGAATGGCTTTAGACAAGCTACATCTCTGAGTCTCAGTTTTACCACTTATAGAATAGAGATTCAGAAACATTAGTTGAGTGCCTGCCATGTGCCAGCTGTAGAGCTAGGCTTGGGATACTAAGGTGGCATAATTCCTTTTCTGGATTGGGAGCTGTCCATTATGAAGAGGAAGGTAGGAATCCAGTGAAGTACTACAAGTGCTGTGATTTTATTTCTTCTAATGGGAAGAGAGGGGGAGAAGAAAAGGAGTGTACAATCTTAACTGCAGATGGGGGCAGAGAATTAAGATAAGTGGGTATTTGTGAGGGATATGGAGACAGCGGAAGACTTCAGGCAGGAAAGGCAAGCTGGGAATTCTGGGAGCAGCAAGCCCTTTGACACTGTGTGTCAAAGACAGGAATGTAAACACTTGCAAATAGTTAAATTATCAAATCTTGAATGCCTAGGTATTTTGAGGAAAACAGATACTCCTGTTGAGCTAGTCAATCATCATGGCAGTCTTTGGAGTAGGATGAGAAGGACTATAAAGCTTCATTGCAAACAATTATAGCTATAGCGCTACATCCTCTGATGGGAATCTATTCTACCTCCATTGATATGAATTAGGCAATTGTCCTGAGCCATGTAGAGTCACTTTTTGCAATAGCTTCTCACATAATTAGTCTGTTACGAATCCTTCAGAAACTTTCTCATGTAAATGTTTTTACAATTATCCAAGTCTATGAATCGACATCAGGATGAGTGCTACAGCATCCCCAATGTAACTATAAACTTTCAAATTTCATGTTTAGACTTTATCTTCTTCCGGGTCACTGCTGAAAAGATTATTCAACCCGACATAAAAAAAATGGTAGGTAAAAAAAACTGATAGGCATAGCGAACATGATAAGTGTCCCAACAATTATAATATATCACTTTCTATTTAAAGGAGACAATATCCTTTATGTTAAACTTTGGCCCTACAATCCTTTACAATGTTATAAGGAAAAATAAGCTCAAGTTCATTTGGAAATCTTCAAAAAGCAGGTTAGAATATTGATGACTAAATTACACTGCAGGTAGCATTGTACAGCCCCCATGTTATTGAAGCCCTCTGAATATCTGACAATTAGGAAGAAATATATTTAGAACTATGTATGTGACAGAAACTAGAAATGTATCCTATGAATAGCTTATATTACACCAAGAAGGCACCAGATGATTAGTAAATCCTACCTTTATGCTCTAGGTCCTAACTAAAAGCTTCTAACATAAAGGAAGTAGCTGTTGCATCATGATGTATCATAACATTTTAGAAATGGAAGAAAGCTGAGCATGCATGTAGTACAATTCCCTTGGACTATATATTAGGGTTCTCTAGAGAAACCAAGCCAATAGGAGATATACATCCTACTGAAAGAAGAGAAAGAGAGATTTATTATAGGAATTGTTTTATGTCATTATAGAGGCTGAGAAGTCCCACAGACTTCCCTCTGCAAGCTGGTGTCACTCAGTCTGAGCTCAAAGGCTTGAGGAGTGCCAAAGTCCAAGGACAGGAGAAGATGGATGTCCTAGTTCAGAGGGAGAGTAAAGGAATTCACCCTTTCTCCACATTTTGTTCTGTTTGAGCCCCCAAGGAATTGGATGATGCCTACCCACATTGGGGAGGGTCACAAGCTTTGTTTAGTTCTCCCCTTCAAATGCTGATCTCTTTGGAAACAGCCTCACAGATACACCCAGAAGTAATGTTTTACCAACTATCTGAGCATCTTAGCCCAGTCAAATTGACGTGTAAAATTAACCATCACAGACTAGGTGGAGAGAAGTGAAAGATGCTCAAGTGCACATAAATCTGAATCCCTGACTCTTAGTCCAGTGCTGTTTCACAAGTAGCTTCGTGCTTAGTTAAGTAGCAATAACAGTAAATACAGATTCAAAAAGTTCTAGGGAACTTGTGAGTTGTGCAAACATATATTAAGCAAACTTAAATAAGAAAATCCATATTTATGTACATGACTGAATTTCAGTAATTTTTATCTTTGCAAAAGTGTTCACTGAAAGCTTCTTTTAAGGAATAAACCATTAGTTTATTCAAGATTTGTATTGGTTTGTACTATATTCATGGTGCCATACATTAATAGTATAAAATATACTCATAAACTGCCTTTTAGTTATTTGCCTTTTTTCTGTTCTGAGGGATTCTGAATGTGTTAATGGGAAGATAATACAAAAAGAAAACTTGATTAGTGCCTCAGTAACAGGAAACCAACATGTCATGTCATAAAAGATTATTCCAGTATTTTTAACACTTACTTCTGTGCAGGGATATTGGAAACATCTTGAAAGCTATCACCCCAGTTCTAACATAGGGAGTAGCAAGCCTAGGGGAGGACTGGAACAGAAATATCTAGGTATCTGACACTGTTGGTTGGTCAGGGAGTAAGACAGTGAAAAAAATAGAGGATTTAGAAAATTTGGTTATCTTATCTACATGCCTTGTAAAATAGTACTACTGTTTGAAAAACAAAGTCTGAGATTTTCTTATAGAGTGCTTCTTCCAAAATCTTTTCATCATGTTTTTAATGACCATGATATTCAACAGATCTTAAACATTGTTGAAAATCTACCATTCTGGATAATATGCTCACTGTTTCTTCTCTCTTATGTATGCCACTAAGTGCCTGCCACTTAGTAGACACACAGTACAAATTTGTTGAATGAATACATAGTAATTTTCAATGTAGGAATAATTTTAATACATCAAGGAGAATTACTCAATTTCCTGGTCTTTAAACATTTTATTAGAGGAATAAATTCTCACTGAGAGTGATAGTAATCACAGCTTTATTATCTCCTGTTTATTATGGATGTTACAAAGCAAGTAGAAACCAGGCTATCAATTGCTCAGGAGCCATAACTACCATGAATTTTCTCGTATCAGTATAACCAGTCAAAGAATTTGGATCAAAATATCAAGGAGTGTTTCACCAATAATCAAGTAATGCATTTTAACTGTGTCCTCAACCCTTGTGATTCCAACAAAAAAGTACATACTAAGAAGTTTATGTTGTAATACTAAAATCTAGATAAATTGAAAACTGCAGTCCAAGACTACACAGATCATCTCCTTATCTTCTTTAGGAAGCTGCCATAACTAAGGAAGAAGCATCTGTGGAGCTGAGTTTAAACTACTCCATAATATCACTGCCTTGGCATCCAGTTTATTGTGGATAAACAGATCACAGGGGCCTTAAACAGACACTAGCCTCTCCCCAGTGCATGTCCTAGATTAGAGCCAACAGAGTCACATGGAAGTGTAAGTTCCTGATGTGACTTCTGCAAGCCTGCAGTGATGGTCTCTTCTCCCTCCCATTTCTAACCCCTGTGTGCTCTTTAGATGGAGACCCCTGTGAAGCTTACCAAAACCCAGCTCTTTTTTGTTTGAATTGACCAATTCAGCCTTAGGCCAAGATCAACTCCAAAAGCACTCTGCCTGCAGACCCTAATAAAGGCATATGCCGCAGGTCCTGTAGCTCCCTCTCTGCCTGTACCCTACCTTGACCACCCTGTGTAACCTCTGGAGGCATGCCCTGTACCTCCAGGACCTGTGAGTAATGACCTTCTCTATCTCACTTTGCCTTGAAGTCTTTGTTGAACTATGACTCACCATTGAACACCTTGGGGGGCTTACTTAAATGTTAATTTAACATAAATCACAACATACTGGGACTTATGTTTCCAGAATATAGATAACATTATCGATATGATACAAATACTTCAAAGAACACCCAAGTAAATGGCTACTGACAATTACCATAATTTTGAAAATACAAGGAATTTGATGAACACAATACAATGAATTTTACTTTGGACATTATTCTTCTAATAACCTGTGCCTGTAGGTAAGCAGCATTTAGAATGCTCTATCGAAGGAGGAATCTTGGCCAGATTGCTTGCATTAGCTTTGGAAGCTATTTGTTAACTGTTCTTCTAGAATTTCCATGAAGCCTGAGGCCACATTGAAGGGTAATTGAATGACTTGATTCTTGGTAGAAATTTGCAGAAATTAAGGAATAATTTTCCATACTGTGTTTATTAACCTCATGAAAGCTATTCATGTCATTAAAAGGCCTGGCTACCTAACGATAGTCAAGTGTTGTGGTTGGCTTAGCTCTCTGCCCCTGAATCTCTCTGTCAGAGCTGGGGTCATTTCATTCTTTCTTTCACTTATTCAATAAATAGTTATTGAGTGTCCGCTCTGTTCCAAGCCTCTCAGTTGATGAAGGAGCAGCAAGTGAATAAGACATGATTTTTCATGTAGCTTGACATTATAGCTTAGGAGAATGAGATTTAATATTGGGATCACTTGGACCTCATATGCAGATTCATGTAGCTGTGTCACCCTCTTGCCTTGCTTCCTAGCCTGGTACTTCATGAATTTGGGGGATCATTGTGTACATGTTTTCTTTCAAATGTTTCTAGAGACTGGAATTCTGTCCCTGATCCCCAGAAGGCTTCCCCCCACTATCACATTCTCTACCTCAGCATGGCCATCACAAGCCATCTAAAAATTGGATATTGCCAGATTCCTCTGATTGTCTCTTTCTCTTGCATTCTGGGACTCACACAGATTTTGTTATTAGAACTCCTCAGCGCAAAGAGCACAACAGCTTCAACTCCAGTTACTTCATGACAGTCTTTGGTCATGAAGAACCTTTGCTATATATTGGAGAGTAATGATACAGACATGCAAACAATTTTGAAAGGGCCTAGAATGTTTATGTTTTAAACAGAATCTGCTTTACCTTCTAGGCTGTGAGGCCTTTGAAAGATAAAACTTGGGGAGGAAGAAAGCTTTTCTCTGCCCTTCTAGGTTCTTCTGGCTGGTCTAAGAATTGTTGACCTAAAAAAAATGCTTAATGTGAGAGTTGCGAGTTAAGTTTTATTTGGGGCAAAATGAGGACTGCAGCCCAGGAGACAGATCCCAGCTGGCTCTGAGAAACTGCTCCAAAGAGGCAGGGGGGAAGGTCAGTATGCATATAGTCTTGGTGAAGGAGGAGTACGTGCAATTGAACACATGTTTTTGTAGCGGGTTTCTGCTAGTCACGAGGAGCAGATGTCACCGTGAAGGGATTTAGTGCTTTTCTAGATATGAGGAGATGCAAGAATTGGCTCACAAAATCAGCTCCTGAAAACATCAAACTACCTATAGACCTGTTCTGCCCATTTTTCCAAAGCCCGGTGCCCCATTCCCGGTCTCCACCCTGAACTCCCTTCAGGGGATGCTGAAGGTCTGCAGCTGCAGCAGCATGTGGGATTTCATCCTTGTAGAGGTAGATGGCAAGTGCCCACAGCGAGTGCCAATTTATAGTTGACAGAATTAAATTGACATGAGACAGATTAACAGGAGAAAATCAAATTTAATTTTGTATATATGGGAATCCCACATACATGAGTGGTTCCAAGACAGAAAGGTAAAGTGAAGCATATATGTCATCCTAAGCTAAGGAATAGAATAGGGGCCTGGAGCTTCCAAGGACAGGGGGGTTACTCACAGGATAAGAAGAAGAGCAGATATTTGGTAATTAGACGTTTGCCCTCCCATTTAGATGGGCCACTTAGATAAAAACTTACCATCAGTGATAACTGTCTTCTGGGAAAAATTCCCTATATAAATTCTTCTGGCTAGTTAGGGGGGTTTCTCTTGAACCCATAACATTTCAATTGCCTTTGGCTCAAAATAATCCTCATGCAAAAATGACGCATGTGGGGGAGGCTTGTTGTGAACTCCTACAGAACCAGGTCATATCCAAGTCCTGTCGCTCAGCATTTCATACACGGTTATTTAGTTTTATTAAATATTTCAATGTTTCAATACAGTTATATAGAGTAGATGAAGAGGATCATTCCTTTCTCATTCAAGACTAACTCAGCTCCTTTAGCCAAGAGGAAGGAATGACTTAAAGCTATAATTTCTCTCCAGCTCAGCATTATTTGCTGCCCTCTATTGTGTTAACTTCAAAATAGCCCGGTGATCCCCTCCGCTTGTGAAGCAACAGTCTTCTCTCTGTATCTCTGGGTTTGCTTATTCTGAACATTTCACATAAAAAGTATCATGCAATATGTGGCCTTTTGTGTCTGCTGCCTTTACTTAGCTTGATGTTTTAAAGGTTCATCCACGTTGTAGCAGAAATTATTTGTTTTCTTTTCTTTTGGCATAATAGTATTCTATTATATGTATATGTGGCATTTTATTTGCCCCTTCACCAGGTGATGGACATTTGTGTTGTTTCACTTTCTCACTTTTATGAATAGTGCTGCTATGAACATTCAACTACTAGTTTGTATATGGACATATGTTTTCAATTCTCTTAGATATATATGTAGGATTAGAATTTCTGGGCCATATGGTAACTTCATGTTTAAGTTTTTGAGGAACTGCCAAACTGTTTTCGAAAGTGGCTGCACTATTTCACTTTCTGACCAGCAATGTATGAGCATTTATATTTCTCCACATCATTGCCAACACTTGTTATAGATTTTCCCTTTGATTATAAATCTCCTAGTATTTGTGAAGTAGTATCTCACTATGATTTTGATTTGTAATAACCTCATGACTAATGATGCTGAATGTGTATCATCCATTTGTACATCTGCTTTGAAAAAAATCCTATTAACATACTTTGTCCATTTTTAAATAGTTACTGGATTTTTTACTGTTGAGTTCTAATAGCTCTTTATATATTCTGGCTACTAGTCCCTAATCAGATGTATGATTTGCAAATATTTTCTCCCATTCTATGAGTTTCATTCCATGAATTTCTTCATTTTGTTCTCAGAAGCACCAAAGTTTTAACATTTAGTGAGGCCAATTTTATCTATATTTTTCTTTGGTTGCTTTTGGTGTCATATCTAAGAACCCACTGCTTGATCCAGGGTTACAGACTTTTATGCTGATTTTTTTTCTAAGAGTTTTATACTTTTACATCTTTGATCTATTTTTGGCTATTTTTTATGTGCTGTGATTAATGATCACAACTTTTTCTTTTACATGTGGATATCTAGTTGTCTTCAGCACTGTAAGTTGTAAAAATTACTCTTTCTTCATTGAATTATCTTGCACCCTTGTCAAAATTTAATTGGCCATAAATGTATGGGATAATGGTACTCACAGTTCTATTCCATTGATCTACATATCAATCCCTACACCAATACCACATAGCCTTGATTACTCTACGCTTTCAGAAAGTTTTGAAATTGGGAAGCATGAGTCTTCAAACTTTGTTCTTCTTTTTCAAGATTGTTTTGTTTATTCTGAGTTCCTTGCATTTCCGTATGAATTTTAAGATTCTGACAGGATTTTGTTGAACCTATAGATGAATTTGGGGAGTATTGCCATTTTAACAAGTCTTCCAATCTATGAACATGGGACATTTATTTAAATCTTCTTTAATTTTGTCCAGTGGTATTTTATAGTTTTCACTCTACAAGTCTTGACCTTTTTTTCTTAAATTTATACCTAAGCATTTTATTAATATTTTCATCTGTAGCATATATTTTAATAGTTTAATATCCTTACTATGTAGACAGCACTTACAAAACTCTACAAGTAAATATCTTGTAGAAAATGGATAATAACAAAAATAGGCAGGCCAGCCAAACACATACTCACACACACACACACACACACACACACAAATATATGACCAAATTTTTTTACAGTCCAACATCTGTGGTAACCAAAGAAATGCTATTTTAAAGAGATCCCATTTTTTTCACTAATCAAGTTGGGTCAAGTGGCAACATTGTTGGGTTTTTGCCTATAGTAGATGCTGTTTGTTTGCTTGTTTTTATTATTACCTAGAATTGATGAGGGTTTGGGAAAACGGACACTAGTGGAAGAGTATACACTGTTACAGCCTTCAAGAGAGGGATTTAGCAATTCAAATCCAAACACTTACAGATATGAACCTCTCACCTACTATTCTACTTAAGGAATTTATTCTAAGGAGATCATCATGGATATACACAAAGATTTACCTAGTATTTATATTGTTTCAAGTGGTGAAAAATTAGGAAAATCCTAGTGTCTTCTAATTGGCAATTGGTTAAATCAAACACCAACCAAAGATAAAGGGACAATTAAAAATGATACATAAGAATACTAAGAAAATGTAAAGACAATGGAAAGATATTTACAGAATATTAAGGTTTTTTGTTTTTCTGTTTTTTTTTTTTTAAATCCACTTACAAAGCAAAACATACATTTAACATAATGATTATATAGGAAGGAAATATACCAAAAATTTAAACCTGTGATTTGGCTACACACTTCTGTATGGTTAACAGTAACTTTAATTTTCTTCAATTTGCTTATAATTTATAGAAAAAGAAAGAAAGAAAAGACCAAACCTCGCTCTAAGGTGGGATGGGAAACCACAGATCCTGGCATCTTTCCTTATACCTTGGTCCCAACTGCATTTGGTATCCTTCCTGATGCTGTGCTTTGTAGCCTTGGCTTTCCTTCTGGTCTGTGAGTTCCTGATTTGGATTCACTTTAATACCCCATTTTCCCACCTACTCATACTTTGGGGCTCCCCAGAGCTCATCACCTGGCGGCTCTCTGCTGCCCTCACCTGCCACCAGCAGACAACCACTGTGTCAATCCAGTGGGACCCAGTTTACACTGGACCCTTGCCTTCTTTCTAAGACAGCCTTTGTACTTGCTTAGGTCTAAAAGTCCATTACACAAATTCTTGTTTATATTAAGTTAATTGGGAAGGACAAATAGAATTCATAGATCCATTACTGTTTGCAATCCCAAACTCAAAAAACCTCCAGTACAATAGCTACCTGTCCTTTCTCAGCTGGAAGATAACCACCCAACACCATATTGAGAAGATCTTTCTCTCCTCCTTCTCTGTCTGCATCAGGTTCCCATTTATGATCACCCCATCTCAGGTTCCATGAATGGATCCCTCACTTATGGAATGCCTACTATGTGACAGGCACCGTTAGGTTGCAGGACTCCAAAGATGAATAAGATTTTATCAGCCAAGAGCTCATTGTCTAGACTAGCACTATCCAATAGAAGTTTCTGCAGTGATGGAAATGTTCTATATCTGCAGTGTTTCAAGAATGTAGCTACTGGCCACAAGTGGCTATTGACCACTTGAAATATGACTAGTGTAACTAGGGAACTGAATTTATTAAAAATATTTTTATTTGTAGCATATATTTTAATAGTTTAATATTTTTATACTGGTATAAATAGAATTTTTCATTATTTGTGTATAGAAATACAATTAATTTTTGCATAATGATCTTGTATCCTGTAACCTAGCTGAAATTCTTCGTTAGCTTTAGTAGATTCCTTGGGATTTTCGATATATAAAATTATGGCACTTGCAAATATAGATGGAATTACTTATTTCTTTCTAATCTGGATGCCTTTTTTCTCCTTATCAACTTTCTCAGGTTAGAACCTTCAGTACAATGTTAAATAAAAGTGGTGAGAGCAGGCATCTTTGTCTAGTTCCTGGTTTTAGAGTGAAAGCTTTTAAACTTTCATCATTTAGTCTGATATTAGCTGTGATTTATTATTTATTTGTGTGTGTGGGGGGGGTTGATATCCCTTATTAGGTTGAGGGAATTTTCTTCTATTCCTACTTTGGTGGGTATTTTTATCATGAAGAGTCTTGGGTTTTGTCAAATACTTTTTCTTCTAATCATGTGGAATGCATCCTATATTCTATTGATACGGTGTATTATGTTCATGGATTTTATATGTGGAACCAAACTTGCATTCCTGGGATAAACCCCACGTAGACATGATGTATAATTCTTTTTATGTGTTGCTGACATACAGTCTGCTGGAATTTTGTTGAGGATTTTTGTGTCTATATTTATTGGAGGCAAGAATATTGGTCTATAGTTTTATTGTGTTGTCTTGGTCTGGCTTTGATATATGAGGAATATTGGTCTATAATTTTATTGTGTTGTCTTGGTCTGGCTTTGATATATGAGTAATATTGGTCACATACAATTAGTTGTGAAGTATTACTTCATCTTCTACCTTTTTGTACACAAATGTTTAGAACAACTTTATTTATGATGTCCCAAACTTGAAAATAACCAAGATCTCTTTCAATAGGAAGATGAAGAAACATACTGTATCACACATATGTAGTAGAATATTATTCACCTATAAAAAGAAATGAGATATCGAGCCATGAGAAGACTGGAGGAAACTTAAATGCACATTAAGTACATGACGCCAACTGAAAAAGGCTACATATTACTTGATTCTAATGATATGACATTTTAGGAAAGAAAACTGTGGATACAATAAAAAGATCACTGGTTGCAAGAGGTTCAGGAGGTGAGAGTGAAGGAGGAATAGGTGGAACACAAGGTAATGTTAGGGCAGTGATGAATATATAACATTATGTGTTTGTCAAAACCCATAGAACAATATGCCACAAAGAGTCAACCCTAAAATGAATTATAGATTATAATTCATCAGTTTAGCAAATGAAGTACACTAATGGAAGATTTAGTAATAGGTGAAACTATATGGGAGTGGGTAATAAAAACTCTTTACTTTCTGCTCAATTTTTTGGTAAATCAAACTGTCTAAAAATAAAGTATATTAATTTAAATATATTACAGTCTAGTTCAAATTAAAACCAACTTAATTACAATAGCATAAAAAAATTGTGCTTATACATTTCCTTTCTGTCTTCCATCCATTTACTGTTATTACATGTGAATGAAATTACATCTTCATAAGTGATAAGCCCATCTACATAGGTTTGTAACTATTGCTTTGTGTGGTTGTTTTCAAAAATCAGAGAAGAGAAAAAATGTATTGCGAACTAATATAGCATTTAAACCATCTTTTATGTATTTCCCTATGTAGTTACCTTTATCGGTGTTCTTTATTTTTCTTACGCATTCAAGTTTCTAGGTAGTAGCTTAGTACTAGGCTAGGTACCACCCAGTAACCTGAATTCATTTCAGTCTGAAAGGTGAATTCACTTCAGTCTGAAGGAATTACTGTGCCCATGGCTCAAGAAACCATCGTAGAAGTAGAATAAAGTCAGCTTCAGGTGTTTCTGCCAGAAGTATTCTCCCATGTCAATAAACTCTCCTGTTCTGCCTTATATTCCACCTTCACAGGCACAGATTCTTCAATTCTCAGGACTATAGCCCATTTAGCCAGGTATTTCTGCTCTTTGGGTACAAGTGATTTTCCCCCATAGGTAATAACTGTATTTCTCTGCTTAAATTATGCTGTAATATAAAGCTCATTATTGTACATCTAATTATGGTACTGAGGGAAGGCACAGGCAGACCATGAGGACAAGCATCATCTTCCCAGGAAACAGTATGAGGTGAGATATTCAACACATCTTCATGTGAGGAAAGGCTTCTCTCTTCTTGAAAGAAAAATAAATTTTCTTCTGTTGGCCTAGACAATTTAGGGAGATTTGTGCACTCAATGCTCGTAGGCTTATTTATCCAGATGTCATAGCTTATCACAGATTTTCCTATCAAGGTGCTGACTTTGACAGAGGAATGTCATAGGGTGAGCCTGAGTCTGTCTCCGCTGCGATTCAGTCACACTTAAAACCAGATTCTGGGCTTGATTTTCAACATGTCCCTCCCTATCGCTGTGAGGTTAGAGTCTCTTTAAAATTACTGTTGAAGCCATTTGCTTTTCATACGATGAATTAAAACAACAGCTTATACCCTTCTTTTTTGTTTTTCCAAAGCCCCCAGTGTTGTTAAAAGGACTCAAGCCATTTTTGGTACCAACTGAGGTAGTTTTAGCTTCCCAGAAAGCTGAGCATGAAGTAAAATTTAAGTCTAATGCTTTACTGGGGGGGCGTGACCCAAAGCAGTGAAACTGGGGGAAAAGGGTCCAAAAGTGGAGTGAGAAGAAAAAAAGGTAATGAGTTTTTGATGCTGGCACTACTTCACAAGCCACAAAGAGATAAAGTGGGGTGCTAGCCTTGCAGGACATCTTGGGCAGGTGGTACATAAGCCACATATCAGGACAAATCACAAGAAGGATAAATAAAAATATAAATTTGTCTTCCTCATCTCCCCTGCCTCCTGTTCTCCATTGATCAACATTTATTTTGAGGAGTTTTGACAACTTCATACAAGTTGTAGGAACTACCCCTTTCAGCACAACTGCTAATTATCATAGTTAGCTTTAAATAGTTGTTCAGTACCTCAGATATGGAAATTTGAATTAGCTATGTGAAAGGCAATTTACAGGTTTTAGTACACTTATCAAGGATAAGTACTCTCTACTCTACCAGTAAGATTCATCCTGAGTGCCATCTGAGCTTGTTATTACACTTGTTCAATGAGAGGACTGCAAAATGCCGCTTTTGAAAAAATAAAAATTATCTTTTATTTTAAAAATGTAATTTATTTTAGTTCTGAAAAACATTCTTTTCACATAGAAATTGACATGTAAATTTATAGTTAAAAATTTCTTCAACTGAGGTACATTTATATCATGATATACTTAAATGTATATATATTTTTATGTATACTATTGATATATACTTTAATATATACTACATGTATATTTTATATGTATATGAAAACATACAAAGCTAAAAAATCACACCATATATTTACATTTAGCTACCCATAAAGTAAAATTTTAAACTTTACTCAGATATTCAAGAACCTCCAAGACATGTTATTATTTAACCTAATTTTAAAAAGAATGTTTTCGTTTTTTGAAAAAAATAATAGCAAATTATTTTTAGTATGGATGTAGTTGAATTTTATCATGTGTTTTTACTACGTAAATGGAGATTATGACTTTAATTTGCTGACATTTTGTTTAGAAGTTTTCTGTCTAATAACTTTAATGAAGATGCTTAAATAAAAGAAAATTGAAAAATTGAAAAGACATAAAAATATCTTTATTGTTCTGTGATATCCTTTTCGGATTTTGGTATCAAGTTTTTTCCAACTTCATAAAAGGAGTTGAATAATTCATTTTTTACATATTGAGAAATAGTTTGGTAACGCTGGAAATATATATTCTATACATAATTAGGAAAATGCAATGAAAAATTATCTGGGAGCTATAGAATTAAAGTTGTTTTCACCTGAATAAAATTTTCTATCTGTAAGTTGTAGCTATTATCAGCAAAGAATAAAGCCCTCCAGTTTGGATTAGAGAAATTGAAGGATTATGAATTTAGTTTGACTTAAATTTTTGTGCTGGAGTAAAATGTCCATAAGGTTAACCAGGATTCATTATTTTTCAACTTTAGATATTTTGTTGATGGGCATTCTCTACTGACAGCCCAATTCAAACGTTTTAATAGTATAGTTTTAGAAATAGAGAGGGGGATAGCCGTGTGAACAAATACAACACTTCCCGTATCTATTGACCATTTTAGCAGGAAATATCACCATGACTTTTTAACATTCATTACAATGTATGGTTTTTAATAGCTATTTCAGACAGCAGTGAATTTCATGTAGTTTTACATGTTATAAAGTCTGCAACGACCTTGTGAATTATAACGTGGATTATCAGCATACTATAGTATGCAACTTTTGTGTCTTCTGAATTCCGTTCATCATAATGTTATATGATTAATCTGGCAAAACTAGTTCCACTTTTTCTTTATTAGTAAAATGTAAGTCCATATTCTGATCCAGGGAACAATATTTCATTTAAAAGTTGTAAACCTACTTTAAAAGCTCTAAAACTGGGGAAAACTCTAAAAAAAACTTCATGTGACACTAAACGATTCAGAGCTGTTTGGCAGATGCTGAAGATGGGTAAGAAAATGCAAAACAAATTAACCTACAAGCCAAACTGACCTATAAATTGTTCTCCTGCAATGAGAACAATTGCACCAATGACTATATTCAGCTTTGGGGTGCTTAATATAATGACTTGTTATTGAAATAGACTAGTCCCTCAGTTACCTGAAACTTTCAGCCAAGTCTCATACATTTTGATGGACAATAAAGAGGACGACTGCACCAAGGATTCCCCCAGTCATACTGACTTGTCATTTCTGTAAGAAATTGAAGCATGTAGGCCCGTTACCATGGCTGCCTCACTAGTATTTTAAAAGCAGCTGATGTTGACCTCTAGTAATCACTCCCTTGTTGTGGGAATGGAATATGAGATTCATATGTTTTTTGTAAGGGCCAGAAATTATCTGGACATATAGAAGAGGGGTGAAGAGAACAAGGGTTGTAGGGCAGAGGTGTGGGTCTTCAGTGGGATTAGGACAGGTATCATTTGAGCAGTTCAGTGTTTCCACAAGGTCCTCTGCCAAATTTGGTACTTCAGGGCCTGGAACATTTTACCCATACCCTATATAAATGTATTGAATTTCTTAATGTACTGGATGCCAGCCAAGCCATAATTAGCTGATTAAATTCGGCATTTTGTTTGATTCTATGAAGATAGCTTGAAGTTGTCTGGCTTTTGCAGCTTTAAAGGTCTTTTGGCAAATGTGGGTTGTATGTCTTTAAGACAACTTCCAATATGATATGCTTACCTGAAAATCTTAATTTCAATATAGGGTGTCCTTTAGAAATCTTTTAGTTCAAAGATTCAAATATTATTACAGATTAAAATTATAACCTTGCTTTTAGGGAACTGTTTGAGAAAATGTGTTTATAAACAGGACTTTCTTTTTCAGTGATCACATTCTGAATATAGTCTATTGATTTGCAGTAGCTGCTAATATTTAGAGAGAATTTTGCTGCTTGCACTCAGGCCATTTTATTTTATTTTTTAATTTTTTCATTTATTTATTGGCTGCTTTGGGTCTTTGTTGCTGCATGCAGGCTTTCTCTAGTTGCGGCAAGTTGGGGCTACTCTTTGTTGTGGTGCACAGACTTACTGCAATGGCTTCTTTTGTTGTGGAGCACATGCTCTAGATGCGTGGGCTTCAGTAGTTGTGGCACGAAGGCACAATAGTTTTGGCTCATGGGCTCTAGAGCGCAGGCTCAGTTGTGGCATATGGGCTTAGTTGTTCTTCAGCATGTGGGATCTTCTCAGACCAGGGCTCAAACCCATGTCCCCTGCATTGGCAGGCAGTTTCTTAACCACTGTGCCACCACGGAAGTACCGCTTAAACCATTTTAAATTGTGACCCTTTTAAAGCAGTAATTCATAAGCAATTTAACAATAAATTTTAAGCAAATTCAGCTGCGTCTACTGTTTACCAGGTCTGTGAACTTGGACAATTATTCACGTTTCTAAGTCTCGTTTCCTTGTGTAAAATGAAAATAAGAATACCTTAAGTGTAATTGTGAGAATTACAGGATACGGTGTCACATAGAAAATGGTAAATAAATTAAACCATGATTTTAATTTTTTCTATGCACTTATAGAAATGGACAGAGAAAACCTTCTGGTGCAATTTTGAGAAAATTGGAAAGAATATTTCAATAGATAGGCAGAACTATTAAGAATTGCAGGATGTATCTCAATTCAAACATATCTAAAAACCAGACCCTAGCTATAGGTTATCATTGGTTTCAGGATGATTTTTCATCAGTTTCATGAATAAGTATGACCAAACATTGCCATTATTTAGACAAACAACCAGATAATTCATTTAATTCCTCATATAAATTCTATGGCTGATTTCAGTAGGAAAAACATGATCTATCAGTTCTTGAAATGAAGATCTACTGAGGAAAGAGATGCTTGGTAATTCACATCAATTCTGAACTAATGCTCTATTAATAAAGACACTGACACTTAGATAATAATTCATCCTCATGATACATCTGCTATAATTGTGATTTAACTTCTCTCCATTTTCTCTATCATTTTCCAAAATCTCTTCTTCCATTGAACTTGAGCTTGTTTATAAGTAGGGCATTTGCAGTATATCCCTCCTAGAATAGATTTCATTGGAATGTCGTGATACAACATTTTCAAGTAAACTTGTTGAAATGTAATGCATATATTATCATCTTTTTTAGTTTACCAGACAATAGTAGAAAGAAACAGTGCTCCTGCTCTTTAGACTCAGCATGAAAGTTGGTATCTCCATTTCTTCAATTAATTCACTCCTCCTTTACCCATTATCTGACTGTATCTTCAGATATGTTGGTGTAATAGTCTTTACTTTATTCCTCATTTCAAGTTGGACGTGGATGTCTTTTGTTTTTGTCACTCTTTTTATTTTTATTTTTTTACCTAAGTTTTATTCCAAAAGTACAAGGGTGGTTCAGTAATAGTAAATTTATCAATAGAATTTATCTCATCAAAAGGTCTCAGAGAAAAACCAAATGATCATCTGGAGAGACATGTAAAAGTTATTTGATAAAAAATTAACATTCATTCTGATTCAAAGTCTTAGTCAACTAAGCATAGGATATACATTTGTAACTTGATCAAGAGTATATACTGGCAACCAGCAGCTAGCATCACAGTGAAGTGGAAATTGTCATGTTTTCCCATTCACCAGAAATAAGAAATTAAGTCCTCTAACACCATTGTTAGAGCAGTGGTCAGGATTGCTCTATCCAGTGTGAGAAAATGTAAGACATGAGTTGAAGGAGAACAGATTGTCATTATTTGCTGATGGAATAACTGGATAAAAGAATCAGCAATGAATATTTTCAAAGAAATCAGAATTTTATTGTATAACATATTTAACTTTTGTTTTGCTGTACATGTAAAGGGACCTCATAGGCCAAAAAATAAAATAAAATAAAATTTCAGGCCATTGCATCAAATTTACTACCCTACTGTACATGCATGATATTTCAGTTTCTGCAAAATTTAGTTTTCCCCCCTAAACTACTCCGTCTTTAAACATGGAAGAGAATTTAGGTGCAAATTATTTTTACTCTTTAATATTACTGACATATTATTTATCCTTAATTGATTCCCATGACTTATCAATATGATCATTAAAATAATAACTTTTTCTTCCAATTTATAGCCTTCTTCCAAAT
Organism: Hippopotamus amphibius kiboko; assembly: GCF_030028045.1. Lineage (NCBI taxonomy): Eukaryota > Metazoa > Chordata > Mammalia > Artiodactyla > Hippopotamidae > Hippopotamus > Hippopotamus amphibius. The sequence continues at coordinate 203,048,735 of NC_080186.1, read as the reverse complement.
AATATATATGTAGTTTGTGAATAGTAGTAGTTTTTAATAATGTTTTGATTTATTTTTTATAAATTAAGAATGATTAAGGGCAGGGACACAAAGGGAATTCAGTCTTGATTAGTTTATCCACCTTATGATGCTTATAAATGTTTAATCGTTTTCCCAACGCTATAGGACGAGAACAAATTCTCTAACAGGTTCACAGAATCCCAAGCCATCACTAGCTCCTCTAGTCTTAAGTGCATGATAATCCTGGTGGCTCTCTGTATTTTGCTTATTTCCATGTTTCCTCCCACTCCAAAGTATTTGCAAGTATGTCTTCTAAGCCTGGGACTCTCCATACCCTGCCTCAGTTTAACTTTTAACCATCTTTCAGATCATGGCCAGTTTTTTAATTTCTCAAAAAAAGTACTATCTCATCTCCTTCAGAGCTCAAATTACTTAAAATAAGCTCTCATTTCAAAGCACCATATTCCTAAATCACCTCCTTCATGATTACAGAATTGTAATTTTATATTAGGTGATGATTTGATTAGTATTTATATTTACTATTGGACTATGAGCTTGTTTGTTTAAAAGATATATGAATACATGTATGAACCTAGTTTACACATTTCATAGATCAGTGCTGGTAGGAACACATTACATTTCTTTTACCCAGTAAATTAGTAAAACCATTCCCATTTTATTATAGGTGTTATACACATGACAAGTGAACTGATTTTTTCCATATTTACACCCAGTTCTAAAATTCTTTACTGGTAGATGAGCACCCACAAGTGTTCACCTATTTGATTTTTTTAAATGTGCTAAAACTAAACTGGATTCATTTGGAAGTTATTTGGATTGTGGACAGTAAGCTTAACTCTCCTGACCTAAATCATAAAGATTTTCACGTCAGCAAATGAATGTCTAATATCTCTCATGAGCTTCAGAATCATATTCCCCAAAGATTACTAAACATCACCTATTGCTATTGCACAGATGTTTTAAATTCTATAATTTCCAAACCCAAATTGTATTTCTTTTATTCCTTCCAATGGTTATTGTTTCTCTTCACTTCTCTTCTTTACATCCTCACTGCTATTGCTGCAGAATTGCCCTTTTCCATTTTACCTGAGCTATTCTAGAAACCTTGCAACAAATGGTTTCTGAGCTTTTTTCTCCCCCTATCCCATCACTACTGAAAGATGTAACATGCTCCCATGGATAACAGTGGGTCATTAAAGCAATAATTTACAACAAAGGATGTCTCACTGGGATAGTAGAGGAATACATCAGAATACCCACACATATCCCTTGAAAAAGTCCCGCTTTGATATTCAGAATTATCTTCTATTATGTGCAAGGAATAAAGAACTCAACATGCAATAACTTAAGTAGAAATTTTCATTTTGTAAGTAGCATAAGAATCCTGGAAGAGTGCTGCTGTAGACCATTCAAGGACATCATCTCTCAGCAATTTTCTTGGAAGTTATGGACACAAAGTTGTTAGGCCACTTCAGGAATCACCTCCTTATTTAAGGCAGAAAGAATAGGTGAGAGGAAGCACAAACAGAATGTCCCTTTAATGACAAAAGCCCTCCTAGAAGTCTTGGGCAGACTAATGTTTACATCTTATTGCCCTCGACTGTCACATGCCCACCACTCCTTGAAGGATAGACAAGTTAAGTGAGTATTATTTTTATTATCCACTATCGTAGAGTTAGGAAAAAAGAAAGTGGTTGGAAATAAGGGCTGAGCTGGCCAAATCCCCGTGTGTGTCATGTCATTCTAGGAAACAATGTCCCACTGAAGTTGATAATTGCTAATGATGGTACTCATTCCACTCCTTCTCTTACCAATTCATCTTCCTCACTGCCACCAAAGTGTCCTTTCTTTAAAAGAATGTGATCATGCACAATCTTACCTAAAATCTTTAGTGGAGCCTTATTTTCAACACAGCAACAATCTAGAACACCATGGTGGTAATGACACAGTGATGTGATGTGTTAGGCTCAGATGTGTAGTATGAAAATTTTGTGAATGATTTACTTCACTAAATCAACTTGTGGAGAATGCAAATTGTAGTAATTCCACATTTTGACTTGCTTATTTTTGTGTATGATTTCTTATGTTACATAGTGAAGGACCAGCATAGGTGAAGTGCAAGGAATTACATTAACCTTGACTCTGCCCATAGGCATTGAGTCTTGTATATAAATATCATCTGTCCTGTGTGCTACACAGAAACATGTGTCAAAAACTGCTAGCCTGCAAGAAACGGTCCAAAAAGGTCCATGTGAAACAAAAAATTGTTTGTGATCTGAGCCTTACCAATCTTTTCAATAACCCTGCTCCTGCAAACCTCAGGCTTTTTACTTTCACGGTGTACTTTAGTCTTTGCAGCCTCGTTTTCTGTTTCAATACCTTTTTTTTTTCTCCCTCTGTGTCGTGGCATTTCCATAACCTTGTCTAGTCATTTTTAAGAATGACTCTGAGTCATTCTTAACCGTCATTCTTAAAAATGACTCTGAGTCATTCTTAAAAACTCAAGTTAAATGTAATTTCTTTCACAAAGCTCTTGACCTCTCAAGTCATAGGTAAATTTTTCTTTTCCTGTCTCTCCCTGGATACCTTATTCATATTGCTGTAAAAGGTTGCAATTGCATTATTTTATACTTCCCCTCTTTTGACTGTGAAACCCTATAAAAGTTACAAACTGCTCTATTAATCCATATATTTTTAACCACTAAAATTTTCTGGCATGTAACAGGCACCTAATAATTTACTCACCCAGCAAACATTAAGTCAAAATAGGAACCTGTATTTTGAAAAAACATTTTATTGTGACACTAAGCAAGGAATTAACCCCTTAAAATTTTAAAATTAAATTTTAGTTGTTGCCAACGTTTAGATCAGCTAATAATATGGCTTGATTTAAGAGAGCAACACAAATAGCATATAGTTCCTAAACTATTTCTCTATTCAAGGTACTGTAAAAATAACTTCCCCTGAATCATTTGTTGACCTAAGTAATATTGCTACTTGGGAACTGCATACTGGGTTGTTTTGGGTTTTTCTGTAAAATGTTTTTTTACAGAAAAACGCAAACTAACTTTTTGGCCAACCCAATACTATCCAAGCGATTAATTGAAAAAAAAATTTGGCTGTGATTTAGTTCCAAATGAACGGTTAGTAAATGTTGTGATAATTAAAACCACCAACTTTCTTGATTATATTCTTAAGGTTAGAAATGGTTGTGGTATCTCCCCCCCCCCCCCATTTATTCACTATCACTAACTCAGTCAAGATGTATTTATTTAACCATTTCAAAGCACAAAATTCTTGCTACTCAGTTTGTGGTTCTTAGAACAGCAGACCGGCATGCATTTGCTTGGAGCTTGTAAGCAATGCAGAAATTGGGACCTTACCATAGACCGACTAAATCAATGTACATTATAATAAGAACTCAGAGTTCTTTCACTTGTAGGATGAAAAAGCTCTAAGGATCTAATGTATAACCTTGTGACTATCTTTGATAACACTGTATTGTATAATTGAAATTTGCTAAGAGAGTAGAACTTATATGTTCTCACTAAAAACCAAATAAACAAAAAGATAAATATGTAAGTTGATGGATGTGTTAATTAACTAGATGGAATGAATTCTTTCACAATATATATGTATATCAAATCATCACAATATGCACTTTAAATGTCTTACAATTTTATTTGTCAATTATTCCTCATTAAAGCTGAAAAAAAAAAAAAAAGCCCAGGAAATTTTTAGGCATATTGAAGTTTGAGAAGCACTGCTTTATTTCACACACTGAAAATTCAGAGATGGGAAAAAGGAAACAACAACAAAATGTAATCTGAATCTCACCTTTGTGAAGCTTACAGCCTGGTTGAGGTAATATAAATCAATACATTAATAAACACATATGTAACTATAAATTGTGATAGGGAAAACTACAAAGTAAAATAAAAGTAACAGGGAAGACAATACAGAGTGGATAGTCTAGACAAGTCTTTTCACACTAAACCTGAGACCAAACCAGATGAAGGAGCAGAAGCCAGGAATGGGGTAAGGAAGGATTTCCAGGCAGAAGAATCACATGCAGCCATCTCAAGACCAGAAGTTTCACTTTAGTGAACTGAAAAAATGGCCAGTTTGGCTGGAACATGAATGAGAAGGAGTGTGGAGACCTTGAATAATCGTGGAAATTCTTTATTAATAAACTTTCGATGTGTGTTATTTAAGTGGCTCTAAGTGTTAGCAGAAAGCCCAGCAAATCCTGGAGATTTATCCTACTCACGTACCTCGTGACTTTAACCTTCACTGTGAGAGAGTTATGACGGGAGTGTACGCAAAGCACTTTTTGCAATGGGATCCTCTTCCTTTAAATGGCATCTAGTGTCCCTCATTGTATCTGAGAGGAATAGAGAGGTGTTTTTTCTTTGTTTATAATTGTGCTAAAAAACACATATCATGAGATTTACACTCAACTCATTTGTAAGTGTGCAATACAGTATTATTAACTATAAGCACAATGTTGTAGAGCAGATCTTGAACTTTTACATCTTGCGTGACTGAAACTTTGTATGCATTTAACAACCCCCATTTCCCCTCCCCCACCAACCAAGAAACCCCCATTCTAATTTCTGCTTAGAGGAGTTTGACTACTTCAGATACCTCATTATAAATGGAATCATGGAATATTTGTACTTCTGTAACTGGCTTATTTCATTTAGCATACTGTCCTCAAGGCTCATCCATTTTGCAGCATATTACAGGATTTAATTTTGTATATGGCTGAATAATATTCCGCTGTATGTATAACCACATTTCCTTTACCCATTTACCAATCAGTTGACATTTAGATTGTTTCCACTTAATTTAGCTACTGTGAATAATACTTCAATGAACATGGGAGTGCAAATATTTCTTTGAGATCCTTATTTCAATTATTTTAGATTAATATCCAGTAAGAGGGATTACTGGAACATATGGTAGTTCTATTTTAAAGTTTTCAAGAAACCTTCGTTCTGTTTTCCATAGCAGCTGCACCATTTTACATACCCACCAACACTGTACAATGGGTTTCAATTTCTCCACATCCTCTTTAACACTTGTTTTCTGTATTTTTTTTTTTGTTTGTTTTATGTAATGGTCATTCTAACAAGTGTGAGGTGATATCTTGTGGTTTTGATTTGCACTTCCCTGATGAATGATACAAAGCATCTTTTTATATATCTTTGTGCCATTTGTATGTGTTCTTTGGAGAATGGTGTATTCAAGTCACTTGACTATTTTTAAAATCACATTGTCTTTTGCTATTGAGTTATATGAGTTTCTTATATATTTTGGATATTGAACCCTTATCAGATATATGGTTCCATAGCTTGCTTTTCACTCTGTTGATTATTTGCTTTGCTGTGCAGAAGATTTTGTTGTGGTTATTGTAAATAGTACTGCAATGAACATTGGGGTGCATGTATCTTTTAGAATTATGGCCTTCTCTGGGTTATGTCCAGGAGTGGGTTTGCACGATCATATGGTAGCTCCATTTTTAGTTTTTTTAAGAACCTCCATAATGAGTGCACCAATTTACATTCCCACCAACAGTGTAGAAGGGTTCCTTTTTCTCCATACACTCTCTAGCATTTATGGTTTATAGAATTTTATTTAATATAAATTTATTTATATATTGGTTGCATTGGGTCTTCATTGCTGCGCATGGGCTTTCTCTAGTTGTGGTAAGGGGGTTCTATTCTTTGTTGTGGTGCGCAGGCTTCTCATTGTGGTGGCTGCTCTTGCTGTAGAGCACTGGCTCTAGGTGCATGGGCTTCAGTAGTTGTGGCTCACAGGCTCTAGAGCACAGGCTCAGTAGTTGTTGCATGGGCTTAGTTGCTCCAAGGCACGTGGGATCTTCTGAGCCTAGGGATCGAACCTATGTCCCCTGCATTGGCAGGCAGATTCTTAACCACTGCACCACCAGGGAAGCCCATGTTTGTAGACCTTTAGATGATGACCATTCTGACTGGTGTGAGGAGATACTTCATTGTAGTTTTGATTTGCATTTCTCTAGTAGTTAGTGATGTCAAACATCTTTTCATGTACCTTTCAGACATCTGTATGTTTTCTTTGGAGAAATGTCTATTTAGGTCTTCTGCCAATTTTGGGGGTTGTTTTTTGATATTAAGCTGTATGAGCTGTCTGTATATTTTGGATATAGAAGTTTTTGATAGAGTCCTACTTGTAAACGTTTGCTTTTGTAAACTGGGCTTTTGGTGTCATATCTAAGAAATCATTGCCAAGGTGAAGGTCAATATCATTGTTTTCTTCTAGGAGTTTTACAATTTTGAGTCTTACATTTAAGTCTTTAATCTATTTCGAGTTTATTTTCATGTATCATTAAGATACAATTTCATTCTTTTGCATGTAGATATCTAGTTTTCTCAGCATCATTTGTTGAAGAGACTCTCCTTTCCCCACTGTTTATTCTTGGCACACTTGTGAAAGATCAGCTGACTGTATATGCATGGATTTATTTCTGGGCTTTCTATTCTGTTCCACTGGTGTATGTCTTTTTTTTTTTTTTCTTTCTTTTGGTGTATGTCTTTATCTAGTACCATAATGTTTTGATTAGTATAGCTTTGTAATATGCTTTTAAATTAGGAAGTGGAAGCCTCCAGCTTTGTTCATCTTTTTTAAGATTATTTTGGCTATCCAGCCAAAATAAATATGAATTTTAGGTTTCATATGAATTTCAGGATTTTTTATTTCTCTAAAATTGCCATGGAAATTTGCAGAGGGATTGCATTGAATCTATATTACTCTGGGTAATATAGACATTTTAATAACATTAACTCTCCTAGTCCATGGACACAGAAGAGTTCTTTTCATTTATTTGGGTCCTCTTTAACTTCTTTCAGTGATATTATGTAGTGTTAAGCATACAAGTCTTACACCTTCTTGGTTGAGTTTATTCCTAAGTATTTTATTCCTTATCATGCTATTATAAATGGGATTGTTTTCTTAATTTCCTTTTTGGATAGTTCATTGTTGGTGTATGGAAACAAAACAGATTTTTGTATGTTGATTTTATACCCTGAAACTTCAATGAATTTTTTTGTTAATTCTAATAGGTTTTTTCTTTCTTTCTTTTTTTTTTTTTTTTTGGTAGAACCTTTAGAGTTTCCTATATAGAAGATTATGCCATAGATCTCTAATGTCTAACGTTAGACAAAGTTTAATTTTTCCTTTCTGACTTGGATACCTCTTTTTCCTTTTTATTGCCTAATTTCTCTGGCTAGGACTTCTAGTACTGTGTTCAATATAATTTGCAAGAGTAGTCATCCTTGCCTTGTTTCTGATCTTAGAGAAAAAGCTTTCAGTTTTTCACCATTGATTATATTAGCCGTGAGATATTCCTGTATGGCCTTCATTATTTTGAGGCATTTTCTTTTTATTCCTACTTGTTGAGATTTTTTATCATGACAGGTTTTTTTTTAATGCTATTTAATTGTAATTAATTTAAATTGAAATAGCCTCATGTGGCTAGTGACCACTGGATTGGACCACACAGCTCTCAACAATCCCCATCATAGCACTTAATGCGCTGTGGTTCATCTTTGACTAGACTGAGATACACAGCAAAACTCGTTTTGACTGTAGTGATCACTGATGTATTCATAGAACATAGCCTAGGGTCTGGTACACAGGAAGGTCTCTGTAGAGCAGCTATCATCATCTTCAACATCATCTTGTCACTCTTTGTAGCCCACAGCTTAGCCCAGCACATGCTGTAGATGCTCACTAGCTGCTGCTAATTGACTTAATTGATTTCTAGGCTTACAACCCAACCAGTCATCTGCTCCTGGAGAATGCTCAAGGAAAGGGAGTTGCATAAATGTCTTTCTGATATATTTCCTTGTGTGCAGCATAGAGGTTAGAAGCATCTGCTTAGACTCAAACTCTGGCCACATGACCTCTAGTATGGAAACTTTCCATGCCTTAACTGAAAAATGGGGACGTTAACAGCTCTGTCTCACTGAGTTGTTGCAAGGATTACATGTTGAAGTTTACAACAATCACTTTATAGAATACACAGAGAACAGAGGACCATGTTAAATGACATCATAAGGATTCAATCAGCAAAATCTAGACTGTAGAAAGTTCTAGTTAGGAAACAGAGGCACCCATCCTGTGGTCATTAGTGAATAAATCTAAGAAATAAAATAATACTCTGAGATTGGTGATCTGGCTGCAAGGGAGGCTAGGAAAAATATCTGGAATTGTCACCCTTTATAGTAAAGGGCAGGCTTTCAGGGGAGAAAGAAGTATTGGAGAGTGACTTTGTGTAGCTATCAGTAATGTGGGCTCTATGGCCTTTGGTAAAACTCCAGTTGCAACTGCCTTCAACTTTGCATAGACTTAAGGGTGGGCAGAGTTTTAGCAAAAAAGAGCCCCCATGCTTCAGTTTCTGTCTGTATGATGTTGGCAAGTCAGGCATAGGTACTGTGTATCATGACAAGTTGTTGAATTTTGTTTAATGTTTCTACTTCTATATTGAGATTATTTATTCTTTATTCTGTTAATGTATTGTATCACATAGATTGATTTTCATATATTGAACCATCCTTGCATTACAGGTATAAATCCCACTTGATCATGTTGTATGATCCTTTTAATTTGCTGTTGAATTTGGTTTGCTGGCATTTTGTGGAGGATGTTTATATCTATGTTCATCAGAGATATTGGCCTACAAGGTTGTTTTGTTTTGTGTTTTCTTTTTTCTTGTAGTGTCTTTTCCTGGCTATGCTATCAGGCTAATGCTGACCTCACAAATAAGTATGGATTTGTTCCCTCCTCTACAAATTTTTGGGAGATTTTGAATAGAATTTGCATTAATTCTTTAAATGTTTCGTAGAAGTCACCAGTGAAGGCAGCTTGTCCTGGACTTTGAATAAGTAACAAAAACCTCCCAGAAAGCAATCTCCTTACTCTTTATTGATTTGTCACATTTTCTATTTTTTTATGGCTCTGTATTTGTAGATTTTATGTTTCTAGTAATTTACCCATTTTTTTCAGGTTAATTAATTTTTTGGCATGTAATTTTTCACAGTAATCTCTTATGATCCTTTTTATTTCTGTGACATTAGTTATAATGCCTTGTCTTTCATTTCTGATTTAATTTGAGTCTTCTGTCTTTTTTTTTTTTCTTAGTCTAGCTAAAGGTTTGTTAATTTTGTTAATCTTTAAAGAAACTCAGTTAATTGCTGTTTTTCTATTGATTTTCTATTTTCTGTTTCTAATGATGTTGGATAAAATGATGATGTATTCTAATGATGTTGGATAAAATGCTCTGTGTCTGTTAGGTATATTTGCTCTATAGTTTGTTTTATTATTGGTCTTCTGTGTGAATGTTCTACTCATTATTGAAAGTGGGATATTGAAATATCCTACTATTATGGTGTTGCTGTCTATCTCTTCCTGCAGTTTTTCACTGTTTGCTTTATATATTTAGGTGCTCTGATATGCGCATTTACATTTATAATTGTTATATCATCCTGGTAAATTAATCTTTTTATCATTATATAATGTCCTTTGTCTCATGTGACAGTTTTTGACTTAGAGTCTGTTTTGACTGATATAAATATGGCTAGCCTGCACTATTTTGGTTACCATTTACATGACATACTCTTTCCATCTTTTCAATTTCAGCCTTATATATGTCCTTAAATCTAAAGAAAGTCTCTTGTCAACAACATATGGTTGGGTCATGTTTTGTCTTCACTTAGTTATGTTGTGTGTTTTTATTAGGAAGTTTAATCCGTTTACATTTAAATTAATTATTGATGAGGAGGGACTCACTGTTGCTATTCTGTTCTTTTTTTTGAGTATTTTAAGATATTTAAACATGCTTTGTAATCCTTACTACTAATTTATGGACAATAATCAATATCTCCTATAAAATGACTATATAATAAATGCTTTCAAAATTTGATTAGATGCTTATTATATTTAATATAGACTAACAGACATAAACAATTCCTAGCATCTTTTCTTTACATTATCAAGCAACATGAAAACTGAACAAATTGCTTTGGACAAGGGAAAAATGATATCTCTTTGATTTTAGGAATGAAACAAAACTCCCCATTGTTTTCTGTTTATCTTTTGGCTCTTTAGTCCTTCTTCTTTTGCTCTTTTCCTTTGTGTTTTACTGATTTTTTTTTTTTTTTTTTGTAGTGACAAGTGTTGATTCCATTCTCATTTTCTTTCTTTATAGGTATTTTTTTTGTAGTTATCATGGGCTTTACATAAAACATCTTTTGGTATAATAATCTAGTTTAAGATGATAAAAACTCAAATCTCTTACATTAACTCTACACTTTTACTCCCCACCTCCCAACCCATACACAAACTGTTTTTGATGGTATCAATTACATTTTTTTATTATTAAGCTATATTTACAGGTATAGTTATGTTGTAGATGTTAAAAGACAGAAATATAAAAATAATTGAAAGAATTACACATCATTATTATAGAAGTACAGTATTCTGTATCTGTCTATAAATTTATCTTTACCAGTGAGCTTTATATTTTCATTTGCTTCTGTGCTACTATTTAGTGTCTTTTGTTTCAACTTGAAGAACTCTCTTTAGCAATTCATGTAAGACAAGTCTACTGATATGAATTCCCTCAGCTTTTGTTCACCTGGAAAAGTCTTTTTTCCTTCATTTTGAAGCATAGTTTTGCCAGATATGATCCCTGGTAGGAGGTAGTTTTCTTTCAGTACTTTGAATACATCATCTCATTCCTTTATGCTGAGAAATCCAGTTTTTGATATTTTGATAATTTGATTGTAATATGTCTTGGTGTGAACTTCTTTGATCGCTCTTATGTGGTTATACAGGGCTTCTTGAATAGGATGTCCATTTCCTTCTCCAAATTTGGAAAGTTTTTAGCAATTTTTATTTTTAAATAAATTTTCTGCCCTTCTCTCTCTCTCTCTCTCTCCCCCTCCCTCCCTCCTCTCATTCTAGGACTATAAAGTGTGTATTGGCATGCTTAATGGTGTCCAATAAGTCCTTAGGCTTTTCTTTTCTTTTCTTTCTTTCTCTCTCTCTTTCTTTTCTTCCTTCCTTCCTTCCTTTCTTTTTCTTTCTTTCTTTTTTCCTTCCCTTCTTTCTTTCTCTTTCTTTCTTTTCTTTTTTCTTTCTTTTTTCTTTCTTTCTTTCTTTCTTTCTTTCTTTCTTTCTTTCTTCTTTCTTTCTCTTTCTCTCTTTCTCTCATTCATTCATTCATTCATTCATTCATTCATTCTTTCCCCCCGACTGCAAAACTTCAAATAAATAGTATTAAAGTCCATTGATTCTTTCTTCTGCTTGATCGGGTCTGCTGTTAAACCCCTCAAGTGAAATTTTCAATTCAAAAATTGTATTTTTTCAGCTCCAAAATTTCTGTTTGGTCCTCTTTTTTTTTTTTTTTTAACATTTTCTATTTCTTTATTAAAATTCTAATTTTGCTCATGTGTCATTTCACTGAGCTTGTTGAGCCTCTTTATGAGTCATTTAAATAAAGAATAAGTAATTTACATACTTTCTTTTCTTTAGGGTCAGTTTCCAGATTTATTTTGTTCCTTTTATTGGGCCATTTCCCTGTATTTCTTCTTGTTCTTCGTAACTTTTTATTATTGGTATCCTCATATGTGAAAGAAAAAAAATCTCTTCCTATTTATTGACTATTTTCAAATAGGTAAAGACCTTCACCAATAACCCCAGCTAGAAATTCTGGGTACCTTTCAGAACTGTTATGTGGTGTGCTTTCTCTTGATTGTGTACATAGATTCCTAATTAGAGAGATTTTCCAGTTTTTTTTCCCCCTTTGAGGAGCTCATAATCTCTTACTTCTTCTGTTTTCTGCCTGCTGTATTGGGGGTCATTTAAAGCAGAAGCATGTTGCCCAGCTATTTTCTCAGCCTGAGACAGGCTAGACAAAAAATAGTCCCTCAGGCAGCTCACTGAAAAGCCAGAATGTTGGATAAGCGCTCCACTTTTCTCTTTCCCCACTGAGGGAGAAGTACCAAACTCTAGCCTCTGTTTGCTATACTTTAGGTTTTCTGGGACTACAGTAAGATGCCCAACTTGGTTTTGTTCTCAGTGGTCCACGGACATCAAGAATATGCTGTGTTCTGTCAGTACTTCAAAATCCTTTAAAAAGTAACTCAAAAAGCTGGAACACAGGATATAAGTTCCACTCTTCTCTTCCCCACCCTGAAGGAAAGGGCACTGAGCTATATCAGCCTTTATCTACTGTACCATGACTCCTCTGGAGCAACAGAACACCACCCATCTCCTTTTGTTCTCAGTGGCCCCCAGGCATCTAGATTATGCTGGGTCCCTTCAGTATTCTGAAGCAGGTGAGACAGAAACCAGTCTCACAAGTGGCCTCCACCCCTGAAAGCTGTATGGTCCAGTTCTCTCTTTCTTTTCCCAGGAAGAATCCAGGAGCTGAAAGATTCCTCTTGGTCATGTGGTTCTGTGCTGAGGGGAGGAACTTTGGGTGAGAATATTCAGTAAATTTTCCTGCTGGCTTCAATGCAGCTTATTTCACACTCACCTGGGATGCAGCAGTCTGTTAACTAGTTTCTAGATTTATCACTCAAGGGATTGTTCCAATATTGTTAATGAACCAGTGTTTCCATAGGAGGAAGGAGGGTCTGAGGTTCCCTGCTCTAACATCTTGTTACCATAACCCTGGAATGGAGAGTGTGCCCTAACAATCTAAAATATTTATGTTCTCATCCTGCATTATATTTATGTCCAACTATCTAAATATCCTATTTTCCCTCACTTCCAAAAAAGAAGAAATGTCTCTAAAAATGCACACAATATGTTAGTGTTGTTTCTAGTTTTAAAACATTATGCCAATTAAAGGCAAATTATTTTTCTAGGTAACAAAAACAGTACATTAGAAAGTGTCCAGGTATTTTTTGATACTTACACTGAAAAAGACTCCAACAGAACTGTATCTTGTATCATGAAGTGAACCATGTCAATAATGTTTTTAGGGTAAATATAATATGGAGTTTCATACAGGATTTCTTTAAATGTTTACCCACAGAGATCAGAATCATAGCTTCCAAATACAGTCTTACACCAGGTTCTTCAAGCTACTTTGCTCATATCCCCAAAGTAATTTTAAAATAACAATTAATTAACTTGCACATTTTTAAATTGGTATATAAAAGTGTTTGTGATAATTTTAAATAGTTAAAAGGATGTAATTTCCAGAAGTTTCAAATATTGACATTAAAAAAATGGCTACATCCTTCCTTTAATGTATCCTTTGGTATAGAAGTGTTCTAGCAATTTGTTATTTTCATCATATCTACTTAAAAATATGAAAACAAACTATTAGCTGTTGGAAATATTATATCATTTCTTATTCTCCTAGAAATTGTTTTTATTCACTCTTCTCTCAAAATTTTATTCTAAAATATATACATATTTTATACTTGAAAGCTTTATTATCACTTTAACTTACTTCTTAAAAAAAAGTATAAACATTCCTTTTAGTCTTTTTAAATTTCTCTCCTTCTTAGGCTTCAAGGGTTAATTTTCTTCTAGTTTTTCATCATAACAATTATTACTATGACATAAGTGATCAAAACATTTATATTAGTAATATTTTTATAATTATAAATAAAAGGAAACTCTTAGTATAAGTGTATTTATTAAGAATTGGAAAAGAGTTATTTTCTCATTTATTTCATAGATTAGTCCATGCTTATTTCAAACTTGAATGAGCAGGATTCACCAAGAATTTTATTCTTAAATGTAAACATGGAGAAAATCTGTTTAGATAGTAAGTACCTATCATTAGTAGTAAGATATTTTTTATAGCACTGTGACTGAATTTTTTAAATTCCTACAGAATTATATATCAAAATTCCCATTGGGATTATTTACCAAAAATTAATTAAGATGATCTATAAGTGAAAAACTTTACTAGATTTTCCTTCACTTTTGTTGTAAATAAATGATCAGAAAGCAACAGGGCACAAAAAGATGTAATACTCAATTACTGAAGTAATTTAGTTTTTCTGCCTAAAACTTTCCTCTCTGAAGGTGTCCCAAGGGCTTTTCCATCATGAGCATTTCTCCACAGTAAGATTAGCATGAGGCATAGGATTGCTCTTTTGAAAACAGTTGCAAATATTACTAAAAAAGAAGAATGGGAAAGGAGAACCTGATGGAATGGCAATTCCCAGATTAGGATACGTGTCTACATGGAAAATCAGTCCAATTCCATATGGAAATGAGCCAAAGGAAAACTAATGGGCAGTTTCTAAAATCTCTCCAGAAACTGTCCCATTGCATGGACAGATGTGAGTATTTAACACAGAACCTTTCTACACTGCTTTTATTTATTTATCTATTTATCTTTAATTTTTTTAATCTTTATTGGAGTATAATTGCTTTACAGTATTGTGTTAGTTTCTGCTGTATAACAAAGTGAATAAGTTATATGTATATATATATATATACCCCATATCCCCTCCCTCTTGAGCCTCCCTCCCACCCTCCCTATCCTACCTCTTTAGGTCTTCACAAAGCATTAAATTGATCTCCCTGTGCTCTGTAGCAGCTTCCCACTAGCTATCTGTTTTATATCTGGTAGTGTGTATATGTCAATGTTATTCTCTCACTATGTCCCAGCTCCCCTTTCCCCCAAGACCCCTGTGGTGTCCTCAAGTCCATTCTCTATGTCTGCATCTCTATTCCTGCCCTGCCACTAGGTTCATCAGTACCATTTTTCTAGATTGCATATATATGCATTAGCATACAGTATTTCTCTTTCTGATTTACTTCACTCTGTATAACAGACTCTAGGTCCATCCACCTCACCACAAATAGCTCAATTTCATTCCTTTTTATGGCTGAGTAATATTCCTTTGTATGTGTGTGCCACATCTTCTTTGTCCATTCATCTGCTGATGGACAGTTAGGTTGCTTCCATGTCCATGCAATGGGACAGTCCTGCTCTTAGCATGGACATTCTATAATACGGGGACTCTACCTAGGTTATGAAAAAATAACTTACAAAGTACACATAAAATGTCTCCATTCAAACATGTAATTTGGTGTGGAATTCTGCCAAAAACAAACAAACAAACAAATCTGAAAATGTTTGCTAAGTAACTGAATTTGTTCACTTTTTAATAGCCTTTTAAACTTTATACCAGAGGACTTCTAACAGAAATGTTGATTTAAATTTCAGGGTAGTTGACATTGAATTATTCTTTCTAGTAAGACTTGGAGAATAGAACCATTTAACTTTTAAGGTCACTTGTATTTTGTGACAAGGAATCCATAGCCACCTATAGGAAATCAAATGTCTTTTTTCTTCTCTGTAGGTGCAGAGACTTGAATCCAGCTCATATGAAATTTAGTTATTTACTTAGTTATTTCATATAAATTTAGTTACATATTTATAAACAAACATATATCAGAGATATACTGTTTTATGGACATAATTCTTGGCATGGGGGCAGAGTTGTAAATAAATCAAAGTCACTGTCTAAAAGTGACTTACACTTTGGTGGAGCAGACAGACAATAGAAAACCAAAGATGAACAATATAATGGTAGGTAGTGACAAATGCAATAAGAAAAAAGAACAAAGTAAGGGGATAGAGGAGTGAATGAAGAGGGTCTATTTTATGTGGGGTGGTCAGGGATGACCTTTCTGTGGAGGTGACATTTTAGACAGTGCTGAAGTAAATTTAAAGATTATTGTCAGCTTTGAATTCCACACACTAGTCATACCCTTTAATATTTGCACATTGAGAAATGCTGCTTTAGGCTAATCATCCATTGCAATGAAATACTATTGCCCTAAGAGGAGGCACAATGCAATTGTTTAAATTTTATCTTAATAAATTACCATCATCTTGCAGACCTATATGTGAGATCACATTTAGATGTCCTTAATTGAAGTTCTGGCTGTTTTCTAACTCATTTATGACCTCATTTAACTAGTTGCCAAAGTATTATGGGGGGTGGGACAAGGGGATTAACTCACCTTCATGCCAGTGTACTTCATTGCTTACATAAACTGAGCCACAAAAGCATCTGATATAAATGATGTTTTTGGCTACTTTAATTTTCAACTTATAAAGTAATGGCTTTACTTAATGAATGATCTGCCTGAGTGCATAAGATATGAAGTCATTAGAATAGGTTTAAAAAAGGAGGATGGAGGACACAAATCTATTTTAATTGATTTGTCTGGAGAACTTTCCCATTGACCCTTCCTCTTGAGGTGGTATTAACGTGAAGGTCCTGCATGAACATCAATAACCAGGGGCTGATACTGACCTCATAAAGGTTAATCCATCACAGCATTCTGTCCATGGAGTCAAAAGACAAGAGAACATCAATAAAAGATTCAAAACAGTTTATTTTGTCTCTAACATATTTCACTGCAAGTTGATAGAGGGTGCAGTAGTGGCCAATAGTCAAACAATCATGCATACAATTAATCTTCTCCTCACAGAGAATCGTGACTTCACAAGCACAGATTTGCAATTGATCAAAAAGGAAGAGGGTAGACATTAGAGAACAAGCCCTTTATGTGCCAAGAACTTTATAAATTAATTGTACTTTTTATTAAAAATAAAGATACGAGCAACATAAAATTCCCTTTTCTTCCCTCTGCATATTATTTACTGAGAACATAGCTTCACGTGACACTTCACAGAGTGTTTGCATTTTCTTGAGACACTAAGTTACTTTATCACTCAGTGTATATGTTTTATTGAGGGTTTGCCAATCTCCAGTTGCTGTTGTAGGGCTTGAGGATACACTACTGGACAAAAGACAGAGACTCCGACTTTAAGGTAGCATTAAAAAGAGGGAGGCAAACTCTAAATACTAATATAATAGAGAGTGGCAGTTGGGGGTAGGGAATTCTGCTTTAGTCTGGATATTCAAGAAAGCCCTCATGGAAGAGGACCTAAGGTAATAGCAGGGACTAGTAGTGTAAATGTGGGGAAGAACTTTTTAAACAAAAAGAATAGGAAAGGTGAAGGTTATCAGATGGGAAAGAGCATATCTGTTAATAAGCCTATTTGAATGGAGGGTGGGGAATGAGAAGAGAAAGAAGTCTAAGAAGCAGATTGAGTCTATATCATGCACAGTCTTGCAACCCATAGTAAGGAGTTTATTGTGGTGGCAGTGGGAAGCATTGACTGGTTTTAAACATTTGCATAATGTGATCTGTTTTATGATTTAGAAAATCACTAGAGATAGCTGCTAAAATGGGTTATTGTAAATCAAGTATGCATTAGAGGGGAATAAGAGAGAAAGCAGTTACAGTAGTCCAGGAAAGAGATAATAGCTTGGATTAGGATTACAATTGAAATGGCAAGAACAGATGGGACTCAGGATGAATATTACTGGTGGAGCAGACAGTACATGCTGTTCTACAAAATATCAGATGTGAAGAAAATAAAGAAATGAAATGAGAAGATAACTACCAATTTTTTGCCTTGAGCAATTAACTGGATGGGTAGTAACAACAAACTGGTTGATTAGTGGTGCCATTTCTGAGAAGAAAAAGTTTGGACAGTGGCGACAAGATGGAGTAAACTTTACTGTTTCAGCTATGCTAAGTCAAGAAGAGTGTTTGTGGTCTGTTGCAGCAAGACCTGAAGTGGTGAAAATGGAGAAACAGAAGGCTACTTTCTGCCATTAGCATCCCACTGAAGATGGGAAAACACTGAGAATCATGTAATGGCAGTTGTGTTTGCCCTCTTCTGTTTTTGTCTACCTGAAAGCCTCTTTCTGCCAAGTCCTATGATGAAATGCCTCAATATATCCGATTTTTAGTGTTTTTGAGGACTCTTACCTCAATTTTTTGTATACAGAAATAACGATAATTATGTTTATTCTTTTTATTGAAGTATACTGAAGTATAGTTGATGTACAATAATAGTTTTAGGTGTACACATGGTGATTTTTATAGATTATACTATATTTAAATTTATTAAAAATAATGCCTATGTTCCCTGTCATGTACAATATATCCGTGTTGTTTATTTACTTTATACATAGGAGTTTGTATCTCTTAATCCTCTACTCCTATCTTGCCTCTCCCCCCTCCCTCTCCCCACTGGTAACCACTACTTTACTTCTATATGTGTGGGTCTGTTTCTGTTTTGTTATATATATTCATTTTTAAATTTTTTATATTCCACATATAGGTGACAAACATAGAGTATTTGTCTTTCTCTGTCTGATTTATTTTACCAAGTATAATATGCTCTAGGTCCATCCATATTGTTACAAATGGCAGAGTGCTGCTCTATTTTATGGCTAAGTAATATTCCATTGTGTACATATACCACATATTCTTTATCCACTCATTTGTTGATAAACACTTAGGTTGCTTCCATATATTGATTATTATAGAAAATGCTGATAACAACATCGGGGTGCATATATCTTTTCAAATTAGTGTTTTCATTTTCTTTGAATATATACCCAGAAGTGGAATTGCTGGATCATATGGTAATTCTATTTTTAGATTTTTGAGGAAATGCCATACTGTTTTTCATATTGGCTGTACCTATTTGTACCAACAGTGTACTAGGGCTCCTTTATTTCAACATCCTCCCTAACATTTCTTATTTGTATACTTTTTGATTATAGCCATTTTGACAGGTGTCAGGTGATATCTCATTTTTGAGACAGGTGTTTTTGATTTGCATTTCTCTGATGATTAGTTATGTTGAGCATCTCTTCATGTGCCTGTTGGCCATTTGTACATCTTCTTTGGAAAAAAAAATCTATTCAAGTCTTCCACTCATTTTTAATTGTTTTTTTTTTTTTATAATGATCTGTTTATACATATTTTGGATAACAACCCATTATTGGTCATATTATTTGCAAATATTTTCTCCCATTCAGTAGGCTGTATTTGTTTTGTTGATGGTTTCCTTTCATGTCCAAAAACTTTTAAGTTTAATTAGGTCCCATTTATTTATTTTTGCTTTTGTTTATTTTGCCTTAGGAGACAGGTCCAAAAAAATATTGCTATGATTTATGTCAAAGTGTGTTCTGCCTATATTCTCTTCTAGGAACTTTATGGTTTTAGGTCTTACATTTAGGTCTTTGATCCACTTTGAACTTGTGTATATGGTGTGATAAAGTATTATAATTTTATTCCTTTCCATGTAGCTGTCCAGTTTTCCCAACATCGCTTATTGAAGAGAGTGTCTTTTCTCTGTTGTATATTCTTGCTTCCTTTGTTGTAGATTAATTGACCATAAGTGTATGCATTTATTTCTGGGTTATCTATTCTGTTCCATTGATCTATGTTTCAGTTCTTATGCTAGTACCATGCTGTTTTGATTACTGTAGCTTTGTAGTGTAGTCTAAAATCAAGGAAGTAATACTTCCAGCTTTGTTCTTTTTATTCCACAGTATTGCTTTGGGAATGTATGGTCTTTTGTGGTTCCATATAAATTTTAGGATTATTTCTTCTTCTGTGAAAATGTTATTGGTATTTCAATAGGGATTGCATTAAATTTGTAGATTGTTTTGGGTAGTATGGATATTTTAACATTTTTAATTCTTCCAGTTCATGAGCATGATATATATTTCCATTTCTTTCTATCATCTTCAGTTTCCTTCATCAATGTTTTATAGTTTTCAGAGTATAAGTTTTTCACCTCTTTGGTTAAGTTTATTCCTACATATTTTATTCTTTTTGATACAATTCTAAATGGCCTTGTTTTCTTGCTTTCTCTTTCTGATAGTTCTGATACTTCATACTAGTGTACAGAAAAGCAATAGATTTATGTACATTAATCTTGTATCCTGCAACTTTACTGAATTCATTTATTAGTTCTAAACATTTTTTCATGGAGACTTTAGGCTTTTTTACATATAGTATCATGTCATCTGTACATGGTGACAACTTTACCTCTTCCCTTCCTATTTTGATAATTTTTCTTTTTTTATATCTGATTGTTGTGGCTAGAAATTCCAACACTATATTAAATAGAAGTGATGAGAGTGGGCATCTTTATCTTCTTCCTGATTTTATAAGGGAAGGCTTTCAGCTTTTCACCATTGAGTATAATGTCAGCTGTGGGTTTATCATAAATGGCCTTTATTATGTTGAGATATGGTCCCTCTTTCCCATCTTTGCTTAGAGCTTTTATCATGAGTGGGTATTGAATTTTGTTAAATGCTTTTTTTCTGCATCAATTGAGATAATCATGTGATTTTTATCCTTCATTCTATTAATATGGTGTGTCACATTGTTTGATTTGCAGATACTGAAACATCCTTCATCCTTGAAATAAATCCCACTTAATCATATTATATGACCCCTTTTATATATTGTTGAATTTATTTTGCTAACATTTTGTTGAGTATTTTTGCATCCATGTTCCTCAGAGATATTGACCTGTAATTTTTTTTTTCTGTGGTGTCTTCATCTGGTTTTGGTATCAGGGTAATGGCAGCCTTGTAGAATGGATTTAAGAGTTTTCCATCCTCTTCAATATTTGGAATAGTTTGAGAAGGATAGGTATTAACTCTTCTTTGTATGCTTAGCAGAATTCCACTGTGAAGCCATCTGATCCTGGACCTTTGTTTGCTGGGAGCTTTTTCATTACAAATTCAATTTCATAACTAGTGACTTGTCTGTTCATATTGTCTTCTTCTTAATCCATTCTTGGAAGGTTGTATGTTTCTAGATATTGTTCCATCTTCTAGGTTGTCTAATTTGTTGGCATATAACTGTTCATAGTATTATCTTATTATTTTTTGTGTCTGTAATATTTGTTATTTCTCCTCCTTCATTTCTTTTTTTTTTGGGGGGGGGGTCCTCTCTGTTTTTTCCTTGAGGGGTCTGGCTAAAGATTTAACTTGTTTTCTTCAAAAAACTAGCTCTTGGTTTCATTGATTTTTTTCTATTGTTTTCTTGGTGTCTATTGTATTTCTTTCTTCTCTGATCTTGATTATTTCCCTTCTTCCGCTGACTTTGGACTTTGCTTTTTCTTTCTTTTCTAATTCATTAAGGTGGTAGGTTAGTTCATTTATTTGAGAATTTTCTTGTTTCTTGAGGTAGGCTTGTTCACTATAAACTTTCCTCTTAGGACTGCTTTTGCTGCATCCCATAGATTTTATTTATATGTATGTATGTATGTGTATATATGTATTTTTTGACCACACCATACAGCTTCAATGATCTCAGTTCCCCAACTAGGGATTGAACCTGGACCACAGCAGTGAAATCACTGAATCCTAATCACTAGACCACCAGGGCACTCCCTATCCCATAGATTTTAGAAAGCTGTGTTTCCATTTTCATTTGTCTCGAGGTATTTTGTGATTTCCTCTTTGATTTATTCATTGACCTATTGTTTTTTAGTAGCATGTTGTTTAGCCTCTATGTGTTTGTGCTTTTCCCATTTTTCTTCCTGTAATTGATTTCTAGTTTCATACTGTTGTAGTTGGCAGAAATGTTTGATATGATTGTTATCCTCTTAAATTTGTTTAGACTTGTTTTGTGGCATAGCAATTGATCTATCCTGGAGAACATTCCATGTGCACTTGAAAAGAATGTGTATTTTGCCGGTTTTGGATGGAATGTCCCATAGATATCTATTAAATCCAACTGGACTAATGTATTACTTGAGAACACAGTTTCCTCATTGATTTTCTGTCTGGATGATCTGTCCATTGATGTAAGTGGGGTGTTAAGTTCCCCTATTATTATTTTTTTATTGTCAGTTTCTACATTTATATCTGTTAGTATTTGCTTTACATATTTAGGTACTTCTCTGTTGATGCATATATGTTAATGAGTGTAATATCCTCTTCTGGTATTGATTTCATTGTTATATAATGCCCTTCTTCATCTTTTGTTATTGACTTTATTTAAAGGTTGATTTTGTCTGATATGACTATTGCTACCAATACTTTCTTGTCATTTTCATTTGCATGAAATGCCTTTTTTCATCTCCTCACTTTCAGTCTGCATGTCTTTTCACTCTGGGCTGAGTTTTCTGTAAGCAGCATATAGGTGGGTTTTGTTTTATTATCCATTCATCCACCCTGTGTCTTTTGATTGGATCATTTAATCCCTTGACATTTAAAATGATTATGGATAGGCATGTGCTTATTGGAATTTTGTTGTTTGGTGGTTATTTTTGTAGTTCTTCTCTGTTATTTTCTTATTCTTTTAGTTTCTTCACTTATGGTTTGATGATTTTCTTTTTTCTTTGGTGGTATGTTTGTGTTCCTTTCTCTCTAGTTTGTGTGTGTGTGTGTGTGTGTGTGTGTGTCTGTTGTAGGCTTCTCATTTGTGGTTACCATGGGGTTTATAAATGTTGACCTATAACTATATCTACTTGTTTTAAACTGGTAGTCATTTAAATTCAAACAAATTTTTACTCTCCTCTCCCACCATGTTTTTTTTTTAATTTCATATTTTACATCCTCATTTTATCCCTTTACTGATTATTGCAGTTAGAGTTGATTTCACACTTTTCATCTTTTGATCTTCATGCTAGCTTATTTAAATAGTTGATCCTCAGCCTTTACTACATATTGCCTTTACCATTGGGAATTTTCTTACAGATACTTCTTTTTATAACCTTTTCTTTTCACCTTAGAGAAGCCGCTTTAACATTTGTTTTAGAGTAGGTTTAGTATTGATTGAACTCTTTTAGTTTTTACTTGTCTGAGAAGTGGTGTTTTTGTTTTGTTTGTTTGTTTTAATCTCTCTTTCAATTTGAAATGATAGTGTTGCTGGGTAGAGTATCCTAGGTTGCAGGTTTTTTCCCTTTCAGCACTTAGAATATATTATGTCACTCCCTTCAGGCCTGTAAAGTTTCAGCAGAAAAGACAGCTTATAGCCCTATGAGGGTTCCCTTTTATGTGACTCTTTGTTTTTCTCTTCCTGCCTTTAGAGTTCTCTAGCTTTAAATTCTTTTGCCATTTAAATTATGATATGTTTTGGTGTGGGTCTGTTGGCGTTTATATTATTTGAGGCCCTCTGTGCTTCCTGTTCATTGGAAATCTGTTTCTTTCTTCGGGTTTGAGAACTTTTCAGCCACAATTTCATCAAATACATTTTTGACCCCCTTCTCTCTCCCTTTTCCTTATGGGACCCTTATAATGTGAATGTTGGTATACTAGATATTGTCCTAGAGGTCCCTTAAATTGTTCTCACTTTTAAATTTGGTTTTCTTTTTGCTGTTCTGATTCAGCAATTTCCATTGTTCTATCTTTCAGATCACTTATGCATTTTTCTGTGTCACCTACTCTGCTGTTCATTGCTTCTAGTGTGTTTTTATATCAATTATTATATTCTTTATTTCTGATTGGCTCTTTTTTATATTTTCTAGTTCCTTGTTAAAATCTCACTGTTTTTACCTATTCCTTAATTGAGTTAGCATTCTTTGATAATTCTTTGACTTTTTATCTTGTATTTATTTGTTTAATTAGCTTTTTCAGTGGTTTTATCTTGTTCTTTCATTCAAAACAATTTTCTCTCTCTTCTCATTTTGCTTAACTTTGTCTCTATGAAATTAGAAGAAACAGTAACCTATTGAGGTCTTGATGAGGTGTCCTTGTGTGGGAGCATCCAAATATAGTCTGTATGTGCCCAGTGACTTTGGTGGGAGAACTGGATCTGACATGAACAAGAGACATAGCTTTCTCCAAAGTGTGCTGGTAGTCATCATCTTGGTAATAGGTGGGGCTGGAGATGGGTGGTTAGGACCAGAGCCATGTATGAGTTGGTGCTTCTCCTGTGCTCAGTGGCAAGCACCACCCTACTGGAGGTGAGGACAGGTCTCAAACTGCTGGGGCAGAAGGCTTAAAGGTCATGTCTGAGCTGGCTCTGTTCTCTTTAAGTGTGTGCTCGCCCTCATTCCATCAACAGCACCCTTGCCTTAGAGTGGAGCAATGCTGGAGCAAGAGGGGCTGGAACAGGCACTTGGCATGGGTTTGGGTGCAGACTGTCGTGGTTCCAGTTGTAGTCAGAGACTCAAACTGCTTCTGATACACTGCCAGTAGTAGCTGCCCCTTCCATGCTCAGATGCTGCTTTGGGTTTGAGCCACCTTTGTCTCTCAGAGCTGAGCTCTCTCCTTGGCTGCAGCAGCCCTCACCCCAGTTTGAAGCTGCATCATGAAGCAAGCTGGGCCAGAGCAGGTGCTTGGCTTTGGCGGGAAACAGACAAGGGCAGTTACAGGAAAGTGGCCAGTGTCTCAATGCAGTTTCAATCTGCCCTCTCTGCCCTGTGTTTTGAGCAAGCAAGCATGTGTGCATTTTTCACAAGCAGGGTTCAGGTTTCCCACAGCCCTCTTGTTACTCCTACCAGCCCTCCAACCAGCCAAGGGGACTCATTTTCCCAACATGTGGCTCAAACTGCTTATTCCCCAGGGATGAACTCTATCCATGTTAGCCCTCCTCTTCTGAGTCCTCTCCTCGGGCCACAGTTCCCAACCTGATCAGTTTTCTTCCCTTACTACCTGATTCCATGTGGATATTTCTTGTAGCTTTGGTTGTAGAGGAGTCTATCTGCCAGTCTCCAGTTAGTTTTCAGTGAAAATTATTCCAAATGTAGATGTGTTTTTTTGGTTTATTTGTTTGTTTTTTAAGAACTTTTATTGAGATACAGTTAACATACAATAAATTGCATATATTTAGAGTGTACAATTTGGTATCACAATCTCCCAATTTATTCCCCCCCAACCCTCCCCACTTCCCCCACTTGGTGTCCATATGTTTGTTCTCTGCATCTGTGTCTCTATTTCTGCCTTGCAAACTGGTTGATGTGTAATATTTTTCTATATTCCACACACATGTGTTAATATACGGTATTTATTTTTCTTTTTCTGACTCACTTCACTCTGTATGACAGTCTCTAGGTCCATCTATGTCTCTACAAATGTCCCAGTTTCATTGCTTTTTACAGCTGAGTAATATTCCATTGCATATATGTACCACAATTCTTTTATCTATCCACCTGTGGATGGACATTTAGGTTGCTTCCATGCCCTGGCTATTGTAAATAGTGCTGCAATGAATATTGGAGTGCATGTGTCTTTTTGAATGATGGTGTTCTCTGGATATATGCCCAGAAGTGGGATTGCTGGTATCATAAGGTAACTCTCTTTTTAGTTTTGCAAGGAACCTCCATACTCTTCTCCATAGTGACTGTATCAATTTAGATTCCCACCAACAGTGCAAGAGCGTTCCCTTTTCTCCACACCCTCTCCAGCATTTACTGTTTGTAGATTTTCTGATGATGCCCATTCTAACGGGTGTGAGGTGATACCTCATTGTAGTTTTGATTTGCATTTCTCTAATAATTAGTGATGTCGAGCAGCTTTTCATGTACCTCTTGGCCATCTGTACATCTTCTTTGGAGAAATGCCTATTTAGGTCTTCTGCCCATTTTTTGATTGGGTTGTTTGCTTTTTGATATTGAGCTGGATAAACTGTTTATATATTTTGGAGGTTAATCCTTTGTCAATTAGTTTGCAAATATTTTCTCCCACTCTGAGGGTTGTCTTTTCGTCTTGCTTATAGTTTCCTTTGCTGTGCAGAAGCCTTGAAGTTTCATTATGTCCCACTTACTTATTTTTGTTTTTATTTCCATTACTTTAGGGGGTGGATCAAAAATATCTTGCTGTGATTTATGTCGCAGAATGTTCTTCCTATGTTTTCCTCTAGGAGTTTTATAGTGTCTGGCGTTACATTTAGGTTTTTAATCCATTTGGAGTTTATTTTTGTGTATGGTGTTAGGAAGTGTTCTGATTTCATTCTTTTACATGTAGCTGTCCAGTTTTCCAGCACCAGTTATTGAAGAGACTGCCTTTTCTCCATTGTATATCCTTGCCTCCTTTGTCATAGATTAGTTGACCATAGTCTATCTCTGGGCTTTCTATCCTGTTCCATTGATCTATATTTCTGTTTTTGTGCCAGTACTATACTGTCTTGATCACTGTAGCCTTGTAGTATAGCCTGAAGTCAGGAAGCCTGATTCCACCAACTCTGTCTTTCCTTCTCAAGATTGCTTTGGCTATTCAGGGTCTTTTGTGTTTCCATACAAATTGCAAAATTTCTTGTTCTAGTTCTGTGAAAAATGCCATTGGTAATTTGATAGGGATTGCATTGAATCTGTAAATTGCTTTGGGTAGTATAGTCCTTTTCACAATGCTGATTCTTCCAACCCAAGAACATGGTATATTTCTCCATCTGTTTGTGTCACCTTTGATTTCTTTCATTAGTGTCTTGTAGTTTTCTGAGGACAGGTCTTTTACCTCCTTAGTTAGGTTTATTCCCAGGTATTTTATTCTTTTTCTTGCAATGGTGAATGGGATTGTTTCCTTAATTTCTCTTTCTGATCGTTCATTGTTAGTGTGTGGAAGTTCAAGAGATTTCTGTGTGTTAATTTTGTACCCTGCAACTTTACTGAATTCATTGATTAGCTCAAGTAGTTTTCTGGTGGCCTCTTTAGGATTTTCTATTTATACTATCATGTCATCTGCAAAGAGTGACAATTTTACTTTTTCTTTTCCAATCTGGATTCCTTTTATTTCTTTTCCTTCTCTGATTTCTGTGGCAAGGACTTCCAAAACTATGTTGAATGGGAGTGGTGAGAGTGGACATCCTTGTCTTGTTCCTGATCTTAGAGGGAATACTTTCAGTTTTTCACCATTGAGAAGATGTTTGCTGTGGGTTTGTCACATATGGCCTTATATTATGTTGAGGTAGGTTCCCTCTGTGCCCACCTTCTGGAGAGTTTTTTATCATAAATGGGTGTTGAATTTTGTCAAAAGCTTTTTCTGCATCTATTGAGATGATCATGTGGTTTTTACCCTTCAATTTGTTAATATGATGTATCATAATGATTGATTTGCATATATTGAAGAATCCTTGCGTTCCAGGGATAAACCCCGATGAGCATGGTGTATGATCCTTTTAATGTGTTCTTGGATTCTGTTGGTTAGTATTTTGTTGAGGAATTTTGCATCTAAATTCATCAGTGATATTGATCTGTAATTTTCTTTTTTTGTAGTAGCTTTGCCTGGTTTTGGTGTCAGGGTGATGGTGGCTTCATAAAATGAGTTTGGGAGTGTTCCTTTCTCTGCAACTTTTTGGAAGAGCTTGAGAAGGATGGGTGTTAGCTCTTCTCTAAATGTTTGATAAAATTCACCTGTGAATCCATCTGGTCCTGGACTTTTGTTTGTTGGAAGATTTTAAATCACAGTTTCAATTTCATTACTTGTGATTG
Organism: Hippopotamus amphibius kiboko; assembly: GCF_030028045.1. Lineage (NCBI taxonomy): Eukaryota > Metazoa > Chordata > Mammalia > Artiodactyla > Hippopotamidae > Hippopotamus > Hippopotamus amphibius. The sequence goes on along the minus strand of NC_080186.1, from coordinate 203,021,419 downwards.
GTCTGTTCATATTTTCTGTTTCTTCCTGATTCAGTCTTGGAAGGGTATACCTTTCTAAGAATCTGTCCATTTCATCCAGGTTGTCCATTTTATTGGCATATAGTTGCTTTAGTAGTCTCTTATGGTGCTTTTAATTTCTGCAGTGTCTGCTGTAAATTTTCCTGTTTCATTTCTAATTTTACTGATTTGAGTCCTCTCCCTCATTTTCTTGATGAGTCTTGCTAGAGGTTTATCAATTTTGTTTATCTTCTCAAAGAACCAGCTTTTAGTTTTATTGATTTTTGCTATTGTTTTCTTTGTTTCTATTTCATTTATTTCTGCTCTGATCTTTATGATTTCTCTCCATCTACTAACTTTGGGTTTTGTTTGCTCTTCTTTCTCTACTTTCTTTAGGTGTAAGGTTAGATTGCTTATTTGGGATTTTTCTTGTTTCTTGAGGTAGGATTGTATTGCTATAAACTTCCCTCTTAGAACTGCTTTTGCTGCATCCCATAGGTTTTGGATCATTGTGTTTTCATTGTCATTTGTCTCTAGGTATTTTTTGATTTCCTCTTTGATTTCTTCAGTGATCTGTTGGTTATTTAGTACCATATTGTTTAGACTCCATTTGTTTGTGTTTTTTACAATTTTTTTCCCTGCAGTTTCTAATCTCATAGTGTTGTGGTTGGAAAAGATGTTTGATACGATTTCAGTTTTCTTAAATTTACCAAGGCTTGATTTATGACCCAAAATGTGGTCTATCCTGGATAATGTTCCATGTGTACTTGAGAAGAAGGTGTAATCTGCTGTTTTTGGATGTAATGTCCTATAGATATGTACTAAATCAAGCTGACTTAGTGTCATTTAAAGCTTGTGATTCCTTATTAATTTTCTGTGTGGATGATCTGTCCATTGGTGTAAGTGGGGTGTTAAAGTCCCCTGCTATTACTGTGTAACTGTCAATTTCCTCTTTCATAGTTGTTAGCATTTACCTTATGCATTGAGGTGTTCCTGTATTGGGTGCATATATATTTATAATTGTTATCTCCTCTTCTTGGATTGATCCCTCGATCTTTATGTAGTGTCTTGTCTCTTGTAACATTTTTTATTTTAACGTCTATTTTATCTGATATGAGTATCGCTATTCCAGCTTTCTTTTGATTTCCATTTGCATGGAATATCTTTTTCTATCCCCTCACTTTCCGTCTGTGTGTGTCCCTAGGTCTGAAGTGGGTCTCTTGTAGACAGCATATATATATGGGTCATGTTTCTGTATCCATTCAGCCAGTCTGTGTCTTTGGGTTAGAGCATTTCATCCATTTACATTCAAGGTAATTATTGCTATGTATGCTCCTATTACCATTTTCTTAATTGTTGTTGTTTTTGTAGGTCCTTTTCTTCTCTTATGTTTCCCACTTAGAGAAGTTCCTTTAGCATTTGTTGGTTTGATGGTGCTGAATTCTCTTAGTTGTTGCTTGTCTGTAAAGCTTTCAATTTCTCCATCAAATCTGAATGAGATCTTTGCTGGGTAGAGTATTCTTGGTTGTAGGTTCTTCCCTTTCATCACTTTAAATATATCATGCCACTCCCTTCTGGCTTGCAATGTTTCTGCTGAGAAATCAGCTGTTAACCTTATGGGAGTTCCCTTGTATGTTATTTGTCATTTTTCACTTTTTTTGCTTTTAATAACTTTGTCTTTAATTTTTGTCAGTTTGACTACTATGTGTCTTGGCATGTTTCTCCTTGGGTTTATCCTGCCTGGGACTCTCTGCGCTTCCTGGACTTGGGTGGCTATTTCCTTTCCCATGTTAGGGAAGTTTTCAACTATAATCTCTTCCAACATTTTCTCAGGTCCTTTCTCTCTCTCTTCTCCTTCTGGGACCCCTATAATGCGAATGTTGGTGCATTTAACATTGTCCCAGAGGTCTCTTAGACTATCTTCACTTCTTTTCATTCTTTTTTCTTTCTTCTTTTCTGCATCAATGATTTTCACCATTCTGTCTTCCAGGGCAGTTTTTCACCCTTCTGCCTCAGTTAATCTGCTATTGGTTCCTTCTAGTGTATTTTTCATTTCAGTTATTGTGTTGCGTATTTCTGTTTGTTTGCTCTTTAATTCTTCTAGGTCTTTGGTAAACTTTTCTTGCAACTTTTTGATCTTTGCATCCAGTTTTTCTTCAAAGTCCTGGATCAGCTTCACCATCATTATTCTGAATTCTTTTTCTGGAAGGGTGCCTATCTCTTCTTCATTTAGTTGTTTTTCTGGGGTTTTATCCTGTCCCTTCATCTGGTACAACGTCCTCTGCCTTTTCATTTTCTCTCTCTATTGCTGTGGTTTTCAGGCCCACAGAACAAAATACTGCTGATACTGCTTGATTCTGCTGTCTGCCCTCTTGTGGAGGAAGCTATCTAGGAGGTTCAAGCATGCTTCCTGATGGGAGGGACTGATGGTGGGTTGGGCTGGGTGGGCTGAGCTCAGTAAAACTTTAATTTGGTTTGGTGGGCGGAACTCAGTAAAACTCTAATCCGCTTGTCTGCCAATGGGTGGGGCTCTGTTCCCACCTTGTTGGTTGTTTAGACTGTGGCTACCCAGCACTGGAGCTTACAGGCTCTTTGTTGGGGCTAATGGCAGACTCTGGGAGGGTTCACACCAATGAGTACTTCCTAGAACCCCTACCACCAGTGTCCCTGTCTCCTTGGTGAGCCATAGCTGCCCCCCTCCTCTGCAGGCAACCTTCCAACACCAGCAGGCAGGTCTCATTCGGTCTCCTATGGAGTCACTTCTCCTTCCCCCTGGGCCCTGCTGAGCACACTTTTTTGTGTGCCCTCCAAGAGTGGAGTCTCTGTTTCCCCCAGTCCTGTGGAGGTCCTGCAATCAAATCCTGCTGGCTTTCAAAGTCAAATTCTCTGGGGATTCCTCCAACCGTTGCTGGACCCCCAGGCTGGGAAGTCTGACATGGCGCTCAGAACCCTCACTTTAGTGGGTGGACTTCTGTGGTATAACTGTTCTCCAGTTTGTGAGTCACCCACCCAGCATTTATGGGATTTGATTTTAATGTGATTTTGCCCTTCCTACTGTCTCATTGTGGCTTCTCCTTTGTCTCTGGATGTGGGGTGTCTTTTTCGGTGAGTTCCAGTGTCTTTCTGTCGCTGATTGTTCAGCAATTAGTTGTAATTCCAGTGCCCTTGCAAGAGGGATTGAGCGCACATCCTCCTTCTCCACCATCTTGAACCATCTCTCCTGTAGATGTGTGTTTCATGTGTTTCTGGGGAGACTTGAGTTCCACATTTTCCTACTCTGCCATTTTGATTCACCCCCCTCCAAATAGCAATAATTGTTTACATTAGTTTTACTTGGACAAAATGACATCTAGACTAGCTAATATATTTTTCCGCAACACTGGTGCTTGCAATTCATTTTTCTTATTAATAGCAAATGGGAAGATATATTTATAGAGAACTGAATGTTTAATAAAATGGTGTAGGTATACATCTTTGTTTTATTCATGATGTTAGAGAAGAAGCATTTAATCTTTTACATTAAGTATGATATTAGCTGTAGATTTCAAATCCATCAGCTTAAGGATGTTACTTTTTTTTTTCTTTTTTTTTCCCTTCAAATCTTTATTGGAGTATAATTGCTTTACAATGTTGTGCCAGTTTCCACTGTACAACAATGTGAATCAGCTGTGTTTATACATATACACTGATTAGGACTCAGGTGAAGTCTCATGAAGTCTACTGTGGACTTCTGGGTCTTTCTCTCTCTTTCTCTCTGCAGTTATCTCCTCTCCAGTATTTTTTCTGTGAAACTTTAGCTATCTTGGTCTCTTTGGACTTCATTTTCACTGCCTCCTCAACTCAGAGAGCTGGCTGGACTCCGTATAGGTTGCCTCTCACTGTGCTATGGCTTAGAGGCTCTCCTTCCAAACAGTAAACTGACAAATCATAGAACTCACTTAGTTTCCCTTCTTTATTGGTTTTCTGATAATCGAATGTCTTAAAACTATTCATGTATTTTGGTCAGTATTTTAATTATTTCAGTTGGGAGGGAAAACTTTTAAAAATATTATTAATTCATAATATTTTAATGAGTTTATACTTTCATGAATTTTTAGTTTATTTTAATGAATTATTTTAAATAGCAAGAAGAGTAGCAATATGAATTAAATTTATAAAAGCTACTTTTAAACATTTTTTAATTTGCAGTGGAGGTTGGAGAGACATAAAACAGTCTTTATTGCTATTTTAAGATATCTAGTCCAGTTGATTTAAGAAAACTATTCTAGTTATTTCCAAAATAATGAAGAACAAATTATATACACACATATCTCTAGGCTACCTAGCCTGTGCACAATGTATTAGAGCATAACATTTCAAATAAGGAATTTTGAGGTAGGCTGCTTTCTTATGCATTGCCAAATAACTGCCTAAAGGGTTAAATGTACTTTTAGTGGGCCTGTTGATTGGACTGTGGATTTTGGTTCTCTGTTGTCATTAGTTCTTATACAGTTTAGCAATATGGTTTACAGGCTGCCTCCAGAGAAAGTAAAAGTAAATATGTTACTGAATACATTTCTGTTGCCATTTTAAAGGTTTTTATTAAGACCTTATGGTTGCAGTTCTGCAGAGGAATTCTCTATAGTTGTTCCTCAATATCTTTCAAAAAAACCTAGTACTGTTCATTAAAAAGGATATAGTTTTTTATCTACTTTTTGGGTGTGAATGAAATATTATTTGGAAATGGTTAAAATCACTATTTATTCCAATGAAATGCCAAACATGTATAATTTACCTCCTATTTTCCACAAAAGCAGAAGATGGGAAGTTCAAAATATTTTGGCTGATACTGCATTAGCAGCATTATGTTAACAAGTTTAGTAGCATAAAACAGTTAAATATTAGCAAATATTGACATAGGGCAAATTTAGAAGTAGCCCTTACCCCTGTATTTTCCAAATGTCATAGAAGATTTTAATTACACAAAACTCTATCAACTTTAACATTACTGATGTAGCTCAAGGCAAACAACCTAGTTTATTTTAAATCTGGGATATTCATCCTAATTTTTTTAAAAAAGACAACCAATGTTGGACAGTGTTTCCAAAAATTAGGGATCATATACAGTATTCAAAAAATAACTATAAATTTTGGTATTGCTTTACTCTCATGGCACATGAATTAAAACTGCATTATAATGAGATTGCTGCTGAACATTCCCATTAATATCAAATGAATTCATTATGCCCAGCACAGTTAGAATGAGTACTAAATGAATTAATAATAATGGACCATTTAAAGTGTTACCTAATTGTTTTATTTCATTTTTATGTATATTTTAGTCCTATTTTAACTGTTGGGTTAATAGAGAATGACATTAAATAATTGATTTTCTTGCCTAATGTTAGATAATGCGTTCATACTGTTTTCTGATGATCTCTGTATTTAACCCTTTTTGTTTTACCTCAGCCTTCCCACCTATTACCTCCTTATTTGATACTACTACAGAAACTAGATGAGCAAATACAAGCTTTAATTTGATACAAAAAAGAAAGCATTAAGATAAAAAGCAACATTGTGCCCCAGTCATTTTCATGATATTCCTCCATGAGCCATACAGGTGGCCTGAAAATGTGGTGTGTTAAGTGGTCTGTTTAGATGCTGCAAAGAAACAAACAGCCAGCAACAAAAGCTTTTATCTTTTTATGGTTTGTTAGTTTTTCTGTCTCTGCCTATAGGTAGAGAACTTCATGCGGGAATAATTGAGAGAAACACTTGTGTAAAAGTCCTTCAGCTTAAAAAAAAAAAGCATAATCTACTTATTATTTGTTATCAAACATTTTAAATAGTTTTTAATTTTTTATCTTTTATTGGAGTTATTTAACTTAATTAAAAATGTGTTAATTTCAGGTGTACAGCAAAGTGATTCAGTTATACATATACATATTTCTATTCTTTTTAAAATTCTCTTCCCATTTAGGTTATTGCAGAGTATTGAGCACAGTTCCCTGTGCTTTACAGTAGGTCCTTGCTGGTTATCTATTTTAAGTATAGCAGTGTGCAAATGTTTTAAATCTTGATTAATCATTTGCTTTTAAATTATTTAGAAACCTGTTAAATTCACTGAATATCAACTGCTTTGTCACTGAGTAGCACGGTGTTGGCACAGACTTAACCTAGTTTCCATGACTTTGTGAGTTACAAGCTCTTCTCCTGTATCTGTGAAGTATCCAATCTTCCTCCTCTCAAGCAATATTTAGATCTTTAGATCTTTAACTTAATCACAGAAATGCCTTTCATGTTGGCAACTTCCTGAGAAAGAACAATGGCCATAGGTTGTACTGTCTTCTGAAATGTTATGCTCAGTCTTCACATGATTGCTTTTTAAATAAGTAAACATTATCAACTATAAAATTCACTTGACTCTAGATTTCCAGCTCCTTTGATAAGTAGGAATCTCTGTTAATATGTCTTCTATAATTCTGTATGCTGATAATTGGATGGAATGGAATAAAAGACACACTCTCAACATAGTGTTAGTTTTTTTAGTTCATCTCCACTCTGTAACCTATTTAGGGGACCTACATGGCCTTCATATATATTTAGGTTATGACCGCAAGTAATATAATTTGAGATTGATACAAGGGTATTCTTTTCCCAAAATTTCCCCTATCACAGTGCTTGAGAATCCCTTGGTAAGGAACATGTTTGTAGATAATTTCCAGTATGGCTTTGAGAACAGGATAGTGAACAGTAGCTCATAAGCAGAGTGCTTCTAGTCATGGAGGCTCATGTCATGGATATCATAGCATTTTAACAAAATCCTGAAGAAACAGGAAACAAGCAGGTGATTTTAGATGGAGATTTTAGGAGACAACCCCCATCTAACGGCTGGAAAGAGGCAATCTGAGGCCTGGATCTCAAGGATGATATATGAGAGCAACAGACATTGCTTTGGGGTGCTAGACTAAGATGAAGGGTGTTTGGCAGAGAGTAAAATGGTACCAATTTGGAGAATATTTTTAAGAAATCAAATGTGTTCCCTGAGCCTGTGATTCACTTACATTCAACATCATTCGTCGCAGCAGCCCTTTGATGTTTTCTTATCAGTCTTTTGAAACTATTTCCTTAAACAGAAATCTATCCTTTTGGAATACATTTTGTAGAAAATCATAATTTCATTCTGACTCTCAGAAATAATGGATTTCAAAATTTCTTAAACTTGAGAATGCATAATTAATCTACATCAATTAAATATTGCTTGCTCTTATTGTTTTTTATAAGTGATATAGTTAGTAAATTACTAGGAGGTTAGCCTCAGTTTTACCATTGGGTAACAATTTAGTAAAAGCTTATAAGAAGATTTACTGTTTCCTTGGGTGCTTGCTACTATTTGGAATTTTGATGTAAGTTTTTCCAAGACATGACTAAATGATCCGTTCCTTCTATACTATTAAAGGATGTTGAGTGGAGCAAGGGGGCCTTTCACATACTTATCTGAGAAACATGGAGGACAATAATTTTGCTTCTGTGATTGGGTATCAATAATGACTATGGTAATATTCTTCTGTGGTTTTTATGCTTGCTAAGAGTTTATGGAAAGGTTATCTAATCTAATTGCCTAATGTATCTGTCATTTTTATATTTGCTTTAGTGAAAGTCTACCTAAAAGAAGTAAAAATCAACCTAGGCTAGGATTGTCTCCTACCCTCTTTCACTTAGAGTAATTATCCTGAGAATTTCACTTTGCCTCTATTCTTTTCATGACATGCTTTCTCTTTTGGGTGACTAAATCATTCTTTCTTTTTCTTTTTCTTTTTTAAATAGACTTTCCCAACCCGTTTCTTTAACTTAAATTGAGGAAGAGATCTTTGAAAAACCTTTCATCAAAGGGATGGCTGCCCAATCCCTGAGTATTCTATCTCAGAACTTTTCATCATGGAGGTTTTGAGAATGTTTGATGCCATCTGTGCCTCGATTTTCCTTTCTTCTGATTTTTCTTTTTTTTCTTTTCTTTTTTTTTTTTTTTTTTTGAGCTGAGGTGCCAGCCGAGCCAGCCTGTGCCTCTATTTTCTGCCAAAAGGAAAAAAAAACAGAGAGAGAGAAATACCATGAACACTAAAATAAGAATTTTTTTTCAGTGTTTCTGGTACACGCACTGTACATTTCTACTGGGTTTTCTATAAGAATCTGTTTTTATCATCCTTAACAATAGAAAAACCACAAGAAAACTTGTGGTCTATTAGCAGAAAACAGAGGCCCTGGCAAGCTACAGAGCAGCACGATCCTACAGTTGGGAAGCTGGGCAGGAACCCAAGTTTGTCCACGCCTAAGAACAACACTGTCTGCTAAAATTACAGTTTTCCCTTTTCACAAACCTCAAAGTTGTGAAACTTTACTAACTTTAAGAAAAGAACAGTTGGCCATACAAAAGATACACTTCCAAATCCATCGAACAACTTACTTATACTTGCAAATGAACCACTTGGAGTGAGTCTTAAAATGTATTTGTTCCAATTATTCTGCTAAGGTAGCAAGCAGAAAGTAATCATTTTCTATGTATACTGTGAATAAGAGACTCCAAATGTTGGTTCCAAAGAAAGCATTTGACCAATAGTTGGTAAGTGGGAGTGTAAGAAAGAGTGCTGTAGAAATGATAGCCACATTTTCAAAAGCCAAGTGTGTTTTTGCAGTCTCTTTATGTTCAAGATGATATAATAAAATCAAATTAGAAGAGTCTTTTTTTACACACTGATACTCCCTGTTTCCACAGTTTTTATAGAGACAAGTATTAGTAATTAAACATGATCATATAACTCATTAGCTCAGATATGTTAATAGAAGAAAGCTATAGCTCAATGTAAGTTGGTAATCCATCAGTAAATTGAATTGCATTGCAGAAAGTTTTTTAGCAAACCTGAGACAGTTATTACATATCTCTATCAGTCAAGGTCCAATCAGGTGACTGACACTGTGCCGGTTATTTGAATAGGAAAAATTTACTATAAAGGGTTGTTTATGGGTAGAAAGTAGTTAACTAATGAGGGAGGGGAAAAGGGACACTAGGGTGTTCAAAAGTAGCAGCTCTCAGACAATAACTGCCTCCAGGTTGAGGAGAGGACAAGAAAGGAGCTAAGGATGAAGTGATTTCTTTTATCTGGCAGCTGAGCTTCAGACCTATTCAAAGAAAGCAAGGCTCTCACAGGAAGATGCAGCTTGCTAGTGGTGATACACCTTTTCATAGGATGTGGGTTGGCTCTGGTCTATAGAAGCAACACTCTGTTGCCCACTCCACTGTGTGGGAGATCAGAGCAGGAAGGAGCTGCAGGCAGAAGTTAGTCCAGGCTATAACTGGATCTCCATGCAGGTAGCAGTGTTCCCATGCTGAATCATAGTAACTGAGGACAAGACCTAGAAGAGAAGTGTCTTCTTGCTGCTGTTGCCTTGCTGAGCCAATACAGGTTAGAGTGGATAGTTCAGCCTTGTGGCCTTAGAGAAGAGTGGCAAATGTACATGAAACACAATATGAAAATTAAGACTCTATATTCTGCTATGATGGCAAAAACATAAAAAATCTTTATTATGAATAATTCAAAGATTTCTTTCGGAATTCATTTTGCTGGCGACTTGTACCATAAATCAGCAATATATTTCTTATATCCAGAATATTCTATTTGAGTTATTTTTTTGTTTTCACAGTAGAATTTAAAAACCACCTATCTTTACATATTTTAAATTACTAAGAATGGTTTCAGGGTTTTAATCTTCATCTAAATTACCCCAATTTACTTTTATCCTTCACCAATCTTTTATTATATATAATTAATTTTCAAAATCTCACATAGATATATTCACGGAGAGAATTATTCTAGTTGTGGCCTAAATAAATGAGGGCCTTTACAATAACCTTTTTATGAGATTTATTGTTACAAAATGCCACAAGCTATATTATAATAGATAATTCTCTACAACAAAAGATGTTCAGTCTATGAGATGACCCATTTATTTCTAGCATGATTAAAACAACTAAATTCAGTATAACTAAATAATTTATTTAATAAACACATATTGAGTGCCTATTATCAGCAAAATCCTCTGTGAGAATCTCACACAGAAATACATAAGACCTTGGTCTTAAGAACTTTTAATTAATGGGTGAAGCATTTGGATGTAACAGATATGAATAGTATGAGGCACATTTGATGTATTAACACAAATTTTGTACTAGAGATTTTAATTCTGATTTTAATGTCTATTAAAAGTGCTAGATCCTACCTGTCACATTTCCAGTATTACCTATTTTGTAGTTCTACAATTTGTATTCGTTAAGAGATTCTTCTGAATTAGGTCCCAATGAATATCCTTTAATTACTTACTTTTTCTTCCACTTTTTAAGTTTGAAGGTAAAAAGTACAAAACAATGCAAAGAGATTCATAGATATAGAAAACAAACTGGTGGTTGCCAGAGGGGAGGCAGGGAGCAGGTGAAATAGGTAAAGGGGATTAAGTGGTACCTTTTATACTTTCAGTTATAAAATAAATAAGTCACAATGATGTAATGTACAGCATGGGGCATATAGTACTAGCATTTTAATAACTTTGAATGGTGGCAGATAGTAACTAGACTTATCATGGTGACCATTTTGAACTGTATAAAAATATTGAATCCGTTAAGATATATACCTGAAACTAATATGATATTACATGACAATTATACTTCAATTAAAAAAATAAAAGAATAGTTTAAAAAAGTAGCTGTTGTGTTTCCTAGAAAGTTTCAAGGACCTAAAATATTTCTCTGGAATTTTGAAATAACCTGTAATATAAAGGCACTATCTTCAATATTAAAAGAAAAATGTATATTAGTTCACCTTCCACAATTTCTATCTGTAGAAAAACAAAATTAATCACTACCATATGGCTTTATTGTTTTTATGTGTGTTTTGTGGTTTATATCACTGTTTTGCTGGCTAATCAAAGAAAACACATAGTAGATTCTAGAGACATTTACTGGATGGGGACTATGTAGAGGATACTCTAAGAGATGTCTGAGGATGTACAGATGAAGCAAACAAAGATCTTGATCTTGAAACCATTCTTGGGGGAGATAACTGTGCAAATTATCACTATGAAATAAGCTACCTCTCTATCACCAAGAACTGAGCCTGACTATGCTGTGCTAATACTATAATGTCTAGTGCTGTGAAGGTTAATTAGGAGAACAGCGAACCCTGAGGGAAACTCAGAACAGGCTAAATGTTGTATGTGAATCTGATTTTAAAAGATGATGGAAAGGTGCTAGATATTAGCCTAGATGAGAAAGGTTGGTGAAAGCAGAATAACCAAATTGTTTATAACCTGATAGCAGGGGAGATGTAAACATAATGTTAAATGTAGCTCAAGAACGTATTGGAATTGGCCATAGCCTGTGGGAGACTATGGAGAGCTTCTTTGACACAGCATAAATCTTTTGAGATTCACCCATGTTGTTGTTATGTGTCAGTAGTTTGTTCCTTTTCATTTTTGAGTAATATTTCATTGTCTGGATATACTGCTTTTACGTTTATCAGTTCATGGACATTTTGGTTGCTTCCAGTTTTGTAACGAAGCTAATATTTTCTCACAGGTATTTATGTAGACATGTGTTTTCATTTCCATTGCAAAATACCTAAGAGTAGAGCAGATAGGTCACATAGTAACTATATGGTTAACTTTATAAGAAACTGCCAAACTATTTTCTGAGATGACATTTCCACTTTGCATGCTCTGAGCAAGATGTGAGAGTTCTAATTGTTATATAATTTTAGCTTGGCATTGAGCATCTTTTCAGGGTTAGTAATTCAGGTATATTGGTGTTTTACTGTAGTTTTAGTTGTGTATTGCTGATGATGTGTAATGCTGAACACCTTTAAATGTGCTTATTGGCCATTTGCATATCTTCTTTGTGAAATATATTTTGTGAAGTATATTTTCAAATATTTTGCCCATTTTTAAGATAGGGTTGTTGGTCTTGTGTTTTTTAATTGGAAAAGCTTATATATTCTGAATACAAGTCTTTTCACATGTGTATTTCATAAATATATTCTCCTAGTCTCTGGTGTGTCTTTTTATTTTCTGCACAGTATAATGGAATTTTTGGGGCAGAATACATTAATTTGCTTTTTTTTTTTTTTTTTTTTTTTTTTTTTGCATTTCTTAGTGCTTAATGCCCATCCTAGTCTTCAAGTAACACTTATTCATCTCAGGTAGAATTATTATTTTTGCATCAGGAATGAAAAATAAAGATGGTGTCAGTATGAAGCTTTTTATCTATGAAAGAAAATTATGTCAGCCTCCAGAAAAAAATAGTTTTGAAAACCTGGATTTATCAAGAGAAAAGGCTTGTTTAGATATTTTTTAACTTCTATTAATTCATCAAAGAATCAATCCTGGACTACTGTGTGCTGTAAACTCTTAAAATCATGAGTAAAAATCCTCTCTTCCTACCTTAAAGAGTGTACTTGGGAATGTGTATAATTTGGCCCAGGGTACATCCAAGTCCAGAAGAGAGAGAAATCAGAGAGCTCACACCTACAGTCTTGGCAAACTATGGGAAGAGTTTCAGGGAAAGCATGCCAATTAACAAGAGCATCCTGTTGTCCTATCCAGACTGAAGTCCTCTGGACAGCAAAATAAAGAGGAAAGCAATCATCACAGGGTCTTTTGTCTTTTTTCTCAACTGGAACTTTGGTGGGAACTGTTTCACCAATAGTTCAGTTCCAACCTAGGGCAATAGCAGTAGAAACTGCAAAAGTGGAACAGGTGTGACTGCTTAAAGAGAATGAAAAAGAACCCAAATTAGCATTCCTAGCATCTTTCTCTTCCTTTAGCTTATGAAAATGTCTTTGGAATTCTTAAGTAACTTTGGAGTTGGGATGGAGATCAGATGTCAGGAATGCAGTAGAGATTGGACAAGGGCTCTCAAAAGCTACAAGGTGGGCCACCCAGCCCTGAGAACAATTGAATTCATGGATAGGGAGTGTTGGGATGGGGTCCAGTCCACAGAAGGAGATGGTCAAGCTCTTTAGGAGAACCACCGGTGCAGAGAACATTCTTCCACTAGCGGCTGCAGTAGCAGAGGATTGCAGGTCTCCCAGGAATGCTGTGAGCCTGATATCACCTCAGATATCATCAGTATAGGAACTAGCTCAATCACTCACTTTGCAATCTAGACCATCAAAGCACAGGAGATATCCATAAGCATCTCTAGTGTCCTTGCCTCCAACCAGTATGTCATCTATAGTCTCAGATATCATTTTGGAGAGATGTAAAGGAATACGGAGAAAACGTGGTAGATTGAGAATTTCTCTGAAAGACTCTGAGTCAGGGAAGTATGACTAAACCAGAGGCAGGGAAGTGGTTAGAACTTCTCCCGCCCTAACATTATGTGGGAGAGGTAGTGGGCACAGGAGAAAGATTAGATTTGTAATCGGCTCTGATGGTTTGCTGCATAATTTCTGAAATCTCCATGTTTGCTTGGACAACTATGTAGTCTATGACTGAATTTTTAGCTCTTGAATTTTAAGTATTAGGAATAAGCCAGACACAAATGTAAAGAACAGCTCTCTGAGCTTCCTCTCTCCTGATTGCTAGTCTTTCTCATTTGATGTATTGCCTTCTGCTTCCCACAGCCAGCTTTCACGATAGAAATTTTAAAATCTTAATTCATTCTCTCCTTATCAGGGAGAAGGGGATGAGGTGTGAGACTGACTTAATGCAGCTCTCCCAGTGCTTTAAATCACCTCTGACTCCTTAGCTCAGCCAGACCCACCCTCCTCATCAGTGGTGATTTTATCCCTTCCCTCAGTCAAGTTTCCTCTAATGTCCCCTTGTGCACATTAGAATCCAGATTATAAACATGGATCAAGATGCATCTCCATTCATAAGATGATGCCTTGCCTTCTGTTTAAATATCCCTTAACTCTTTTTTTTGATGACAGAATTTTATTTTTTACTCAACTCTGAGAAACATTGATTCCTTTTTTTTTTATATTTTTATTGGAGTATAGTTGATTCACAATGTTGCATTGTTTCAGATATACAGCAAAGCGAATTAGCTACACACATACATGTATCCACCTTTTTTTTTTTTTTTTGATTCTTTTCTCATACAGGCCAGCACTGAGCACTGAGTAGAGTTCCCTGTGCTACACAGCAGGCTTTTATTAGTTATCTATCCTATATATAGCAGTGTGCACATCAGTCCCAATCTCCCAATCCATCCCCTTCCCAACCCCCTAGTAACTACAAGTTTGTTTTCCACATCCATGACTCTACCTGTTTTGTAAATAAGCTCACCTGTACACTTTTTCTTTTTTAAAAATATTCCACATATAAGCGACACCGTAGGATATGTGTCTGTCTGTGTCTGACCCACTTCACTCAGTATGGCAATCTGGAGGTCCATCCATGTTGCTGCAAAAACAAATAATCCTTAACATTTTTATAACACTTTATAACATTATAAAGTTTCCCCAAAGGAGCTATTTGCTGAAATCCCAGAGAGGACCACTAAATTTCTATCAAGACTCTGGGTCTGGCCCCAATCAAGCTGATCTGTTACTGCTGTCTTTTGGCCCATTACCACCTCTTTTTTGTCAACAACAGGAAATTAGATTATTGTCCAAGCTAATGGAAAACTAACCCTAAGAAATCTAGAGTGAGGTCAGTTGATAAAAACTTATGTCAGGAATAAAATAGTGCAGACTACAAACTCCTCTCTTCCCTTCCAATGTGGGGAATCCCCTATTATAGGCCTGTGATACTTAATATGGAACACTGTAGTGACCAGGTGTTTCTTCAATGAAGTCTCCATGCTAGAGACATGCATTTCCAAACACCTTGATTGAGTTTCCTGGCAAGCATTCATGCAAGTAAATACATCGAGATTACTTTCATTGATGTGAAAGACTATGGGGACACCCACTAATGGTAGGGTATTACCTTCTGATAACCACACTATTTACACTTATCATTGAGAAAGGCAGAGAACCAGACTGTTCCATTAAGCTGTCAGTCAGAACTTATGAAGAAGCACAGATTGTATGTTACCAGTTTAAATGTAACAAGGCATGAAAATTATAGGATTTTGAGAATGCTAGTCATTCTCTTCCTCTAAAAAGAACATTCAAGAAATTATCTTTTTTCTGAAGTCTTGAATATTTAGACTCCATAGGCTATCCATTTTTTGTGCTTTTACAGTCATGTCTCCAGAAAAAGAGATATAGCTTGATCTCTTACATTTCTATAGCACTTTACAGTTTATAGGGCACTTATATATGTACTACTTGCTTTCTAAGTATTTTGCTCTGCAAAATATTTCCTCATCTCAGAACCACAAATTCTAAAAATGTTTCTTAGAAGACTATTAGCTAGCTTTCAGAATAACAAATCAAATTTGCAATTCTTATAATGTTGCAACAATATTTTGAATATTTTTACTGCATATTTGTATGACTTTGAAAAGAGCCAGAATATTTTAAGTATCACTATTAACTACTAACTTTTGGAGAAAAACAAGTTAATGGACCAATAGGTTTTATTTGGTATAATAAGGCATTTCTGTCCTTCATTATTTATAATTTTATTGGGAAAATATGTGCTAATGCAAACAATTTTCATATATGAATAAAACATAAGGCAGAGTAGTAATTAATATAAAAGGATTCAACAGCACATAAAGGTGGTTAATATATCCACCTCTTCATATATCAATGCCAGTTATATTTCCTTGGAAGACACTAAAGATCGAAAATCAAGCATGCTCATTAATTAGTTTCATTCTTAGTTAACTTGAAGGTTTGCATAAAAAAAGGAATCAGGCTGACTCTAAGCAAGGAGAATGAATAGTTCAGATAAAAAAGATCAAGAGGGAAAAGTATACAGGAAGGAAAGTGGAAATGTGTCAGCTTCCTTAGCAGCCAAAAAGGTCTCCTTTAATGACTCCAAGTGGAACAATTTGTCCTACTTTGTCACAGTGGAGGTTTGAGAGGAGCATCAGTTACTTATGAAGGAGACTATAGGATCTGCAGAAGCTTTAATAGAAAGGAAAGTGAATATCTAGTGTGATCAAGAGGAAAGGAAGAATCAGAGTCTCTACAGCTAATATCCTTGGTAGCATTGATATTGAACAGGCATTTTAGTGAGATTCTATTGGATGCATGTAAATAGGACTTACTGGTTTGTCCAAGACAGGTGGATACAGATACTGTTTGAAAAGGGACAGAATTCCAATGGGAACGACAAGAAATACAGCAGAACCAAAAAACCATCATAACTGGAGCTGGGTTCAGGTACCATTAATGGACCTCAGCACAGGAGTGTGTGGATCATCACACTAAAGCTTTATTTTCCATGATGATGTCCAGTTGTCATCTCACTGTTTATGTGTCGTCTCTTCCCCACACCCCTATGACCTAAATGTGTTCTGCAGCTCACGGCTTCACATTGCTCTTAGTTATAGCTTCTTCCTAGAGCCATACTTTGTGCATTTGTGGGAAGCCATTCTTCAGCTCTCTTTCACAAACTTCCCAATTAGCCTGACAGATCAACTCATACAACCTTTAGGCTAAGCAGCTGTGACTTGGAGAAAGAGTGAAGACACATGGCTAGCTTGGTTTGGCTCTCCAGCAAGGGCTGCAGGTGGGGCAGTTTTCCTTAGAAGGGCTATTGGCACTGCGTGTATTAAGATGAATACATCTAGAAAAAGGCATACCTGAAAACACTGTTGGTTTTCTGTGATATCTGAACTTCCGCTCATATCTCTTGCGGTGTTCTTCTAAGCTTTGTATTTCCACATAATACTCTTTCACTTCAAGGACTAGGAACTATTACATGCCTGTTTCTGCCAAGAACTTGAAAATATGAGAAAATACTCACATGGATGAACAAATGAATATTTTCCCACAATCTTGTCTAATAGATTGATTGATAACAGTGCTTGGCATACAACATTCTACTGCAAAACTGTTTTTATGTGGTTGCTGCTTCACCTTGTATGTTTCTTTTCTTGGGTATTCTGTTGTCATTTCTCCCGTATAACTTAGTGAAGCTACTATTAAAAACTTTGTTTCTGGTTAGGTTGCTTGTGTTCCGATTCTTTGTTTTCAATGATTAGTTTTGGCCATGTGAATACTGTCCAAATGATACTGATTAAGATATTGATATAGTTAAAATAAAGTTAATTGTAAAGTCTAAATCATATCCAATTATTACACACCAGTGGAGTGGAGGCCCTTTGCTACCTAAGAAGGATTTTTAAAAACAATTTGGTGAGAAAATTGTTTTACTGCATTTTGGTGTTGCATATGGATAACTTTTTTAATAACCTGCACAACTGAGTTATTCTATTCTTAATGAGTCACACTACGAGAGCTACGCAGCACAGTGTCTATACTCACTGTTAGTACTATGTTACTAGCTAGATTGTTTGACTATCTTTTTTTGGGCAGCTGACCTAATCATCATTTAATTGTGCCATACGAAGCCACAAAATTGCTCAAGATCTCTTGCACACCTTTCACATAAGAAATGAAGAATTAGCATAGTATACATTTGTAGTCTATGCTACGAACTTTTAATAATGTAGAGTAGAAACAATTTCTGGGAGGATACAATTTATATATTGGGATTTAGACAAATAAATACAAGTGTGGCAAAAGAACTAGACTTTTGTATTTAAAGGCTACTACTCTGAAGCGGACCTTTGTGTCTATCAGCTTACTTTTTTCCTTTGTTAGATTTTCTGGGTTCTGCCTTATAGTTAAGATGCTGCCATGAGAAAATCAATTCAAGTTTTACTAGTGCAGTAAATTTATTAACCAAGTAATTATTGATTGGGAATAACATTGGGGGAAATTTTCAAAGATTATGTCCTTTAAAATATACTTATACATTCCAAAAGCACTACAATTCACATGGCTTGTGAAACTCTTAGTAACATGGATCTAAAAAAAAAAAATTGAATCATGGTTGTAATGCATAAGCCATGTTAAAACTAAAGAAAGCTGTGACTTGACCATTAAAAAGTTTCTATTTATGTTTCACACCATTTGAAACACACATTTTTGCATCTAGCTTCAAAGTACTTGGAAATTGATAGGAAAGTCAATATGCTTTTTCTTCTTCCAAAGCATGTTGCCACACCTTTCTTTCTTCTGATGAGTCAAGGAAGGAACTGAAAATAAGCTCAAAATTTTTCATTCTTTATGCTACAATATACTAATCCAAAGATTCTTTGTGCAATAGGCACATTTAAACACTGATGTATCCCACGTTTTCTTCTAGGGAATTATGAAACACAGATTCAGCCATTAAGCTAATATTAGGGGTGAATAATAGCAAGAGCAATGCCATTCCATTCCCTGGACTATTGCTCCAAACAAACACTAAATCAATCTCAATGAAATGTCCTAAGACATTTCATGTTTCCTAAGAGAAATGAATAACCAATTAGCTTTTTGAGATGAGAGTAAGTCTATCACACACTAAATCTACTTCTAACGTTTGAGCTGAATTTTTAAACCAAAAAAAAAAATCTGACAGCTTAAATAGTGTAAAGAAATGACTGAATAACTCAGCTAAGGGAAATATCTTCCTAAATTTTACATTCTGGAGAACAGACCTTTTTTTATAGCGTTCCGATTGACAAATGTTTGTTCAAAACCCACTCTATTCAAGGACAAAGAAGGTGTTATATAGAAGAAAGTATCTAAAACAATATAACTGGAATCTAAACACATGAAAATAATTAATTTATGGGACAATAAACAAACAACCTTTCTAATCTGCCAACTATAAAATTCAATGAGAAGGAATGCATGCTGAATTGTCAGCCTCTTAGTTGACATAAATAAATAGGCGTGTTTCACATACAGGATTGAAGTCACTCAATGCAGAGTTTCACTGTTCTTACAGTGATGACAAAAAGGAAAGCAATTTGAAATTATTTCAATTATAGAAGTTTATGTTGCCAAAGTTTGGATGTATATTTTGTGTTCAGTAAACTAGCATCATAAATATATATATATCAAGTTGGTTCGAGGTACTGTTGATCAAACATAAGGGAATAGTATAATAAGGAAATTATGTGATTCATTTTTTTTTTAATGTCTTTTCTCTGAGCCTTAGTTTCCTTACGGAGTTGCGAAACCTCCATGGAGCCGAACCCAGTTCCTGACATGTAATAGATTCTCAGCAAAGGTTAACTGCTAAGTTGTCTCTCCCTCTCATATAAGTTTATTGATGTCTTTTTATAGTTTCATATGAATGTTTCAATGTCCACTAAGGTATAAATATTAAGATTTTTATATTTTCTTCTAGTTTATCCTTAAGAATTGATAGCAATGATGAAACAAAGGAATGCATATGTAGGCACATAAAAAATGAAAAGTTCAGAAACTAGGAAAATTCATTATTATAGATACCTTTTCCTTTATTGTTGTTTTTGAAACAGGATAAATTGTCAGCCTCTTAGTTGTCATATATAAATAGCCATGTCGCACATACAGGATTGAAATCACTTGATGTAGGATTTCACCATTCATATAGCAATAAACAAAAAGCAATTTGAAATAATTTCAATTATAGAAGCTCATGATACCAAAATTTGATGTATATTTTATGTTCAGTAAACTAGTATCATAAATATACTATATCAAGTTGGTTGGTGGTACTGGAGGTATCGCTATTAACTTTAACTTTTTTTTTTTTTTTGGTTTATCTTACCACGGAGTTGTGGTAAAGATCAGTCATTGGGAAGATATTTTATTACTTCCCAGTCCCTTTGGTGCAAGTGAGTCATGGTCAGGTATAATTTTAAACCAGATATTTTTTTTTTTCCTAAAAGCAATTCATATTCTATTTATTGGACTTATGCTGCATATCAGATATGATGAAATAAAACATTTTTTGGGAAGAAGGACAAATTATAAATACAAAGTTTATGTAGTATTAAATTTTTACAAAATCATTTTGACTTTGAAGTATTTGCAAACTAAGATTTCTCCACACTAATAGTTTTATTATTTTTATGTACAAAGCTAAACTGGGAAAAAAGTGAAAAATAATTCTCACTAACAAGGAATGGAATTATTATTGATACATCAAAATAAGCCAAAAGTTAGAGTAGTTAGCTGAAGTTAATAAAAGGGTAATAATTTCATTAAAACACACTTTATGTATAAAAACTCTCAAATATTCATTTTAGTAAGCAAAGTAAAAAGTGTTATTGTTATTGAATTTTCATGTAACATATATTTATAAATAATTTGTGTTTTTAAATAAAGCTATAATTTTATGCATGTAAAATACAATCATTAATTTGAAAGACATTACATTTTTAAATACAGAGACAGATTTAAACTATTATTTCTCTAAAGGAAACTTTATATTGCATTTATTGATCCAGTGTAAATAGTTTGAAGTCAATAATTTTCTATAACAAAGCAAGAATTTAAATTTTTCTTCTGAAAGCTGCATTTTAGAATTTATTGAAGATATAAAAAACCTTAATTTTCTACAAAGAATTTGTTTTTCTAGTATAATTTTAAATTATTCTATTAATAAATGAAAGTACTTGATAAAATTAAATTCAATTATTTGGGTTGCAAGATTCTTAGAAAATCCATTTTTGAGGCATTTCTCGCAAGAACAGCAATTTAGCTGGTAATTTCCTATTACATTCGAATTGTTAAAACAGATATTTTACTGTTTTTATTTAAATAAATCCTCCTAGATGATCAACATTTCTTTGTATAGTTTGTGGACATTTTCATAATTTACTTAATTTATCATACTTTTGATAATTTAGGTTTTTCTGTTAACGACATAAAATAAAAAATCAAATAACTGGGAAAAACCTATTAGAAAGTAAATTAAAATGATATAATGAAATAATTTTGATGGCCTTGTTATACTTGCAGGATAGGATTAAAATCTAATATTCTGTACATGAAAAAATCTAATTCTATTTAAGGTCCTAACCCATGGATTAAACTCTTTATAAGATGATTCCTTTGATTTCAGGAAGGAAGGATTATTATCGCTGAAGAAACAAATTTTATTTTTTTCCTCTGGAAAATTCTACATATGCAGATGACCAGCTAATCTAATTAAAAAGGAATAATCTGACCTTAGTTTACCTGATTTATTTGACTTCTCATGTGAATTCTCCAGTCTTTTTTTTTTCTCTATCACCTAAGCCACAAAATATTACGAGAATTAGTAAAAACAAATCAGTAATTTGAGAGCATAGATTTTTCAGGATAAACCTCTCTGTGGTGCTATATTTGGCAGATGCTGTTGCCCAATAAAAATCGTCTCACTTATGCTACATGTTTTTTTTTAATTGTGTTTTGCATTCTAGATCTGTGATTTGTGTGTGTGTGAAATATTGCTCTTAGTAGCATAGTTGTCGTTTATAACACTGATTCTTTGTTGTAACTGAGATTTTTTGATAAGCCTCCAATCTCATCTGGACCATCAGACTTCGAAAAATCTGCCTGGAGTTTAGGATGTTAATTCCAGATATTAAAGAGTTGTCCAGATTTTGCCAGTTCTAAGGAGAATTCCTTTTTCTTAGAGGTGAGTGAATGGATTCTATATATTAGTAGATAGAGTATAAACATTTGAGAAGAGATAAGCATTTAAGTAATATGTAGCAGGGAGGCATCTGATTACAGCTATGATGGGCAAAGTGGAACATCAGCTTGATTCCCTTTCTAATTTTCTCTCTTCCTCCTTTGCATATAAAAAGAAAAAAATAGAAACTAATATTCCTAGAGTAATCCTGTAATTTATTTTAAAATCATTTATCTTTTATGTTAACTGGCATATTTACCAAGTCAGATTGCAGAAATATAAACCAAAACCACTTTGCAGAATATGTATTTTTATTAAAATATTCAGGATTGCAAAAGATATTAAATATCTCTTGGAGGGAGAGAGAAATGGAGAGGTGGCTTGAAGCGAAGGAAGTTCCCCTCCCAATCATCCCAGTGTACAATCAAAGAAAAGGGATGGCCCTTGACTACTTTCCCTTCTCCTTTTCAAGAAAATCGCTCTTTAGTTACTCATTTCTTTTCCCCATGGTCAGGTTGGCTGCATCTCCAAACACTTGTAAGTACTGTATGTTCTGACATATCCTGAAGTCATGCATTAGCACCTTTTCATTCAGCAAAGGGTGAGAACAGATATCTTTTGGCAGCTGACAGCAGGGAGGAGGCAGAAAGAAGGGGAAGGAAACTGTTGTACAGGGACACTGGGGTGGCCTAGTGGCTAGCAGGACTAATGCACCAGCTGTGACTAACCCCCTTTTTGCCTTCTATCTACCCAGCAGATGTCTGTCATTGTCATGTCCTCAAGCTATCCCAGTAAATGATTTGCGCATTGCGACTGAGTCACCAGTGTGGCAACTGAACCTCTTCACAGCTCAAAATTGTTGATGTGTGCACGGAGGAGGGCCCTGTGGTTGTACTATACCCTGGCAGGAGCCGGGAGGGGCTTAGAGGGAGGCACCAGAGAAAGAGAATGAGGAAAAGGAAGCAGGAGCCAGAGAGGGTAGTGAAATGTCAAGGTTACCTTGTTTTGCCCAGAGAATTAAAAGGAAGGGCACATTAATGTCTGCCTCTATTTGGTCTTTTGACTCGCTTAGGCTGAAGCAGCTCCTTGCTGCTCGGCTAGACATACATATCACATTGAAAGATTAAAAAATGAAGAATGCAGTGATCTGTATTGTATATATGCTTTATTCTGTGGAAGAATGTTAATAAATATAGTGTGATCCTGCAAAGTTTGCCAATATAAATAATGTGGCATTTCAAAGTCTGTCAGTAAATGTAATTGAATTTTTCAATGTAAAAATACAGTTCAGTTATAAATTGGAGTCATGCTTGACATTAGTTGGGCATTAGAAGATATTAATTAGATACTGCTCACTTCTCTCTGGTTTCTTCATATTAAATGAAATTATCAGGAAAGAGAAATTTGCAAGCATGCAATTTAGAGATTTTTATTCTCAAAAACAGGCTGCCTGGTAATTTTTAGTCGAAGAATATAAATGCTTTTTTTCAAAAACCTTGTCAGTGAGCTGTCTAAAACATGCCCTTCCCAGTATGAACACAATATGGAAAAGCTAATCCATTTTAATACTTTGTAATGATAATAAGCTACAGTGAACAAGTAGCCTAGGGAAAAGATAGTAGTAGTCACCTTTAAACAGAAAGAGAATAGCAAGTAATTGTACATTTTTACACTAGGCTGATGACAACATTTCCTGTGACTTTGAACTTACTTTGGCTGTCACCAGCCTGGCAAACATTCTGCATATCAATCAGACAGTTGTATTTCTTGCATGACATTTGCAGCAAAATGTAGACATTTACTTATGTGATCCTTGTATGTAAGCACACCGTTTATATGTAAATAATTGTGTTCCTTCATGCCACAGATGCTGCATGTAGAACTGGTAAGACCTTTTAGATCTCAATACCACATACAATTTTCATTTATTGTTGTTATTCTTGCTTAAATCTGTCTTCCTCCTTCTTTGGCCTGGTTCACTCGACTGTGTGGTTTATGTGGTTGTGCAGTGGTATCTGTGTGTCTTTCAGCAGTTAATTCTATTTCTGGAAACTCAGTCCAAATAATTAAGTGTTTGAATCTAATTTTTCTTGAGGATTTGTCATGTTGATTTATTGTTTTGTGTTTAACAAAATACTGTAGTTAATTACCACAAAAAGAAGTATATCCAGCTAGTGCATAATTTTAATATATCCTGGGCATGTTTGAGTATATTTTTTAGCTCCTGTTACCTTGATTTTGGGGGGAAATATTATTTGGCGGGGAGCAGATTTTTTATTTCCAATTTAAAATTTCTAAGTATGCAAGACCTATTCTCATTAGCTTCCTTCCAAACAGCTTAATCTTTAAATACTTTAAATTACTTTTTCTGAAATAAATCAAGTGCCCTACAGTGCATAATGCATGCTACTCATAAATATCTCTATTGATACCATTTTCTAGTTGGGCTCCTCTCTAAGGTAAGAATTTTTTTTAAATTTTTATTTTATATTGGGGTATAGTTGAGTTACAATGTTGTGTTAGTTTGTTGCACAGCAATGTTGTTCAGTAATACATATACATATATCCATTTCCAGATTCTTTTCCCATGTAGGTTATTACAGAATATTGAGTAGAGTTCCCTGCACTATGCAGTAGGTCCTTGTTGATTATTTTATATACACTTTGTATATGGCAGTCCCAACCTCCTAATTTATTCCTCCCTCCTACCTTTCCCTTTGGTAACCAAAAGTTCATTTTTGAAGCCTGTGAGTCTGTTTCTGTTTTGTAAATAAGTTAATGTGTATCATTTTTTTTGTTTGTTTTAGATTCTGAATATAAGCGATATCATATGATATGTCTTTCTCTGACTTACTTTACTCACTATAACAATCTCCAGATCTATCCATGTTGCTGCAAATGGCATTATTTCAATTTTTATGGCTAATATTACATTGTATATATATATACACTACATATTCTTTATCCATTCTTCTGTCAATGGACATTTAGGTTGCTTTCATGTCTTGGCTATTTTAAATAGTGCTGCAATGAACATTGGGGTGCATGTACCTTGTTGAATTATAGTTTTCTCCAGATATATGCCCAGAAGTGGGATTGCATGATCACATGGTAGCTCTATTTTTAGTTTTTTAAGGAACTTCCATACTGTTCTCCATAGTGGTTGTATCAATTTACATTCCCATCAACAGTGTAGGAGGGGTTTCCTTTTCTCCATACCTCTCCAGTGTTTGTTACTTCTAGACATTTTGATGATGGCCATTCTGACTGGTGTGAGGTAGTACCTCATTGTAGTTCTGATTTGCAGTTCTCTAATAATTAGCTATGTAGAGCATCTTTTCATGTGCTTTTTGGCCATCTGTATGTCTTCTTTGGAGAAATGTCTGTTTAGATCTTCTGCCCATTTTGTGATTGGTCTGTTTGTCTTTTTGATATTGAGCTGCATGAATTTGTATATTGTGGAGATTAATCCCTTATCAGATGCATTGTTTGTAAATATTTTCTGCCATTTTATGGGTTGTCTTTTCATTTCATTTATGGTTTCCTTTTCTATGCAAAAGCCTTTGAGCTTAATTAGGTCCCATTTGTTTATTTTTGTTTTTATTTCCATTGCTCTAGGATGTGGATCCAAAATGATATTGTTGCGATTTATGTCAAAGAGTGTTCTGCCTATGTTTTCCTGTAAGAGTTTTATAGTGTCTGGTCTTACATTTAGGTCTTTATCCATTTTGAGTTTGTTTTTGTGTATGGTGTTAGGGAGTGTTCTAATTTCGTTCTTTTACATGTAGCTGTCCAGTTTTCCCAGCACCACTTACTGAAGGGAATTTCTTTTTTCCATAGTATATTCTTGCCTCCTTTGGTGTAGATTAATTAACCATAGGTGCCTGGGTTTATTTCTGGGCTTTCTATCCTGTTCCTTTGATTCTATATGTCTGTTTTTGTGCCAGTACCATGCAGTTTTGATGACTGTAGCTTAGTAGTATAATCTGAAGTTAGGAAGCCTGACTCCTCCAGCTCTGTTTTTCTTTCTCAAGATTGCTTTGGCTATTTGGGGTCTTTCATGTTTCCATACAAATTTAAAAATTTTTTCTTATTCTGTGAAAAATGCCATTGGTAATTTGATAGGGATTGCATTGAATCTGTACATTTCTTTGGATAGTGTAGTCATTTTCACAATATTGATTCTTCCAATCCAAGAACATGATAGATCTCTCCATCTGTTTATATAGCCTTGGTTTCTTTCATCAGTTTTCTGAGTACAAGTCTTTTGCCTCCTTTGGTAGGTTTATTCCTAGGTCTTTTATTCTTTTAGTTGCAATGGTAAATGGGGTTGTTTTCTTAATTTCTCTTTCTGATCTTTCATTTTTCATGTATAGGAATGCAAGAGATTTCTGTGTATTAATTTTGTATCCTGCAATTTTCCAAATTCAATGATGAGCTCTAGTAGTTTTCTGGTAGCATCTTTAGGATTTTCTATGTACAGTATCATCTGCAAACATTGACGGTTTTACTTCTTTTCCTATTTGGATTCCTTTTATTTCTTTTTTTCTTGATGGCCATAGCTAGGACTTCTAAAACTATGTTGAACAATAGTGGTGAGAGTGGGTGTCCTTGTTTTATTCCTGACCTTAGAGGAAATACTTTCAGCTTTACAGCATTGAGTATGATGTTAGTTATGGGTTTCTCATATATGGCCTTTATTTTGTTGAGGAAGGTTCCCTCTACGCCTACTTTCTGGAGAGTTTTTAATCATAAATCAGTGTTCAATTTTGTCAGAAGCTTTTGCTGCATCTATTGAGATGATAATATGGTTTTTATTCTTCATTTTGTTGATGTGGTGTATCACACTGATTGACTTACAGATATTCAAAGAACCTTGCACCCCTGGGATGAATCTTAGTTGATCATGGTGTATGATCCTTTCAATGTATTGTTGGATTCAGTTTGTTAGTATTTTGTTGAGAATTTTGCATCTACGTTCATCAGTGATATTGACCTGTCATTTTCTTTTTTTGTGCTCTCTCCATCTGGTTTGGGGATCATGGTAGTGGTGGCCTCATAGAATGGGTTTGGGAGTGTTCCTTCCTCAGCAGTTTTCTGTAAGAGTTTCAGAAGCATAGGTGTTAACTCTTCTCTTAATATTTGATAGAATTCACCTGTGAAGCTTGGACTTTTGCTTGTTGGGACTTTTTAAATCACAGTTTCAATTTCAGTTTTGTTATTGATCTGTTCATATTTTCTATTTCTTAATGGTTCAGCCTTGGGAGATTGTACCTTTCTAAGAGTTTGTCCATTTCTTCTGGGTTTTCCATTTTATTGGCATATAGTTGCTTGTAGTAGTCTCTTATGATCCAGAAATACAAAGGTATTTCTGTGGTGTCCATTGTAATTTCTTTTTCATTTCTAATTTTATTGGTTTGAGCCCTCTCTCTTTCTTTGATTTTGGCTAAAGGTTTATCAATTTTGCTTATCTTTTCAAAGAGCCAGCTTTTAGTCTCATTGTTAGTTTCTATTGTTTTCTTCTTCTCTATTTCATTTATTGCTGCTCTGATCTTTATGATTTCTTTCCTTATATTAACTTTGGATTTTGTTTGTTCTTCTTTCTCTAGTTGCTTTAGGTGTAAGGCAGGGTGGTTTATATGAGATTTTTCTTATTTCCTGAGGTAAGATTATATCTCTATAAAGATCCCTCTTAGAACCGGTATTGTTGTGTCCCATAGGTTTTGGATAGTTGTGTTTTCATTTTCATTTGCCTCTAGGTATTTTTTTATTTCCTCTTTGATTTCTTCAGTGATCCATTGGTTGTTTAGTAGCATATTGTTTAGCATCCATGTGTTTGTGTTTTTTACAGTTTTTTTTTTTCTTGTAGTTGATTTCTAATCTCATAGCATTTTGGTCAGAAAATATGCTTGATATGATTTCAGTTTCTTAAATTTACCAAGGTTTGCTTTGTGGCCCAGCATGTGATCTATCCAGGAGAATGTTCCATGTACACTTAGGAAGATTGTGTATTATGCTGCTTTCAGATGGAATGTTCTATAAATATCAATTAAGTCTATCTGGTCTAATGTGTAATTTAAGGCTTTGTGTTTCCTCACTGATTTTCTGTCTGGATGATCTGTCCATTGATGTAAGTGGAGTGTTAAAGTCCCCACTCTTTTTCATTATTGTTGATTTCCCCTTTTATGGCTGTTAGCATTTGCCTTATATATATTGAGGTGCTTATATGTTGAGTACATATATATTTACAAGTTTATATCTTCTTGGATTGATCATTATATAGTGTTCTCCTTTGTCTCTTGTAACAAGTCTATTTGAAAGTCTGTTTTGTCTGATATGAGTATTGCTACTTCAACTTTATTTTGATTTCCATTTGCATGGAATACCTTTTTCCATCCCCTCACTTTCAGTCTGTATGTGTCCCAAGAACTGAAGTGGGTCTCTTGTAGACAGCATGTATATGTTTTTTGTTTTTGTTTTTTCCATTTAGCCAGTCTGTGTCTTTTGGTTAGAGCATTTAATCTGTTTATGCTTAAGGTAATTATCAATATGTAAGTTCTTAATGCCATTTTGTTAATTGTTTAGGATTAAAAAAAATTGTTTAGGATTTGTTTTTGTAGGTCTTTTTCTTCTCTTTTGTTCTCTTGTGATTTGATGACTATCTTTAGAGCTGTGTTTGGATTGCTTTTTCTTTGTTGTTTATCTATTGTAGATTTTTGGTTTGTAGTTACCATGAGATTTGATATAGCAATCTCTATATATACATGACTGTTTAAAGTTGCTGGTCTCTTAATTTCAAATGCATTTCCAACAGCCTGCATTGGCACTCTCCTCTTCTCACAATTGCTGGTTTTGATATCATGTTTGTGCTTGGATGATTTCCTGCCTTTACTGGTGGGCTTTTCCACTTGTAATTCTTGTTTCTATTTGTGGCCTTTTCTTTTCTGCCTAGAGAAGTTACTTCAGCATTTGTTGTAAAGCTGGTCTGGTGGTGCTGAATTCTCTTAGCTTTGGCTTGCCTGTAAAGCTTTTGATTTCTCCGTTGAATCTGAATGAGAGCCTTGCTAGATAGAGTATTCTTGGTTGTGGGTTCTTCCCTTTCATCACTTTAAATATATCCTGCCACTCCCTTCTGGGCTGCAGAGTTTCTGCTGAAAAATCAGCTGATAACCTTACAGGGGTTCTCTTGTATGTTATATGTTGCTTTTCTCTTGTTGCTTTTAATATTTTCTCTTCATCTTTAATTTTTGTCAGTTCGACTATGTGTCTTGGCATGTTCATCCTTGGGTTTATCCTGTTAGGGACTCTGCACTTCCTGGACTTGGGTGAGTGTTTCCTCTCCCATGTTAGGGAAGTTTTCAGCTATTATGTCTTCAAATAATTTCTCGGGCCCTTTCTCTCTCTTTTTTCTTTCCCCTATAATGCAAATGTTGGTGCATTTAATGTTGCCCTAGAGGTCTTTTACACTGCCCCCAATTATTTTCATTCTTTTTTCTTATTCTGTTCTGTGGCAGTGGTTTCCATCAATCTGCCTTTCAGCTCACTTAGTCATTCTTTTGTCTCATTTATTCTGCTAATGATTCCTTCTAGTGTATTTTTCACTTCAGTTATTATATTGGTCATCTGTTTGTTCTTTAGTTCTTCTAGGTTCTTGTTAAATATTTCTTGTATTTTCTCAATCCATGCCTCTGTTCTTTTTCTGAGATCCTGGTTCATCTTTACTATCATTGCTCTGAATTCTTTTTCAGGCAGATTGCCTACCTGTATGTCACTTTTTTGTTCTTCTGGGGTTTTATCTTGTTCCTTCATCTGGAACATATTTCTCTGCCATCTCATTTTGTCTAACTTTCTGTGTTTATGATCTCCTTTCTGCAGAATGGAGGGTCATAGTTTCTCTTGCTTCTGCTGTCTGCCCCCTGGTGAGGGAGGCTGGTGCAGGGACTTGTGCAGACTTCCTGTTGGGAAGGACTGGTGCTTGCCCACTGGTGGATGGAGCTGGGTCTTTTCCCTCTGTTGTGTAGGGCCATATCAAGGGGTGTGTTAAGAGACAGCTATATGTTCAGGATGCCTTTTGGTGGCCTGTCTGCTAATGGGTAGGGCTATGTTCCAAACCTGTTGGTTGTTTGCCCTGAGACATCCCAGCACTGGTGCCTGCAGGCTGTTGGGTGGGGCCAAAATGGCAACCTCCAGGAGAGCTCATGCTAAGGAATACTCCCTTGGGTCTCTGCCACCAGTGACCTTGCCCACACAGGGAGCCACAGCTGACCCCTGCCTCCCCAGGAGACCCTCCAAGACCTGCAGGTAGATCTGACCCAGCCTCCTATGGAGTCACTGTTGTGCCCTGGGTCCCAGTGCACATGAAAACTTGTGTGTGTCCTCAAAAAGTGGAGTCTCTGTTTCTCCAAGTGCTGTGCAGCTCCTCCACTCAAAGCCCCACTGGCCTTCAAAGCCAAATACTCTGGGGGCTCCTTCTTTGATGCCAGACCCCCAGGCTGTAGAGCCTGATGTGGGGCTCAGAACTCACTCCTGTGGGAGAACCACTGCAATATAATTATTTTCCAGTTTGTGGACCACCCAGCTGGTGGGTGTGAGATTTGATTATATGAGGAAAGCACTCCTCCTACCATCTCATTGTGGCTTCTTCATCTTTGGATGTAGAATATCTTTTTTGGTAGGTTTCAGTCTTTTTTGTCCATGGTTGTTCATCAGTTAGCTGTGATTTTTGCATTTCTGTAAGAGAGGTAAGCTCAAGTCCTCTACTCTACCATCTTGTCTCCTCCCTCCCAAGGTAAGCATTTTGATTAGGGTTCATCTTTGAGCCTGGTGGTCATTTACTTGGTTTTAGTTAAAGGTCTTTAGATTCACTCTGCTTTCTATTAAAAAAAAAAGGCTAACACTTCCCACTAAGTGTTAGCCCTTTTTATAGCTAAATAAAACACATCTTTAAATATAAATGCCTTTAATTTTAAGATTCTCCTGAAATATGTATGTTCAGTTTTAGTACAGTAACACTTTTGTCTGCCTTCTAATATTTGTGAATGGATTAATTAATAATTAGCTTCCACGAATATCCAGAGAAAGCAGTCTGGCTCTGGGGACTGGAAAGAAAGAAAAATAATCTAGAAATGAAAACACTGAAAAAAGAAATAGAGTAAATCATAACCTTTCCTATTTAAATAAAACAGTATTTTACTTTTGTAACTGCCCAACTCAATATTCTAATTCCATGGCTAAGAAAACTAGCCTCAGTAAAAGGAGGTGCTAAGTTGTGGCAGTGATGGCTAGCTGATTCCCAGCAACTGATTGATGCTTAGTCACTAAACTAGAAACTTTCCCAGACTTTGCTTCTGGAATTACTCATGTGACTAGTTTTGGCCAAAGTAATGCAAATTGAATTGATGTACATCACTTCTGGGCTGACATGATGGTACTCTGAGGTCTCCTCGTTCCTTCCAGATAGATTAAAACTGAAGTGACTTTCCAGTCACAAAAGTACAGCCACAATATGGAAGTGGCTTCAGTTTCTGAGTTATCTCTTTGGAAGGAGACCTCTAGAAACATCAGATTGAAATGAAAATTTTGTGTATATATATATATATATATATATATATGTAATGGTTTAAGTACTGCAATTTGGGCATTGTTTATTTTAGCCATTAGCCCTCCCTATTATAGCTGTACACTAATACTTAGTACCTTCTGTGTATATTTATTTTATCTTCGCAATATCCTTATGAAATAGATATTATGATCTCTAATTCACAGTAGAGGCATCTGAAGCTTACTGTTTGTTCATTGACTTGTCTAATACAACAGAATCAGAATTTTTTTATTGAAGTGTATTTCATGTACAATCTTGTGTTAGTTTCGGGTGCACAGCAAAGTGATTCAGTTACAGCTACATAGATATTCTTTTTCAGATTCTTTTCTTTATACATTATTACAAAATATTGAGTATAGGTCCTTGCTGGTTATCTATTTTATGCATAGTAGTGTGTATATGTTAATCCCAAAATACTAATTTATCCCTCCCCACCTTCAGTAACCATACATTTGTTTTCTATGTCTGTGGGTCTATTTATGTTTTGGATATAACTTCATTTTATCATTTTTTTAAGATTCCACATATAAGTGATATCATCTGATATTTGTCTTTCTCTGCCTGACTTACTTCACTCGGTATGACAATCTCTAAGTCCATTCATGTTTCTGCAAATGGCATTATTTCATTCTTTTTATGGCTGAGTAATATTCCGTTATTTATATGTACCACATATCCTTTATCCATTTGTCTGTCAATGAACAGTTAGATTGCTTCCATGTCTTGGCTATTGTAAATAGTGCTGCAATGAATGTTGCAGTGCATGTATCTTTCTGAATTATAGCTTTTGTCTTTTGCAGACATATACCCAGGATTGGAATTGCAGGATAATATGGTAACTCTATTTTTAGTTTTTAAGGAAGCTCCATACTGTTTTCCATAGTGGCTGCACCAATTTACATTCCC
Source organism: Hippopotamus amphibius kiboko (assembly GCF_030028045.1). NCBI lineage: Eukaryota > Metazoa > Chordata > Mammalia > Artiodactyla > Hippopotamidae > Hippopotamus > Hippopotamus amphibius. The sequence goes on along the minus strand of NC_080186.1, from coordinate 202,989,318 downwards.
ATCAACTGTGTAGGAGGGTTCCCTTTCCTCCACACCCTCTCCAGAATTTATTATTTGTAGACCTTTTGATAATGGCCATTCTGACTGCTGTGAGGTGGTACCTCATTGTAATTTTGATCTGCAGTTCTCTATTAATTAGCTATGTTGAGCATCTTTTCATGTGCTTTTTGCCCATCTGTATGTCATCTTTGAAGAAATGTCTATTTAGGTCTTCCACCCATTTTTTGATTGGGTTTTTTGTATATTTTGGAGATTAATCCCTTGTCAGATGCATTTACAAATGTTTTCTGTGATTCTGTGGGTTGTCTTTTCATTCTGTTTATGGTTTTCTTTGCTGTGAAAAAGGTTTTGAGTTTAATTAGGTTCCCTTTGTTTATTTTTATTTCCTTTACTCTAGGAGGCAAATCCAAAAAGATAATCCAAAAAGATTATGTTAAAGAGTGTTCTGCCTATGTTTTCTTCTTGCCTTGAAGAAATTGTTTTTTTTTTTTCCATCGTATATTCTTGCCTCCTTTGCTGTAGATTAACTGACCATAGAGGTATGGGTTTATTTCTGGGCTTTCTCTCCTGTTCCATTGATCTATATGTCTGTTTTTGTGCCAATACCATGCAGTTTTGATGACTATAGCTTTTGCAGAATAATCTGAAGTCAGGGAGTCTGATTCCTCTAGCTTAGTTTTTCTTTCTCAAGATTGTTTTGGATATTTGGGGTCTTTTGTGTTTCATACAAATTTAAATTTTTTTTGTTTTAGTTAACAGAATCAGAATTTGAACTTTCTAAATCCATGATCTTTCCAGCAGACTCCTTGAATTTTCTACTTTTAAAAATTCTTATAAGTCTATAAATTTGACTTTTATATGCTTGTATTAGTGGTAAAGAACAGTGTCGATTGCCTTTATAGAAAACAAACACTCTAAAGTATAACCCCCAGGGAATTTATTTAAGAACTTTCTTCAAGGAGAGAAGAATGATTTCATCGAGATGGCAAGACAAGTTTTTCCTGACTTAGCTCTCCCTCACAAGAAAAACAACTAACAACTACAATTCATGGACAACATACCACTGAGAGAATCCTAGAACGTGAAAGTGAGGATGAAGCACCACCCCACACCACAGAAACCAAGATAGACTGCATTTCACAGGTAAGAGAAGTTGCTATACACTATGTTGTATCCCCTCTGAGGCTATGGATCTTTCAGTAGTTAAAGAGAGCCCAGAGTTTACATCTAGCACCCCCAGCATTGTGGGTCACTTCATGACAGCCCTTACTCTGGATTTGCGCTACAAGAGATTGCAGGGAAATTTGTGAGACTCAACCCTTAGAAATCTGATTGTAGCAGAGAAGAGGGAAAGGGGCTCCCAACAACCATCGCTCAGACCTTTACAGACCAAGGTCCTATATGCAGAGCCCAAGGAGTAATTCCAACCAGCACATTTTCTCATCTGTAGAACCAAGTTGGAGAGGCAGTCTGACCAGGGCCTGTGGGCAGAACAGGCTCCAGATCTGGTTAAAGAGCTGAGTCATAGCCCCACCTTCTGTGAATCTTGGCTCCTCTCTGCTCACTAGAAAATTTGGGAGTTGCCAGCTAGAGTCTTGGCTTCACCCACAGCAGAGCATGACCCCAGCCCCATCTGACAGTAAAGGCTGGCAAGAACACCTGGAAGCTGTGTAACTGCATAACTCTCAAGTCAAGAGACAGGTACAGCTGATGGCCCCCAGAGCAAAGGCCATGGCTCTGTTTGGGCAGGAACTAAGGGCATGGGTCAGCTTGAGGCCTTGAAGCTATTTCTCTTACTGTGTTTAGGCAGGAAAACTAATTTGTAGCCACACTTATTGCTAAGTAGAGCCTTTAGCCCTCCTGACCAGAGAATTTTACCAGAGCCCATGAGAAGCTACATATCCCATCCAACAGCCCTTCACAGAGTGGTCTTGAACAAAGAGCATAGCCCATGGTTTTTCCTGTCTACAGAGCAAAACCAGTAGCCTCACCTAAGCAGGATATTCAATGTACAGTCTTGCTTGATTCAGGTCCCCACACAATGATCAAAATAGGCCCTTAGCTTCCCTGCCCTGGCATGGCAGAAGTAAATTCATAGTTTCACTTACTGCTGCATATAACACCCAGTCTTGACCATGTAGTAAGCCTTACCAGAGAATCCAGACAGCTGTCCATTGGACAGAGAACCAAGCCAATGACACAGTTTTTCCCCACTTCCAACTGACCTCAGAGCTCAAAGAGTTCCCTTGTCCCAAAATAGACTCTAATAATAGCTGGCCCAAACTTCTCAAGGATGTTACCAACAGATGCATCCAGAAATCCAAACTGAACTGACTAGTGAAGAACTGTCTCTGCAAAGTGAATCTACAAAACTGTGAAGGGAGATCACTTACTCAAATGTGTAGATACCAACATAAGGAATCAGGATCATGAAATATCAGGTAAATATGATACAACCAAAGGAAACAAAAATCTAATAACCAATTCTAAAGAAATGTATATCTATGAGCTATAAGAGAAAATTTCAGAATAATCCTTGTAAAGAATTTTAGTGAACTACAATGAACAAAATAAAAAATTCAACAAAGAATGAGAAATCATAAAAAAAAAAAACCATAGAAATTCTGGAACTGAAAATACAATAAATGAGTGGAAGAATTCAATAGAGAGCTTCAAAAGAAGACTGAAGAAAGCTTAGGGGACCTATCATGCACAATAAAACAAACAGTATTCATTCACATTATGAGAATTCCAGAAAAAAGAAGAAAGAGAAAGGGACAGAAAGTATATTTAAAGCAATAATAGCTGAAAACTTCCCAAACCCAGGGAGAGAACTAAACTTCCAAATCCAAAAGGCCTGAAAGACCCCAAATAGGGCTACACCAAAATGTCAAAAGTGAAAGACAAAGAATGTTGAAAGCAACAAGAGAAAAGAGAAACGTTACATACAAATGAACCCCCTAAGACTATCAGAGGATTACTCAACAGAAACTTTTCAGGCCAGAAGAGAAAGGGATAACATATTCAAAATACTGAAAAAAAAAAAAAAATCTGTTAACCAAGAATACTATACCTGACAAAGCTGTCCTTCAGAACCAAGGAGGGATAAAGAGGATGGTAATTCATCACCACTAGACTTGCCTTACAGGAAATGCTAAAGAGTGTTTCTTGAGTGGGAATAAAAGGATGCTAAGTAACATCATGAAAACATAAGAAGGCCATGTAAAACTCACTGGTAATGATAAATATATAGTCAAAGTTGGATTTTGTAATACAGAATGGTTGTGTGTAGTTCACTTTCAAAAACAAAGTAGTAAAAATAACAGAACTACAAAAATTTGTTATTAGTTACACAAATTAAAAATAGATATACTGTAACATCAATAACCTAAAATGAGGGGGTGAAGAGAAGTAAAAGTATAAGGCTTTGGAATTCTATTGAAGTTAAGTCGATACCACTTTAAAGTAGGGTGTTATAACTTTAAGATAGTTTATGTAAGCCTCATGATAACCACAAAGGAAAAACCTAGAGTAATTACACAAAAGAACATGCTAAATATCAAAGCATCCTGATACCACAAGATATCAAAGCACAAGAAAAGACAGAAGGATAAGAAACAAGGAATTATGGATCTATGAAACACCAGAAAACAACAAAACGTCCTTACTTATCAATAGTTACTTTAAATGTAATGGATTAAATTATCCAATGATGTGCTGTCTAAAAGAAACTCACTTTAGCTTTAAAGGCACACATAGACTGAAGAGATAGAAAAAGATATTTCAAGAAAATAAGAAAAAAAAAAAAAAAGGTATAGCTACACTTATATCAGGCAAAATAGACTTACTTTAAACTAGAAATGGTAAAAAGAGAAAAAGAATTTTATTACACAATGATAAATAGTTCAGTCCATCAAGAAGATATGCCAATTGTAAATGTTTATGCACCCATCGTTACAGTGCCTAAATACATAAAGCAAAACCTAAGAGACACAAACAGCAATACAATAATAGTTGGGGACTTTGATTCTTCACTCTGAACAATGGAGAGATTATCCAGACGGAGACTGAACAAGGAAACAGCAAATTTTAACAATAAAGACCAAATAGACCTGATAGAGATATATAAAGAATATTTTATCTACCAACAACCTACACATTCTTTTCAAGTGCCCATGGAACATTTTCTAGGATAAACCATATGTTGGCCACAAAGCAAGTCTTAGCAAATTCAAGAAGATTTAAATCTTACCAGGTATACTCTCTGACCACACTGGTCTAAACCTAGAAATCAATAACAAGAGAAAATCTGGAAAATTCCCAAATAGTCATCCCTTGGGATTGGTTCCAGGATCCCCTATGGATACCAAAATCTGAGGATGTGCCAATCCTTTACATAAAATAGCATAGTACCATAAATACAGTTGGTCTTCTGCATCTGCAGATGCAAAATCCACAAATACAGAGGGCTGACTGTACATGGAAATTAAATAATACTCTGCTGAAAAAACAATGGATCAAAGAATAAATTAAAGGGGAAATAAAAAAGTATCTTCAAACAAACATACCAAAATCTATAAAATGCAGCAAAAGCAGTTTTAGGAGAAAAGTTCATAGTGATAAAGACCTATATTAAGAAACAAGAGAATCTCAAACAGCCTAACTCTATGCCTTCAGGAAAAAAAAAAAAAAAAAGAATAAACTGAGCACAAAGATAGCAGAAGGAAGGAAATAATAGAGATTAAAGCAGCAATAAAAAGAACTCAAAGAAACCCACACCAAGACATTATAAATACACTATAAAAGTTAAAAAACAAGGACTCTTAAAAGCAGTAGGAGAAAATCAACTTGTTACATAAAAGGAACTGCCACAAGACTATCAGCAGACTTTTCAGCAGGAATTTTGCAGGTGAGAAGGGAGTGACATGAGATATTCAAACTGCTGAAAGAAAAAACTTCTAACAAAGAACACTCTACCCAGCAAAATTATTTTCAGAATTGAAGAAAAGATAAAGCATTTTCAGATAAGCAAAAGCTAAAGAAATTCCCCACCACTAGACTGGTCTTACAAGAAATAATAAAGGAAATTCTCTACAGTGAAATGAAAGGATGCTGATTAGCAACAGGTATAAATCTCACTGGTAAAGGTAAAAATATAGTAAAATTCAGCATAATCTAATGTAAAGCTGGTGGGTTAATCACTTATAAAGCTAGTATTAAGGTTAAAAGGCAAAAGTAGTAAAAATAACTATAACTACAATAATTTGTTAAAATATATATGAGATAAAAAGATGTAAATTATAATATCAAAAACATAAAACTTGGTGGGGGAGTAAAAATGTAGAGCTTTAGAATGCATTCAACTTAAGTTGTTATAAACTTAAAAAATCTATTTTAGTTATTTTATGTAAGTTTCAGGGTAAACACAAAGTAAAAACCTATACAGGCATGCATCAGAGATATTTCAGATCACCACAATAAAGCTAGTCACATAAATTTTTGGTTTCCCAGGGTGTATTAAATTATGTTTATACTGTGTTCTATTAAGTGTGCAATAGCAGTATGTTTAGAAAACATTTAAATATCTTAAATAAAAATACAAAACACAAAATATTACAATAGTGACATCATAGATCAAAGGTCACCATAAAAATATTGCAAGAATTACCAAAATGGGGCACAGAAATATGAAGTGAGCAAATGCTGCTTGAAAATGGCACCAATAGACTTGCCAGATACAGGGTTGTCACAAACTTTTATTGCTTGTAAAAAAGCAGTATCTGTTCAGTACAATAAAGTAAAATAGAATGAGGTACTCCTATATTATATACACAAAAGACAAAAGGGAGGAAATCTAAGCATACCACTACAGAAAATCATCAAATCAAAAGGCAGAAAGCAGGAGAAGAACAAAAAAAGGAATACAAAACAGCCACAAAACAACACAATGGTAATGAGTCCTTACATACAACAATTACTTTAAATGTAAGTGGAATAAATTCTCCAATCAAAAGACATAGAGTGGCTGAATGGATACAAAAACAGGACTCACATATATTGCCTGTAAGGGATTCACTTCAGGTATAAGGCCACACACAGACTGAAAGTGGAGGAATGGCACAAGATAGTCTGCAAAAATGGTAAACCAAAAGAAAGCTAGGGTAGCCATACTTATATTAGGCAAAACAGACCTAAAAGACTGTAATAAGAGACCAAGAAGATCATTATAATAATGATAAGGCAGTCAGTCCAACAAAAGGATATAACATGTATTTAAGCACCTAAATATATAAAGCAAATATTAACAGACCTAAAGGTAGAAATAGATAACAATCTAATAATAAGAGGGATACCCCACTTTAATACCCCACTTACATCAATGGATAGGTCATCCAGACAGCCTAGAAATAAACCCACCCAAATATGGTCAAAATTATACAAAAATTAACTCAAAATGAATTGAAGACTTGAGTGTAAGACCTGAAATCATAAAACTGTCAGAAAAATACATAGTAAGCTACTTGACGTTAGTTATGGTGATGACTTTCGGAGCTGACTTCAAAAGCAAAGGCAACAAAAACAATAATTAACAAGTGGTATTACATCAAACTAAAAAGCTCTGCACAGCAAAGGTAACTATCAACAGAATGAAAAGGCAATATATAGAATGGGATTTGCAAATCATACATATAAGGGGGTTAACATCCAAAATAGATAAAGAACTCACACAATTCTATATCAGTAAACAAACAGTCCAATTAAAAAATGGGCAGAGAATCTGAATAGATACTTTTCCAAAGAAGACAGACAGATGGCCAACAAGCATATATGAAAAGATGCTCAACATCATTAATCATAAGGAAAATGCAAATCAAAACCACAATGAGACATCACCTCATACCTGTTAGAAGGGCTATTATCAAAAAGACAAGAAATAAATGCTGGTGAGGATATGGAGAAAAGAAACACTTGTGCCCTGTTTGGGGGAATATAAATTGGTGCAGTTACCATGGAGAACAGTATAGAGGTTTCTCAAAAAATTAAAAACAGAACTAACATATGGTCCAAAAATTACACTGCTGGGTACTTATCTGAGAAAATAAACACACTACCTTGATATCTGCACCTGCATGTACACTGCAGCAATACTTACAGTATCCAAGACATGGAAGCAACCTAAGTGTCCATTGATGGATGAATGAAGAAAATGTGGCATGTAATGTGAAACTGATATGTAATGGAATATTATTCAGCCATAACAATGAAGAAAATCCTGCCATTTGCTATAACATGGGTGGACCTTGAGGGTATTATGCCAAGTGAAATACATCAGACTGAGGAAGACAAATACCATATGATCTCATTGTAATGGAGTCTTTAAAAAATGGGGAAAAAAAAATAAAACCAAATGCATAGACAGAAAGAACAGACTGGCACTTGCCCGGAGGTAGGGGGTGGGTTGGGCAAAAAGGGTGAAGGAAGTCAAAAGGTACAAACTTCCAGTTATAAAATAAATGTCACGGGGATGTAATGTACAATAAGGTGACTATAGCTAATCATACTGTATTGTATATTTGAAAGGTGCTAAGAGAATAAATCTTAAAAGTTCTCATCACAAGAGAAAAATTGTATCTATATGGTGATGGATGTTACCTAGACTTATTGTGGTGATGATTTTGCAATTATGCAAATATTGAATTACTATCTGTACACCTGAAGCTAATATAATATTATATGTCAATTATACCTCAATAAAAAAGTGGTCATATACAATATCTTATGAGATTTATTTTGGCCTTTATAAATGAAGCAAGTATGTTGCAATGTTTTCAAAGCAAATATATAACTCTTTAAACAATGCTGTGTATATCTAGATTGTATGTGTGTGTATGTGTAGGGGATTGTATCATTTGTTTGACTTGTATAGTTTTTTATAAACATCTTAGAAAGTTATCATGACCATTTAAATCTTAGAATATATATTCTTATTAAAACCTTAATCATGTGTTAAACACACTAGTAATCCTGGACAAATTATATTTCTTCCATACCTCAAAAGTGATTGACCACCAGATATTTGAAAATCCATAACTTTTGAGTAATATATGACAATATTCAAAGATTCAACATTATAAAATAAACATTGCTTAAACATTTAAAGTGAATCTGTATGTAAAAGAGAATTGAAAGATATTAGGTCAACATAGAAAATTAAGTACATATCCCAATTGAAAGTTCATAGAAAATACTGGACATGTATTTTTATAGAAATTAAACCTATACCCCTGATATGATTTAGCATAATTTTAGCAGCTATGATATAAAATAGGCAATATTTCAGTGGCTTCATAAAATTGTTTTGCTTCTTGCTTATGTAACAGTAGCGCTGTTGCACATGTTTTGGGTTGGTTAGTGACACTGCCCCATTAGATAAGTTAGGTAACTTGTCTCCTTCTACCCTGTGGCTCTGCCATTCCCTGAAACCATGCTGTCCTCTGCAACCAGCTGTTATGTGCAGAAAGAAAAGATGGAAAAGATAGACTTGCTTCATAACTGTCATGGTAGCACATCATTTCCGTTCACATTCCTTTGGAGAATGGTATGGTCCTATCTAGATACAAAATGGTTTGGGAATAGAGCTCTCTGCTGGCATCTGCTTCTCAGTAACAACTCTGTGTTATGTGAGAGGTGTGATTCCTCCCACATTAGTGATAGAAAACAAAAAGATTTCCATAAAGTATCAGAAATGATGTGAAAGTTGCAAAAGGTAGAAGGTGGACATAATCAGATTGAAGTCCAAAACCTTTCTAGGAGAGGACTTCTATGAGAAGATAGTAGTTACAGAGGCAATCCATTCACTAGTGAGGTGGTAGATATAAAAAGTGAGACCCGGTGTGGTGACCAGTGTGACTTGGTGAGAATCACAATAATGACAGCCAGGCCGTTCAACCCTCACAGTCTAACCAGTGATGACCCTGGGAAGGTCAACAACAGCCAGGATGAAGTCAGTGTGCATTTGCCCAGGAATCTCCCCAGGGTAGCCATACTCACTGGAAACAATATCTTAACACAACTGCACACATAAATTAGCAGGAAATCTGAAGTATAAAGATGTCCTCTAAAACAAACAGCATCACTTAAAAATCCTGTCCATGAATAGAGATCCCAAGGTCAATGAAACAAAATCAGTATAGAAAGACTTTAAATATAATCAATCCCCAGAGAGCTGCAGGAGCACATAATATATATAAGTATGGGATCAAAAGCTAGACATTGCAGAAGTTATGACATAGTGTCCATTTACAGGGACAAACATGGGCACAGTGGACAAGCTGGGATATTCAAACTAAAGCATAATCCGACCTCAAAGGGAAAAGGGACTCAGAGGCTAGGGAAAACACCCCCAAGCATATGCTAGTCACAATGGGCACACGAAATAAAACTGGAGAGTGGGATAAAAACAGGTAAGAAAAGACCTATTGGGCAATATGCTAACAAAAGTCAATATGCTGCCAAATATTAATTTCCAAGAAATAAATGAAAGGCAAAATACATAAAAGTAAAGATGAATATTTGATATTTATGAAGGTTTTAATCCACCAAGAATATATCAAAATAAAGAAACCTTAATATACAAACAATACATTCAAAATATAAAACTTAGACCCCACAGGGCTGTAAGAAGACAATGACAAGTCCACAATGACTGGACAGACGTCAGAAATTGAGAGTCTGATGGGAATGTAAATATGTACAGCTATTACAGAAAACAGTATGGAGATCCTTCAAAAAATATTAAATATAGAACTGCCATATGATCCAGTAATCCCACTTCTGGGTATATATTCAAAGGAAATGAAAACAGGATCTCGAAAAAATACCTGCACTCTCATGTTTATTGTACTACACACACACACACACACACACAATGTGATATTATTCAGCCAAGAGAAAGGAGATTCTGACATGTGTAACAATATGGATGGAACCTGAGGGAGCATTATGCCAAGTGAGATAAGCCAGAGCAAGAAGACAGCTTCTGTGTGAAATCAGTAATATGTAGAATCTAAAAAGTTGAGCTCAAAGTTGAGAAACAGAGTAGAACATTTGTTGTCAGGGGCTGATTAGTGGGAGGATTGGAGAGATGTTGCTCAGAGGGTACAAACTTGCAACTAGAAGATAAGTTCTGAAGATCTAATGCACGGCACAGTGAATAGTCAATAATACAATACTGTCTACTTCAAAGTTGCTAAGCGATTAGATCACAAATGTTCTCTGCACAGAAATGAAATGATAATAATGTAACACGATAGAGGTGTTAGCTAGCAGCATGGTGCTAATCATATTGCAATATAGAAATGTATCAATTCAATGCTTTTTAACACCTTAAACTCACACAGTTATATGTCTATCATAGCTCAATAAAAAATAAAAAATAATAAAAATAAAAAATATGAAAAAGTTCACGTCATCACAAAAATAGAAACTACAATTTGAACAGAAAAAAAGTATATCATGTATTTAAATAAGAGAAATGACAAGCTGGAGTTTAATAGATAATAGATACTAAAGAAAATTTTACCCAGTATGTATGCATATATATATTATATATATACCTACACAAACACTTGTGTTATGTATACATGTATATACATAGATCTTAGATCTCTGTCTCCACAGATATTTCCACATTAAGGAAAATAATCTAAATTAGTTATGAATTATACAAAAATTAAATTATAAACTATTGGAAAACAAAATGACACTTCAGAACATTATGAATCCAAACCTGTCATGTTTGACCAAAGCGGGGCATAAGGAAAATATATAATTTAAAAACTATTTAAAAGCTACAAAGTTCCTTTTAAATAAACCAAATTTTCTATTAACAAATCTAAAAAACCAAAAAATATTAAAGTCAAATAAATTAGAAACATAAATCAGAATTAATTGAGAAAACTAAAATACAGTTTTCTGAAAAGACTAGTAAACATGACAGAACTTTGGAAAGCCTAATCAACTGGTTTAGAGAAGAGAGAGAGGCAAAAATTAATATTAAAATATTGGGGTACATAAATATATATTCAGAGATTTTAAAAAGTGTGAGATTAGTATGTATAACTTTATATACATATATAAATCTTTATACAAATGTTTGAACACATAGATATAAGTAATTATTTTCTAGGAAAACTTAAATCACCAGATTCAAGAAATACAGAGTCCTAGTGGACTGGTAACTGTGGAAGATATTATATAGAAGACAGATATTTTCCTATTAAGGACACCAAGCCCAATAGTTTAGTTCTAACAAAAATGGCAATGAACAAATGATTCTTTGTTAAGTAAATGTTCTAGTGCAGAGAGAAACGGTGGGGTGGTGGTTAGAGAGAGAGAGGAGAGGGAGGAGGGAGGGAAAGGAAAAGGGAGAAGAAGTTATTTAGCAAATTTTATGAAACTATCATAATGCCAATTTAAAAACTGGGCAAGGATAATACTCAAGAAAAGCTAATTTTATACAAAGAAAGATGCAAAAATCCTTAATACAAGATTATGAAATAAAATAGTGTTATTAAAATAATACTGTTGTTTATAAAAATATTATTAAAAGAATAATGCATTGTGACCATTATCATAGGATTATCTCAGTTTAATACAAGAAAATTTATTAATATAATTACTCACATAAACAGATTAAGGAAGAACAATTATGATCGCCTCAATAAATCTTGGAAAAGAAGTTGATAAAGCTCAATACTTATTCTTTATTAAAAAAAAAACTTAGCAAACTGGGAGTAAAAAGAAAATTTCCTTGATTTATAAGCTATTCCACAGAAATCTCCAGCATGTGTCATTTTAATTAAGATACATTATAAGCATTACCATTCAATGCAGTAACGAGATAGGACTTCTCACATTAAAGTTACTCTTTGAGATTGTACTAAAGGGTTTAACCCATTCAGTAAGAAAGGTTAAAGAAATCAGATGTATAATACTCAGATGGTGTGACTGTCATTATTATAGATTATAAGATTATCTACTTGGAAAATCCAAGAAAGTCATCTTTAAAGAACTATTATAATTAATAGACATTTAAAGAAAAACTACTATCTACAAAAAATCTAATAAGAGCTATACCCAAAATAAAATTTTACCCTACTCACAACACCATGGTTTTCTCTTTGGTTATTCACGTAATCTTTTTTAAAAAGATAAGTTTGTAAGTAATAACATGTTTATTTTCCAGATTTTATGGGCTTTGTGAGTAGTAAGAAATTGCTTGTCCTTATTAATTGATTAGGAGATAATGGCCAAAAATGAAGAGGTTTTAAAGCACATTCTGAAAGACTTTTCACATACTGAAAAAAAAAGAAAATCTATGGGTATTGTTATTTTGGAATGGAAAAATACGAGTAATAATGATAATGGTGTTTTAGAAATTTCAGATGGTCAGTTTCAATTTTTCTGCTCTCAAACAAACTTGAAATAAATTTTTAAAAAATCACTACTCTAACTCATTTTAATACAGTATAATTTCTCTTTATTCTAAATATTGTAATTCTTATCTATTGATACCTCTGAAAAAATTCATTATTATAAAACAGAGATCATTAATCTGTATTTGTGCTTATGTTTATGTTAAACAATGGGTATATATTAATTTTGTAAGAGTATTCTAATAATTTCTAGGGACATCTTATTTTGTATCATTCACAAACATAACTCTAAAGTTTAAATGTAAAACAAAGCATTACCCTACAAAGTTAGCACTGATTAAAGTCACAATGTGCTCTTTTGTGCTAGTGTTTTTAATAAAATATTATCAGTGGTAAAATGTAAATAAAAAAGCAAATTGCTTCATTCATCATGTATTTTAAGCAGTTAAAATGAATGAACTCTCCTTTGAGAAAACATCTGACTAAGCAAAATAATGGTTATGAGTTTGAGAAAATGTTTAATGAACTTACTTGTTAAAATGCAGTTGTTATTTTAGAGCCTATTATTGTATGTTTTAAATTAATTGAAGTTTCTTTGCTCAGAGACTAGTTTTTCTTTTTCCACCTAACATACCAAAATAAGTGACCTTAGTAACTCATGTGGATACCAAGAAGTTACTGGGGGGAATGCTGGTTGACATAACAGCATGTGAATGGAAGAGTGTATCCATGCATCTTCACACTCATTTATCCTTTGTCAATTCAAAGGTAAAGAAGTTGCCAATGACTGAGCATAATTGTTCTTCAAACAGCTCATATTGTAAGCTTTCTGACATATTCATATTCTATTTCTTCTTGTTCTGAAAAACATCTGTTTACTGCATATATGGAAGTTGAAATGTTCTGTCTACATGTTGAAATATTTATGTATATGGATATATACATACATATATATACACACACATGCACACATAGATTCCCATTTATTTAGGGCAATGGGAATAAGTGTTCACTTTGAAAATATAAACCTTATGGCAGCTTTATTCATAATTGCCAAAACTTGGAAGCAGCCAAGGTGTCCTTCAGTAGAATGGATAAACTGTGGTACATCCAGATAATGGATTATAACTAAGTGCTAAAAATAATGGGGCTATAGAGCTATGAAAAAACATTAAGGAAACTTAAATGCATACTACTAAGTGAAAGACGCCAGTATGAGAGTCTATATGCTGGATGATTCCAACTATATGACATTCTGTAAAAGGCAAAACTATGGAGACAGTAAAAAGATCAGTGGTTGCCAGGGATTAAAGGAGTGGGAGAAATGAGTAGGTGGGGCACAGAGGACTTTTAGGGCAGTGAAACTAGGCTGTTTGATACTACAATTGCGGATACATGGCATACATTTGTTCAAACCCATGAAATGTACAACACAGAGTGAATCTTAAACTCTGAAGTTTGGGTGAGAATGATATGTCAAAGTAGGTTCATTGATTACAATAAATGAAGCACTCTGTTGGGAGATGTTGATAGCAAGGGAGGCTATGCACATGTGGGAATAAGGGATATAGGAGAAATCTGTGTATGTTCTGATCAATTTTGCTATGAACCAAAACCTGCTTTTAAAAAAAAAGCATTTTAAAAAATGTAAGCCTGACTATACTAATTTAAAGTAGGCCTAATACTGAAAAGAAGGTAGCTCTAAACCGTGGCAAGCCAATCAAATGACTCATTATCAAATGAATGGATGTCAGATCCTGTGCCTTTATATGGAATATTTTGTTCCTGCCCATGGTAGGAATTTAGTAGATACAATACAGTGTTTGATTAAGCTAAAGAGTAAATAAAGTGGAAGTTTAGATGAAGATAAGAGGAAAATTTTTGGAAGAGCTAATCTTTTTTTTTTTTTTTTCATCTTTTTTGGAGTATAATTGCTTTACAGTATTGTGTCAGTTTCTGCTGTACAACAAAGTGAATCAGCCACATGTATGCATATATCCCCAAATCCTCTCCCTGTTGAGTCTCCCTCCCAACCTCCCTATCCCAACTCCTTAGGTCCTCACAAAGCATCAAGCTGTTCTCCCTGTGCTCTGTAGTAGCTTCCCACTAGCCATCTATTTTACTTTCGGTAGTGTGTATATGTCAACGCTACTCTCTCACTATGTCCCAGATTCCCCTCCCCCCAGTGTCCTCAAGTCCGTTCTCTGCGAAAGCATCTCTGTTCCTACACTGCCACTAGGTTCATCAGTACCATTTTTCTAGATTCCATATATATATATGTGTGTGTGTGTGTGTGTCAGCATATGGTATTTGTTTTTCTCTTTCTCATTTACTTCACTCTGTATGACAGACTCTAGGTCCATCCACCTCACTATGAATAGCTCAATTTCATCCCTTTTTATGGCTGAGTAATATTCCATTGTATACATATGCCACATCTTCTTTATCCATTCATGTGTCGATGGACATTTAGGTTTCTTCCATGTCCTGGCTGTTGTAATAATGCTGCAATGAACATTGTAGTACATGTATCTTTTTGAATTATGATTTTCTCTGGGTATATACCCAGTAGCAGGATTGCTAGATAATATGGTAGTTCTATTTTTAGTTTTGCAAGGATCCTCCATACTGTTTTCCATACTGGCTGTATCAATTTATATTCCCACCAACAGTGCAAGAGGGTTCCCTTTTCTCCACACCCTCTCCAGCATTTATTGTTCCTGGATTTTGTGATGATGGCCATTCTGATCAGTGTGAGGTGATACCTCATTGTGGTTTTGATTTGCACTTCTCTAATGATTAGTGATGTTGAGCATCTTTTCATGTGTCTGTTGGCCATCTGTATGTCTTCTTTGGAGAAATGTCTATTTAGGTCTTCTGTCCATTTGTGGATTGGGTTGTTTGTTTTTTTGATATTGAGCTGCATGAGCTGCTTGTATATTTTGTGGATTAATCCTTTGTCAGTTGCTTCATTTACAAATATTTCCTCCTATTCTGAGGGTTGTCTTTTTGTCTTATGGTTTCCTTTGTTGTGCAAAAGCTTTTAAGTTTCATTAGGTCCCATTTGTTTATTTTTGTTTTTATTTCCATTATTCTGGGAGATGGGTCAAGAAGGATCTTGCTATCATTTGTGTCATAGAGTGTTCTGCCTATATTTTCCTCTAAGAGTTTTATAGTGTCCAGTCTTACATTTAGGTCTTTAATCCATTTTGAGTTTATTTTTGTGTATGGTGTTAGGTAGTGTTCTGGTTTCATTCTTTTACACGTAGCTGTGCAGTTTTCCCAGCACCACTTATTGAAGAGGCTGTCTTTTCTTCATTATATGTTCCTGCCTCCTTTGTCATATATTAGGTGACCATATGTGTGTGGGTTTATCTCTGGGCTTTCTATCCTGTACCATCGATCCATATTTCTGTTTTTGTGCCAGTACCATACTGTCTTGATTACTGTAGCTTTGTAGTATAGTCTGAAAATGGGGAGCCTGATTTCTCCAGCCCTGTTTTTCTTTCTCAAGATTGCTTTGGCTATTTGGGGTCTTTTGTGTTTCCACACAGATTGTAAAATTTTTTGTTCTGATGCTGTGAAGAATGCCATTGGTAATTTGATAGGGATTGCACTGAATCTGTAGATTACTTTCAGTAGTATAGTCATTTTCACAATATTGATTCTTCCAGTCCAAGAACATGGTATATTTCTGCATTTGTTCATGTCATCTTTGATGGAAGAGCTAATCTTAACAACAATAATAACAGATCATAGCCAGAGACATATTGAGTGAGCACATTCATAATAGAATAGTGGGAGCACATAACGTGTTATCTGAACATGAGGGATAACAAAAATAGATAGTTCACAATTACAAGGATGGGTTTGAATCCAGAGCAGTCTCTTAGTCTCTTAATAGCTTTGTGGTCTTGGGCAAGTTAATTTATGTCTTAACCAATCAATGCTTCTTTACTCCTTTATTTATGGTGAGGTAGGAACAAGGTGGACATGAATATTGGATATAACTGGAAGTAGTACACAGACAATATTTCACTAACAGAATCAAGATTTCTGAAGCATAAACCTGACGTTCCATTGTAGTTCAGGTTCTATGGGACAAGTGATAGAAGCTAAGAAATATGTGTTGAATGAGTAAATAGGAAAATGTGGAGACAAGATAATATATAATGGATGAAAGTCATATTATGAAGGATTATGATAAGTTCCAAAGAAAGGAAGGAAAGAAAGAATGGGGAAAATGAGGAAAGAAGGAAGAAAAGAAGAAAGGAAGGGAGGGAGTAGGAAACAAAGAAGGAAAGAAGGAAGGTAGGGAGGAAAGAAAGAAAAGAAAGAAAGAAAGAAAGAAAGAAAGAAAGAAAGAAAGGAAGGAAGGAAGGAAGGAAGGAAGGAAGGAAGGAAGGAAGGAAGGAAGGAAGGAAGGAAGGAAGGAAGGAAGGAAGAAAGAAAGAAAGAAAGAAAGAAAGAAAGAAAGAAAGAAAGAAAGAAAGAAAGAAAGGGAAAGAAAAAGAAAGAAAGGAAGGAAGGAAGGAAGGGAAAGAAAAACATAACCATACCTCCTGTGTATCTTTATAATTTACAATATACAAATTCTATAAACCATATATGTTCTTCAGACATGGGTTTGGTATTTGACTAGTGAAATTGGGCATTTAATATTTTCTGGCTTTGATTCTGCATCATATAATACACAAGTATTATTTCATTCATTTATCCAACAACACTTCTTAAATGATTATAATATGCTAGGTATGAGGATAAAGCCTTAAATAAGACAATGTCTGTCTTCCTGAAACTCATATTCCAAAGCAAGAAGGGGAGATTTGTAATTCTGATTTCATATTTCTTTTGTCAGATAGATAAAATATCAAAACTATATGGTGGTATATTCAGAATCTTAAAAGCATGCTTTAAAAATTTATTTTTAATTTATGTATAGTAAAATTCACTGTTTTTAGTGAATAGTTCTATGAGTTTAAACAAATGCAAACAGCTATATAACTACACCATAACCAAGATACAGTTTTATCATCCCCCAAAAATTCCTTGTAAAAGCCAGCTTTTGGTAAGATTTGGATTTTTTCAAAGAAAATAAACAGCATAAGAAAGAGCAACCCAAGTGACTCAAATTATAAAACTATAAATTCCATAAGTGTAATCTTAAGGCATATTTAGCTTCAAGGCAAAGAAATCAGTGCAAAGTAACTTAAAGCAAACAAACAAAAACATGGGATTGGAGGGTCTTACATTAGTGAAATGAAGTATCACTACCCATGGGAACTGCAGAATCATTACTCCACTACTCACTCTGTCTCCTTCTCCTAGTCTGCATAATCTCTTATGTTTGTGGCTCTCTGAGCAACTGCTCACCCTGTGGACACGGCTGCTCTGAAAAGGGCACCTGCAAGCCCTGTGTCACATGATATCACAGACTGTACACCCACATGGAACTAACATGCACAAATTCAGGTCCCAAAGTCCAAAAAAAATATTAGATGTGGCCAGGGAGGTGAATCATATGATACACAGAGTTACTTATTCTAGAGGGTATAGATGGTTTTGTCAGTCTCCCATTTCTTTGCAATGATGGTTCAGAAAGAAGTGTAGCAGTAGTAGTAGGAGTAATATTAATCACAATAATAACAATACCAAGATTCCAAGGTGAAGAACATGCTTTATTTTAAAAAGATTGTCTGGATCATAGCTTTCAAAGTCTATTAAGATAATATTTCAAACAAAAAAGGAACTATTAGAACCAGGAAAAAGTGAGAGACTATTGGAAAAAAAACAAATAAAAGGAAAAAAAAAAGATTCCAGTAACAGTGACCAATGCTGAAATAAACTAGCCAATATTTAGAATCTTTAGCATTGAGGAAGACTTACAGATTCCCTGGAAGTTTTGAAGATAAACTCTTACCCTAATTTACTGTAATTAAGTTAAACACATTAAGAAATAAACACCATTTTATTGCATGGCATTGACAATGCAAATAAAACATTAGTGTTTAAAAATGAGTTCCTAGACAATCAAACTTAAATTCATCACAAATTTTTGACACTGCCTGCAGCAGTTGATGAAATAATCTGTTTATATTCCTAAAATGATATTGGACTAGACTGTCAAAATCATCTCCACTTAAAGCTGTATATCCTGTTTCTTTTGCTCCTAAAGATCTTGATAAGGAAATGGTGTAAATACAGTTACCAGTTATATTGTCAAGTGTCTGGGGAAAAAACTTTGAAATCTTACAACAAAACAGAAAGAGAAGATATGTTTTACTTTTCTTTTCCATGAGATCTAAGATGATAAAGATATGCAGAACACATCTTTTCCTCCTACTCGAGCCAAAAAAGAAAAAAAAATCAATAATTGTGTTTGAAAGCCAAAAAAAAAAGGTGGGAAATGAGAACTAAAATGTTTGCAAAGTATGTTTTCAAAATCTAAATTCTATCTAAAAAGCGTAAGTTATTAGTTTAGTGAAAATGATTCCCAGCTCAGGAAACTGGAAGGAACTCATTGTCTAAGAGTCATTTTATATATCCATATTTATATTCATTATGTAGATTAAAAGTTATAAACCATCTTCCAGGGTCTCCTCTTTGGCCTTAGTGGTCTTGGTACCATGAAATAAAATCTATCCGTACGCTTTGGCATGTGTTCACACACACACACATATATAGCACCAAATTATGTTTTGCTATCTTCCAAACACAAGCTTGATAACATTGAAATCAATCATGGACCAATAAATCTACAATAAAACTTGCTACATATATCAATAGGGTCAGAGAAAATAATCAAAATTAGTACAATAAAAATCCTACACTGATGAGAGGAGTTGGGCTAAAGCATCTATAATCTCAGTGCAGAACAGACATATATCTATTAATATAGAAAGAATATATTCTACAATTTGGAACAGGATAACCCGCAAAAATATATTTGTCCTATCATCTAATGATCCATCTTTCATGAGAAAAATGGCTGTGTTCTCCATCCTCAATCCACCTTGAGGATTCTGAGTAGATACTTTCAGCCGTAGTCAATGTAATGGACACCATCTTTAGAACCTCAGAAAATGGATTTTGAACTACATATCTAGCAAGTTTTGATAAAAAATACATGCAGCAGATAGAGGTTTAATGTAGTTGAATTCCCCATTATTCAGTGACTAATTACTCATTTTGTGGTGATCCAGGTCTGTGACTTCTCTCTTTTTTCCCTCTGGCTGCCTGCCTTTGGCCATTTCACAGTTCATTAGCACCTTCAACATCTAATCGGCAAATGAAGAATATAGACATGACTCAGATCAGTCAATTTTACAGTTTTGTATCACTGGGACTACAATTTTGGTGAGACATGCTATCGAAACTAATACCTAAAATGGAATTCAAAAGGCTTTTCTGATTTTCAAATAATAATTTTCCATTATCAGAAATATTCAAATTGATTGCATTGACTTGGCCATAACTATTTTTTTTTTTAGGAATTTTTTTCTGTTGAAATCACCTCTCTTCTCTTTCTTATATAATTACCCAGGGTTCAATGGCTTACTGAATAATGTAGACACACGACAGACACAGAATGTGCTAGATTAAAACCATGGGAAGAACACACTGCATTAAATTTAAAAATCTGCCTTACATCACCAGTAATTCCTTATCTTCTTAATGGCTTTTGCTCAAAGTAAATGAATAGTCTAATAAGCAAACTGAATCATTTAAACAGTAATATAATACATATATAAGTATATATTTATATTTGTATAATTATATATTTATAATAATATGTAAATAACTGTGTGGTATATCTGTATGTCATAGTTACCGTGTTTTGTCCAGCGTAGTTCCTCACATATTTGTGGGTCATCTATATGCTCTTTATGTATATATATTCTCATATTTTAAGACTCATGTTTTTTCAAATATATACTTTTAATTAAGATGAGTGGACATTTACACTTAATTTGGTATTGGTTCTTCTTCAGAAAATAAATTGTATATTAAAATTAAGAAAAGCCCAAGCCCAAGTGATTTCACTTACATAAGCTTCAGTTTCCCATAAAGTTACTGTGAGACTTAAATGAGAAACTATAGATCATGGACCATGCCAATGCCTAGGGCATAACAAGCAATCAACTGATAGCCTCTTATATTATTAAAATTATATACATATATGTGTGTTTATTTGCCTTTGCTTATGGATTCAGGGTAAGAAATTTCACCTCAGTGCTACTTTGCCTATCACATACTTGTCACTCTAACAATCTCCCGAGGGATGTATATTCTATTTGTACTATGCACAATACCCATGCACTTCAGCAGTGTGATGAATCTTCTACACTTAAAAGGGCCAGAGTCTAGATACTTGAGTTCTAGTTTTGACTATGCTTGAATGAACTGTACATAACTGTGACTAAAGCATGTGACTTCTGACCTCCAAAAAGGGTCATACCTACCCTGCAGTATAACAAGGTTATATGGTATCATGTCACTGAAAGTGTTTTGTAACCCATCAAAGAATATTAAAGTAGAAATACCAGTATTATGGAGGAGAACAACCCTTATAAAGCAGTTTAGATTCCATTCTGTAAGCTTCCAGAAAGTTGTGAACGTTAGAGACACAAAGATGATAATAAATTCTAAGAACACACAGATGGCTCTGACTTGCTACTGCAGGAATTTAGGTAGTTTAATAAGATTGGGGCACGTGTGGAGAGGTGGAGAAGCTTAGCAAAGCAAAGCCTTAGGAGTGCATCTATCATAATGATTTCAATTAAGACTTACGCATGAACAAAACTCAGATCTTTCTTTCCCATTTTTGTCATACTGTAATTTGCAATTAATTATAGGATGAAGCCACTTGTATGTTCAATCTCATATCTGACTTTCCACATGCCAGATACCTGATCACCAGGGTCTAAGGAAGTGCCATGAGCAAACATAGTATTGGATCCAAACGCATTAGGTATAGTATTAACTAGCCCTCTCCCAATTCATTAACTCCATTTCACACAATTTTATTACTCCACAACCCCATTAATATATTTTTAAATACTTTCTCCCCTTCTAAGCCCTTCCCCTTATGTTCACACATCATACTCCTATGTCTACCTCTAGACAAAGGGTCACTTCATCTCTTTTTGTCTGTATTATCTCAGCTTATAGAAACTTGATTTATATAATGGCCAACGCTGAACTCATACCATTTGGGGGATCTACTGCTCAAACATGTTTTTACCAACTTATCTTGAATCTTAGTGGACCATTCTTTTGTCATCAGACTCTTACTTCCCGTAAAGGAGTAACCGAAGTTAGATGTTTTCTTCCCACTCCACTAAACTTTTTTATGTTGTGGGGTTTTTGGTGCCCTTTTCTCTTGGTAAGGTGTTAGTTGATAAAATTTGATAAAAAGAGACCTCTCCCAGGATATACTGAGAGGCATATTAAGGTAGTCACCCCTCTGTGGTTACTTATCTAATGCTATCCTCACTCTTCTCTGATATGCTCTCTTCCTAATCCAGTTCATATATCTTGTTTGTCTTCAGAAATACGTGTTGTCTCATATCCTTATCAATTATCCCATTTTTTGCATATACACATCATATTTACACTAAGGCAAGAATGATGTCTTATTTGGATTTCCTGAGTAATCTACTTTTTTCCATATCCAGGAACTTCTCACAAAGAGTTAGGAACATAGTAGGCATTTAATAAATATTACTCAAATTGACTGAATGCGAATGACTGAGCCAGACCAAGTGTGAAAGTATTTAGATGGGAAAATACCTTGATAAATAACTGGATGACTAAAAAGGAAAGAGCAAATGAAAAACTGTGGGGGAGATTGAGAGAGGGAAAGTGAGCATTATCAGGAGGAGAAAAAGAGAATAACAGACATTGAGAGAGAGGAAGTTCTCTTAATAAAAGGCAATATTTCCCAGAGGATGATGTAGTGTTAGACAGTCCATGTACTTCATTTTTATTTCTCTTTTTAAAATAGAGCATCTTTGTACAGCCTATTATTTTAAACTTCTTTGATTAATATATACTAAGCTCAATAAATGATAATAAGAAATGTTTGAATAGAAGTTTTTTACAAAAGAAAGGCCAACTGGGTTAATTGTGTAGCTATGACTTTATTATTATTCCTTTTCAAGAAAGAAAATTAAGTTAAAATAAGATTCTTTGTAAAAAGTCATTGACAGTTTCTTTTTGTAAAAATGGAAGTAAATTGCTGAGCACTGGTAAATATCACCACACAATGGAGATGCTCATTCTTACAAAGTTTTCCTGATTATAATGACAGAGGGGGAGAGAGAGAGTACATGCACACACACACATACATATATGTATACACACGCACATAGACTATAAAATGTATATATATATATAGCGTATAGTATATGTACTTTATAAATGTGTGTGTATATGTATATACACACATATACTTTAAATAGATATTCATATTTTAAAAAGAGAGAGACACACACGCTCACACAAATGCATACATATAAAGAGAGAAGACTACAAAATAAAAGGTTGGTAAGTCTGAAACTCCAAATTCAGCTACATGTTGTCATTATAAGCCAATGAGTAAAAAAACTAGGCTAAACTACAGTTGATCCTTGAACAAAGAGGGAGTTAGAGGTGCTGATTATCCATGCAATAAAAATTCTGCCCGTAAGTTATTGTTGGCCCTCCTTCATACACGTGGCTCCTCCTTATCCAAGGTTCCTCCAAATTCTCATCTACAGATTCAACTGACTGCAGATCATGCAGTACTGTGGTATTTACTGTTGAAAAAAATCAAGTATAAATAGACCCACGGAGTTCAAACCCTTGCTGTTCAAGGGTCAAGTGTAGTTCTTTCAATGAAATTGGAGTACATTTGGAGCATTTTGACACTAATTGAGTATGTTAAGAATGATTACTAGAACATATAGACATTTTCTTATTAAACTCTTTGTACATCATTTTATTTAAAATAAAATGATTTTCTCTCTTATGTTGAATATGAATTAAAACCTTTGTCCTCAGATATTGATACAGTGTGATTATTAGGCTACAGAATAGCTAATTTACCCAGATATTCTGAGCCTACATCTGGATGTTTTCTTAAAATTTAAAATGGAATTAATATAACCAATATCTGAGTAATATGTTGTACTAAATCCTTTGTTACTAAAATCTCATTATAGAAATAAAAACAAAAACACAAACAGAAATAACACTCTACCAACAATGAATTAACTCGACCTAAGTGTCTGCTTGCTTTTTGCTGTTGTTGATGTTTAAAAACAACTGTAGGTGGGTAACATTGCAAGCTCTTTTTTTTTTCCTTCAGTCCCATTTCCAACATTATAAAGAAATGATTTGTATTATTTCAATTAAACTATTATTTTGGAATTGCCATATGAGTCAGCAATTCCCTTCCTATGTATATACCCAAGAGAATTGAAAATGTTCATATAAAATTGTACACAAGTGTTTACAGCAGCAAGATTCATAATAGTCAAAAAATGTAAACAACACACATTTCCATCAGCTGATGAATAGATATATTAGATAATTATATTCATCCAATGGAACATTAAAAGGAATGAATGACATATGCTTCAACTTGGGTGAATCTTGAAAATATCATGCTTAATGAAAGAAGCCAAACTCAAAAGGTTACATATTACATGATTCTATTATCTGAAATGTCCAGAATAGGCAAATTCATAGCGACAGAAAGTGGGTTAACTATTGGCAGAGAATAGAGGGAGGGACTGAACAGCAGCTACTAACAGATATAGAATTTCTTTTTAGGGTGACAAAAATGTTCTGGAATTAGACAGTGGTGATAGCTTTACAACATTGTGTGTATATGAAGACCAAGGATATGTATACTTTATAATGGTGAATTTTATGGTATGTGAATTATATATCAAACTGAAAATATTCTAAAAACAATAATAGTTGAAATTAGTCTTGTTTAATTTGACTGAATTTTGGAGTAACGTTTGCAATATTTTTCCTACTTTGGAGATTTCTCAAGCTTAGGAGATTAATGTTATGATTCATAACATTATGTATTTATTCCTCATAAACTGTTGCTTGCATAGCCTTTATTATGGTCTGTGAGCAAATATGATTATTTCTCTCCTTATGAAATGCTGAATTTCTAACAACAGCAAAAGATCTTGAACATGGGAATTCCATGTGTTTCCCACCCTCCAGCAAAAAACGTGAAAACACTAAACATTATCTGAATTTGCAAATGAAAAATATAATTTCTAGGATATTGTACAAAGAAAAAAAATTAAAGAATTGTAAACATACATATTCCAGGATATAAAAATTAGAAATTAGTTAATAATGCTCCTTCCTAATTTTGTTTTCTTTATATTTCCTATATTTCTATTTTGTAGAAGAGAAAGCATATTTACTTGCAAAATTCTAGCACGGAGACAATTTCTGAAGTTATACAAAATTATCCCATACCTCATTACAAATAGGCTACTGATAAAAAGTAATAAAATGATGAATCTGCATTGCAGATCCGAAAAATAATTGCATGTATAATTTTCCACAAATTTTTACCTACTAATATCCATCCACAAGCACCCTTGTGTTCAAAGGACCTGGTATACTATAAAATAACAAAACAATCAAAAGAGAGAAATTCTAAAAGACCTACATTTTTAACTAGCAGATAGTAACCAAATAGTAGAAAAAGATAAAATAATATAACCCAATATGGAGTGTAGGTATCAATTTGAAACTCTATTTTTCTGGCAATTAATCACTTCCTAAGAATGTCTAAATGCCTAAAGTATTTTCACAAGTTTCTGCCTTCCATGAGAAAACAACTCATCTCTCACTGCTTCCTTATGAAAATCTTACATTCCAGCCAGGTTTGTCTTTCAAGCAGGAGTCTAAAAACTCAAATGAATCCAGGAGCCATGAAGTAAGAAGGCCTGGAGACTGCAGAATGGTAAGGAGTGGTCAACTCTGAGGGGCAGAGCCATGAGAGGCAAGCGGGTCTACTCAGAAGAAGCAGGTTGTACTAATCTGGATATAGTGGCCTAAGATTATGGAATTGCACCTTTAAGATGCCTCATTACGTGTGTAACAAGAAAGATGTTTTAAATTATGTTTTCAACAACACATTGGTGAGAATGGGAAATGCATATCCTATAATGTTAAAGAGCAAAAGCAGAAATTGAACAGCATATAAAAACAGTTTGATCCGCTTAGGTATAGATGCATTATATACAGGAAAAACAATGGAAGAAACTATACTATGCAAAGCTTTGAGTAGACATCTCTTAGTTGTGGGATTATAGGTGATTTTTATTTTCTTTTACTTTTTCTGAATTTTCCAAGTTATTTTATAATGAAAACATATTATTGGTATAATCATAAAAAATAAAATATGTGAGTTGAACTGAAAAAAAAAAAAAAAAGATGCCTCATCACTAAAATGCTTTATGAAAACAATAAAACAACCACAAAGCTGTATAGCTAAAACAAAAGTCAAGAGTCCAAAAAATAAAAAATTAAAGAAGTTAGGAATTGGGAATGCAGAAAGTCTTAAAAAAGAAAGCCACAACATAATGTATGTAAAAAGAGGAAACTTTCAAAAACAAATGGTGTAAAATTGAAAAAATATCCCTGCTACGTGTGCCTACTGTCTTAAAATAAAACTTGAGTTATATTATTTCTAGCAATTAAAAGACATTTAATTATTATTTTGAAGGAGATTTTAAATGACTGGCTATTAAATTCAATTATTTAAAAATTAAGAAAAATTGATTTAATATTCTTTTGTGTGTTAAATATCTAAAGGTGATTTTAATATTCCACATTTTTAGGTTTGAGCCGGCAGCCAGCAGTTGAAATTGACATGTGAGAGTTCTTCTAAGTCCCAGATGCTAGCTGCCAACTGCCTTTTTGTTCTTGTTTCCTTGGAAACGGAGGTTGGTTTCATGAAAACAAGGTAAGTACAACTTTTACAGGAGAGAAATGGAACACTCCTTTGTCAACTTGCTGGCTGAGACCTCTGAGCGCAGCTTTCCAGAAAATACTGAAGTTGGAAGCCAGCTGAGGCATAGAAGGGTGTATGGCAAAACATCAGTACCCATGTTCTTCCTATTTAAATTGACTGTGGGAACAAGTCAATTGGGTATTATATTATTATATTATTGGGCATTAATAATAACACCCAATAAGATATTCAAAATGATCAAAATTAAAACAGTCAAAACTTTATCAAGTCAAAAACATTTGAGTCTAGGGTGAAAAATATGAGATACAGCACCTCCAACAATGAGATGTTTTTAAATCTTCAGTAACATTACATAGACCATTACTGAGTGATAGTGTAGGTCAACAGTTCTCAGAAACAGTAAGAGTGACTCACCCCATAGTGACTGGGATGCCAGATTAGGATAAGAGGGAGTGAAAGAAAACTCTTCTCCCAGCAGTGTTTTGCAAAAGTTCTTTAAGTGATTCTAATTTTCCTTATCCCCTCTGCCTTTATAAATCACTGATCTGATCTAACCATCTAGTTTTGGGGGAAAAAAGGCACTAAGGCACTGAAAGATACAGATATTCATATTATTACTGAAATCTAGCTAATGGCAAGTCAGGCAGAAAACCTCTCTCTCTCCTTGCTTCAAACGTGTCTATTTTATACAGTGTTACAGACTGCTGCTATTGTCATGATTTCAAAATTATCTTGATCATTTTATTTTTCTTTAGATATCATCAACTGAATATAAATAAATGTAACCATAGTATGTAAGGACCATTCATAAAATATAAAGATTGAAACAGTTACCCGTTGAAAGCGAACAGTTGCTTTTTTAACATCATAGTTAAGTTGCCAATGCTACACATAATAAGCTGGAAAATATAGCAAACATTAGGAAAGGATGTCACTCCATATTTAAAAAATTTTAACTTAATCAGAGATGATCTTTTTGTCTTAATTTAATTTTAACAACAATATTTATTTAGAAAAACATTTACCCTCTAAGAGTTGAACCATATTGTGAGGAGATTCTTCCTATCACTGAAGTGGATTGCAGGCCAAAACAAAGGCTATAAAAGCCCATGGCTACATCTGTTACCTGTTTAGGTGTCTTAAAAACATATTTACATTTTAAAAATTGGAATTCCTTTGCCTGTATCACAGTAATGACTTGGTAAATTGTTGGTGTTGTCTGCTATTTTAAGAAAAAGAACTGTCTCTTTAAAATCATGATAAAACCCAGAACTTAAAAAGCTAATTTCTATTTCAGTGAATCAAAGAACAGTGATTAAACACAAGGTTCCTTCAATGATGTTCTATCACAGCCTTCATGTTTCCCCTCACACTACATATGGTCCAATTGTTTACAGATTACAAAAAAAAATCCCTGCTCAGATGTTAAAACAAGATGTTTTCTTCACTTTCAAATGGCAGGCTGACTGCCAATTTTTACAATTAGCTATTCTGTGCAAAGAAAAAAAGTTTAATTATCACAATTTCTGATGTTTGGACATTACTCTTGTGATGGCTATCAACCTGAGACCTGACAGAAATGAACTCTGGGACATGACACAGGGGAAGCCTCTTGGGAAGACAGCTTTTTGTAAGGGAGAGGGAATCGCAAAATAAGGAGGGCAAAGCATCTTCACCAGAAATAGGTATCGCAACATCAAGGCAAACCAGCCACCTGCCAGTGACAGCGTTTCCCTATGGCACCGTCTGGCAGACAGAATCTCACAGTGTTAAACAATAGGGCTGCACACACCATGAATGCACCTATCAATGGGTCACTGATTCTTTAAAAAGACTTGCTGAAGGAGGTAGAGTGATGACGGCAGGGCAACAAACTGGCAGGAGAAAGATTCTCATTAAGATGCTAAATCCCTGTTTATTGCATGAGCTCAAAGTTGGTGTTCTCATTCCTTAGAGAAATTGCTTGGATCCACATTAAATTATCATAATATTGTTAGTTGGAAGTTGAAGAAAACAGATTAATGAACTTACATACTTAGAATTCTATGTATTAAATGTTTCAGTGTCTATACCCGCTTAAGCCTTCCAAGTGCCTAGCTTTACATATAACAGTTGATTTAAACATCATATTGGATAAGTAATACATCCAGCATGACAGCAAGTGGCCCCAGGAACGAGGACCTTGGCAGGTGCAGTTTAGGGAAGGGGTGTGAAATACGTTAAATTCTCTTGCTCCATTTTGTTTGGCTTTAATAGGATTCTGCATTAAGAACCACACTTTTTAAAATATGTGTTTCAGAAAGAGCTGTGCTAGTGTGGTGTCTAGGGATGCTTCCTTTATGTTTTATGATGTTTATAGGCAGAAAGAGGGAGGAGCTGAATGCCAGCTTTCTGAGGTTTGTCCAAATCTGGATGGCTTTGCATGCTATTCAAAGATTTTGTCAATGGATGAAAATCTTTTATTAGTTAAAACCTACAGTTCAAGACCTTTTGGCTACCTCTAGCGGCATGCATCTCATTAAAATTGTGTAAACACTATTAGCAGTTTAACAGTTGAAAATATATTGGTGAGGAAAGGGAACATTCAAATGACAAGGGAAGTATGATAGAAATAAAAATTCTCTCACTTCACCTCTAGTCTCAAGGGTAACATTACTAGTCCCATGACAGTTCTGAATAACAGGCCTATCCCTCTATATCTTGCTTTATCATTGTTAGACCAAATCAATTTGCTGTCCTTTAGGAAAAATTGAGGAGTTTACCACCAACCTGTCCCCTCTTCTCTTCCACACCTGAGTTCTGTTAGTTTTATTGTAATTTTTCTTTCGGCTAGTGATTCTCATTTCAAATTACTTTTCATGAATTTTAATTACTTCAGGAATACAATAATAGCTTCAACTAAAATATCTAAAATATTACAGGTAAGACTATTATCTTCTTTGACTCTCATTTCAATGTACACAACTGAATACTTGTAAGGCTGTGATTCAACAGTCAGAGAAATTTCTCTTTGGTCAAATGTCTCTCTTGTACATCATGTATACACACATAAAATAATGGTATGTGACATATAGTTATATCTAAAGTCGAGACAAGTCACAGGTAGCATTTCCTTTTAACATGCTACTTAAAATTTCTCTTCAGGTTGAGAGGATATAAAATATAAACTGGCTCAAAGTAAAATGATCCTATAGAAACAAAACTCCATTAGCATTTTTATAGTATTGACTATTCATTCTTCATTTACTCATTCATTAAGTTATTTATTCATTTAAAGCCAGATGTTATGGATATTCAGAAGATTGAGTCATATATTACTCTAAGGACTTCAAAGTACAGTAGAAAGATCAGTGGTTAGTCTCCAGTCATTGATTCTTAAGCCAATATGAGGTCATTCAAACCAACTCTTGAATCCCTTTTCCTGTTGTGGATTTTGGTAGCGATAGAGCTTCCAATTTTGGGGAGCAGGGGGTGTATGCTTTTCCACAGTTTTCCTGATATCTCTAATGCCTCTGCAACCATATTTTTACATCTGGTTTATTAATCATTACTACTTGAGATATTTTTTGTACTAAGAAATGTATTTGCCAAAAAGATCTAGAAAGAGAGAAACTTCATAAATGAAGACGTTTCCCTTAAAAAGTTGCTAAAACCTACTTTTTCACCTTTTTATTATTATTTAAAGAGAAGTTACAATTCCAATAAAGGTTATAATTTACATAAACTTAATAAAATTTGATCTGACTCAGGTTTACTTAATGTAAGCTTCATTAGGAATCTCTTTGATTCTTAAATATTAAACCTAATTAGCCCAAAAAAGTTATTTGGCATGCTGACTATGATACTGAATGTAGTTCTCTACAGTATTTGTTTTAAGATTGGAGGGTTAATCCAGACCATGAAGCCATGACTAGCAATTATTCATACCAGAATCTTCATTAATTTCATCTCTGAAAATAGTACGCAAAAAGTTATGTATTCATGATCCTTTGCTGAATGAATGGATAGGAGCTGGGTCAGGTCAAAGGAAACCAAGTTTGGTTAAGACTCCAATTCAACTAAAATGAATTTGGATTCCTGGGTCCAGTTATCTCATCTGTAGGGCAAGATACTGGTACACGTGATTGTAACCTATTTTATGTACAGTTCCTGTATGTTGCTAAGGAGAGGAATTCAGTGATTTAAAAGTATAATACAAATGATCCTTGCCCTCTAAATGCTTTCATTTCAGAAGAATGGCCAACATTTTCATCTGTGACATTACTAACTTTCAGAAAATAGACAGTATAAACCCTGATGAATACCATATGCATATTTTATGTGTTATTCACTCATTTCCCAAACAAAAAATTATTTGCTGTGTGACAAGTATCCTACAAAGCACTGGGTACATAATGTTAAAATATTATGATGTGTCAGACTAGCTTACAAGAGAGTGAAATATATGCAGTGATCAGAGACGTCATCATAGAAGAGACTGGCTGTACTATGAAGGATGGGGAGGAGGTCATTAGGTAGAAATGAATTTGGAATTGAAGCAAGCTTGAGACAGAGGAAATAATACAGAGAATGTTACGGAGTTTGAATAAAGACCAACGCAGGAGCTGTTTAGATAAAATACTTGTCTTCCTAGGCACTGGTTTTAAACACTGTGTAAGGTTTTATTTTCTTTTTTGGACAACAGAACCCTTATTTTAAATGATACCTCACATAGTAATTTATTACTATATAAAGTTTATTAAATAAAATTATAGTAATGAAATATCAATTTTAAGCAAAAATTCTTAAAATTTGTTCATTTTACCATCATTAATAGCAATAAGAAATCTATTTTTAAAAACTTGATAATCTGGAATTTAGATTTGCTGTCAAAAATAACTCTTAATGGCTAATATATTTTTAAATGATTAACTTTGAATGAGATTGAAAATGAGAAAAGAAAGGTCTTCCATACACTTAGGTACCATTTCTGATGCTCTTCATTCCATTCTAAGATTCTAATTTTTCCTTCATGCACTGTACTTTTTATCACTAGATAGTATATTTGGGTATTTTATATCTCTCATTCTTTATTTTAATGTGTCACGTTTTCCTCTGTCTCCTTGACCATATACGTATATTGTAATAGCTATTGTTATGGACTGAATATTTGTACCTCCCCCTCTATATTGAAATCCTAACCTCCCCGTGTGATAGTATAAGAAGTGGGACTCTTGAAAGGTCATTAGATCATGGAGGAACTCTCAAGTATGGACTCAATACCCTTATAAGAAGAGACAGGAGAGCCTTCTCTCTCTGCTTTTTATCTCTACCATGTAAGGATAAAAAGAGAAGGTGAACATCTGCAAACCAGAAAGAATGCCCTAACCAGACACTGGATCTGCTGGTGCCTTGATCTTAGACTTCCCAGCCTCTAAAACTGTGAGAAATAAATGCTTTTTGTTCAAACCACGCAGTCTATGGTATTCTGATATAAGTGCCTAAACTGGCTAAGACAGTTGTTTTAATGTCCTTATTTGTAATTTTGTCATTTTTGTCATCTCTGAGTCTGTTTCTACTGATTGATTTTTCTTCTGAATATAGGCCTCATTTCCTGCTTATTTGCATTACCAATAATTTTTTATTTAATATTGGACATATGATTTTACATTATTGGTGGCTGAGTTTTGTTGTAATCCTTTAAACAACTATTAGGCTTTGTTCTGATATTCTACCAAGGTGCTTGGAATCAGTTTCATCCTTTTGAAGTTTTAACTTTTGCCATCATAGGTCCAGAACATGCTTCAATCTATAGCTAATATGTCTCTAATATTAAAGACTACTCTTGAGGACTCTACCCCATGCCTGTGCATTAGGAGTTTGGTCCATTCTGGATTGCTAGAACACAAACAACTCTCAGCCTGATGTGATCTCTGGGGTTTAATCTTTCGAATCTTTTCTGGTTGTTAGTTGCCTATCTTCACATGCAAGTTACATCGCATACAAGTGCAAACAAGTACTTTGAAAAAAAACTCAAAGGGACTCTTCTTAAGACCTTTAGAGTGTTCTCTCTCTCTCTAATATTTTATCCTGAAAATTCTAGCCCCTCCTGAATGCTGACCTCTTGACTGTTCAACTCGGAGAAACTGCCAGTCTCTTAGTGGGTTCTCTTGTCCCATAACGTGGCTGAGAACTCTCTCTCAACAGTGAGCTGAGGTATGTCAAGAGTTCCTCTCATTTGCTTTGCTTTTCTCAGGGATTACTGTACTCATCTGCCTATTGTCCAAAGTCTGAAAATCATTGTTTCATGTATTTTGCTGAGGTTTCTAGTTACTTAAGGTGAGAGGGTAAATTTTGTCTCTGTTGTTCCATCATGGCTAGTTGCAGAAATCCCTGATTTATTTCTGTACTTGTTTTACCGAAAGAAAGAGAGAGAGACAGAGAAAGGGAGGGAACTAGCGGTGGGGTGAAGAAAGAGAAAGAGAGGAAGAGAGAAGAAAGAAAGTTAATTATGAATCACAAAAAACTATAGTTATAAAGCTGATAATTCTAATGACTGAACTAAACTATAAGATTTTCTTAAAATGATCAAGAACTTTCAAGTTATTTTTAGTAGATCAGTTGTCTTAAAGTTAAATCACTAAAATATCTAACAATTGCTCACATTTCTTTTTCTAAACATAAAAATTATACAGTAAGTAAACAGAACTTAAAATGCAATGTCTGTATCACAATATTCTCAGACTATAGCACATCACTTTCACTTTCCATTGTGCAAATGTCTGTGGTTCTCTGGTGTGAGAATATGCCCAGCTAATCTACCTGGCATCTCACTGTCCGTAGCTTCTCTGTGCACTAGTCAAGAGAATATTTATTTTTACATTTAAATGAGTGGATAGGCATACATATGAATTAAGGAATAGCAGATGGAGGAAGAGGAGAGGAAAGAATTAACGGGAGAAGGAGCAAGAATATAATATTGATAATTTTTTTAAAAGTTCAGAATGCAAAATTCTCAAAGAGCACATTTAAAAGAACTTCAAATACATCTATAGAGGGAGCCAAGGAAGCTTTTAGAGTTATGAATTGTTTTGCAACACAGTTTTTGAAGATATCAATATTTTTATTTAAATATTTTTATATAAAATTGTTTGAATAGTTAAAGTGTTTTTAAAAAAACACACATAAAAAATTCACTCAGCCATGAAAACGGATGAAATAATGCCATTTGCAGTAACATGGATAGACCTAGAAATTATCATACCAAGTGAAGTAAAGCAGAAAGAGAAAGACAAATACCATATGATATCACTTGTATGTGGAATCTAAAATATGATAGAAATAAACTTATTTACAAAACAAAAACAGACTCACTAATGTAGAAAACAAACTTATGGTTATTAAAGGGGAAAGGAGGTAAGGGAGGGATAAATTAGGAGTTTGGAATTAGCAGATACAAACTGCTATCTTCTCTGATGGATCAATGGTTAAGGCTCTGTGCTTCCAAAGCAGGGAGCTCGGGTTCGATCCCTGGTGGGTAACTAAGATCTCAGGTGCAACGTGGTGTGGCCAAGTAAAAAAATAAATAAATACCATAGATAAACAACAAGGTCCTAGTCTATAGCATAGGGAACTACATTCAAAACCCTATAATTAACCATAATGGACAAGAATATGAAAAAGAATATACATAATTTTTTTGCTGTATAGCAGAAGGTAATACTACATTGTAAATCAACTAAACTTCAATTTAAAAAATCATCTCAAAAAGAATCTGAAAATGGTTGCTACAGAAGGATCATGGAGAGAAATAATTGAAAATTAGTAGGAAAGAAAGGGAAGAGCCATCACCTGGTTCTGGAAAACTAGGATACACGGTTTGGACTCATTCTTCAAGCCAGTGATCTCTAAACATGAGGTGTGTCCCATTTGCAAATGATAAACCGTGAGGGAGCAAATATAAAAACAGGTTTTTAAAGTGTATTTTGCAAAATATAAAAATCGTATGATAGTCAAAATTTACAATATTGTGTACATATCTAGTAGCTACATGGGTATAACATAGAGATAAATATGCATGAGTGTATGTTCAATATTTTTTTCCTAACCAGAATTGCATGATTAAAAATTCTACAGATTTTTGTTCTAAACAAATGGGGCAGAGGCATTTGAAACTCCTTAAACAAAGGAGTAACAGGATCACAGCAGTGACTTATGAAGACTATCCCCGCACCTATGTGTAGAGTGTCCCAAGGGACATAGAATGAGTCAATCCTTAGAAGTCTTAATTTTCACTACACTCTGATTGTCATAGTGTCCCTTACCTCTATTGGTGCAAAAGAATGATTCTGTACTAAGTGGCCATTTGAGATCATTTTAAAGGGTGAATAATTTGGACTATTATTTCATTAGTACAAAATATCAAGAACAGACATTTTCCCCATTTATGCAGGCATTAGAATTCAGGCCTTGAATACTACAGAAGATAATTGGGCATTTGCCTGTAGAGTAAACTACCAAACTACATCTTGTGCTTCATTCTGTGCAGGGGAGGGAGCTGGCAGTGTTCTTTAGCTCCTGAGAAGGCTGCCTAAAGGCACAGTGTTATAGAAATTCACCCAGCTTTCTTTTTTGGAGGGATTTCAGCCTGTTTCAGGTCACTATAAGGTATAAAGTATTCTCAGTATAAAAGGAAGGGCAGTGTGTCTGTGCGCGCACGCATGTGTATGTGTGTGAAAATCAAAGTTACTTTGGCGAAGAAGAGTGAGAAGAGCTTGGCATTTAATCTTAACAATTAGCAAGCTTGGAAAGCCTTTAAATATCAAGAAATGAACACGCTAAACATGTAATGAGTTGGCATTTTGATGCAGCTAAAAGGGGATGAATGCAAATACAAAGACCATAAATCAAAGGTATCCTTTATCTTGTAGGTGCTGGCCACAATTAAGACATAATATTTTAAGAATGTATTGTATTATTAAATTAAAAACTAAAAAATGTGTACTGCCATTACTTAAGTTTGAAAACATACTTATTACTTGAAAAGTTTCACTAAAAAATAAGAATTTTTAAATTTTTCTATGAAACAAATGCCATGAAAATGGTTGTAATATATTTTAAAAATATGGCTTTCAATCTATGGGCCTGTGCTGTCCAGTATAGTCACCATTAGCCATAGGTGGCTATTTAAAATAAGTAAAATTATATAAAATTAGAATTTTAGTTTTTCCCTAACATTGGCCACATTTCATGTATGGACACGTGCTACTGTTTTAGACAGCTCCATCACAGCATTGATACAGACTTATTATATTTAAAATAAATCTTAAAATAACTTGCAAAATCACAATAATAAAACACTGAAGATATTATTGTCGATATTTACATTTGTGTGTGGTGTGCGTAAACATGATAACTATTCAATATTCAAAAAAACTACTAAATTTCTTTTTATTTTAGGGCTGCTGAAATGAAACCATTTTGGTAGGCATTTTACACATCAAAATGGAGCTGTAGTTACTAACAAGTTATTGTCATCCACGTGATTAATTCACAATGCGTACCACTTAAAATAAGGGAATTGCTACAATGGTCTGTTATCATTCCTTCAATTAAACATGGAAATAATACATTTCACAAGTATAAAAATTAATATGCATTTGGCAATCTATCAAATTAGCTCATAATCATTGTGAATTTCTCAATTAGAACTGTAAACCCTTGCCTTACTCAGAATAATATTAACAGAATTTTTGAAACAAAAGTATAAAGTGGATCTTTTGAAACGCATCTGTACTAAGTTTGATAAGTAATTATTATAATTAGTGCTTTTGGTGAAGATTTTATTAGAAGAATTCAGTTTGCTTCTTAATCAAAGAAGCCCATCTAAAATGGGTAGATTCATAATAAGCAAAGTTTAAACATGTGAAATCCAATGTAGGACCAAAAAGATAACAGGATTTCATTCAGGAATGAGCTTTCAGCAGTTTAGCCCTAGTGTGCTTTAGATATAATTTCACTATAAATGTAAGCCCTAGTGTGTTTCAAACAACCAAATTTTACAGATGAAATGATTAAGATGCAAATATATATGTATAAATTAAGTGGCAGACCCAAAATAGAGCCCAGTTTTGCAGACTACCAAGGCAGGGGCAAGGTTTCCTTTTTGTACTCATGTCAAAGAAGCAGAAAAAAGGTGACATTAGCTTAGCAAAAGCAAATAGAATTCAATGCCTTGTGTTATCATTAACCGTTTGAATAAGGAACATGATAACTTCCAAGGTTACACATAATTCACATCTGACACTCATGAGCATAGGAATAAATGTCCACTAAGCCACACATAAATCATTATAGAAAAACTCTTTTAGACATTTACAATTAGAGTGGTAGTCAAATGAAAACGATAAATCCAAAGTCTTGACTTAGTATACAAGACCCTGAATGATCTGGATTCAACTTAAATTCTGTTGCTTACATAGCAACACATAGCTTTGCTTTATTTAGTCAGTAAACTTTCAATCCAACACACATTTACTACAGTTGCCTACTATACATCTCAAATTATTCCAGACATGAAGGCTGGTCCCAGAAAGGAGGCACCGTTTACTATCTTCAAGGAATGGAGGAAGCTGGAGAAGAAAATCTTTCTCATTTCTTGAGAAAATTTATTTTGCAATGAAAGAAAGTTTAAAAAAATTGAAAAAGGTAATAAGAGCTGAGACAAATACCCCTGCTATGGAAATATCAATGCTTGAGATGGGGTCAGTTCAGGCATTAAAGAGGTAATCTGTGATTTGAATTGTCAATGATGATTAAGCGTTAGCTGGGCAAAGAAGCCCAAGAAGGGTATTCCAGACAGAGAGGCCAACCCAAATCCCTCCTGAGGCTTAGAACCATTTATCTAATTGCTTCCTTCACATTTTTAGATACTCTACAGTTTCTTCAAACTTAACATACATAACTGATAACCTCCTATTTTACTGAAATCTGAATATCTCCTCACTACTCTCTTGAACAACCTAGACTTCCGGGGTTATCCTCAACTCCTTCCCTCACATATCCTACTTCTATTCAGCTACCAAATAGAATACTGCCACTTGAACCTCCCAAGGATCTTTCAAATCCATTTTTTTTGGTGCGCAACTTCACTCTCCCTAATCTTGTTCAGGTCCCTATCATCTTTCACTTGGATGGCTGCAGTTACCTGCTAGTAGGCCTCTATTCCTTTAATGTTACCACTCCTCCATCCACTTTATGAAGACAGAGGAGCATTTTAAAAGATAAATATCAACATGTCACCCTCTTGCTTAAAACCTTTCAAAAGTCCTTAACTACACTGAATAATATGAACTCTGATCTGAGAGCTGATCTCTCTATCTCATCTCAGGAATACTCTTTACTATATAGCAATACAGAACTTCTTTCAGTTTTTCCAACCCACCAAGTTTTCTTTTTTGCCTCTGGAGTCTCCATAGTTGTTAGTCCCTTGGCCTGAAATCTCACAATCACTTTTTTTTTCCTTTGATGGAAAATTATTCAACTCTCAGGATTCAGCTTAAATGTCACTTCTACCAGTAAGTATCCCCAAACCCTCCAAATCTAGGCAAGTTGTCCATCTTCTGTGCTCCTTATTTTTCTTGATTTCCTCTGTGAGAGCATTTATCACATATTTTGAAATGATTAAGAGTAGTGAAGCAGGACCTGATTTATGCTGTTCTCTGCTATATCCTTTGTTCCTAGCATACAGAATAGGCTCAGTAATTATTACATGAAAATTGTAATTTCTGGGACACATTTTCTTTATCTTAAGATGAATAAGTTAGTATAATAGATTAGATTTGCATACTCTCTCAGTTTTAAACTTCTCTGATTCTATGGTAGAGATTATAGATATCTTAGGTTCATAAGCTGAATAGACAGTTCTTGACTCCACAGCTTTCTACTGTACTGTTTCTTTTATACATTAGACAGTCAGTGTTCATTTCTTATTCATATCTGTATTCCCAGCCCCTTGCCACCCATAGATATTCAGTCATTATCAGATGAATAAAAATTAAACATACAAAATAGGAAATACAGTACTTTCCAAAAATCTATCATGTTAAATTTCTCAAAATTACAATTACAGTCATTGCTTGGTATCTGCAGGGTATTGGTTCCAGGAGTCCCTGCAGATACCAAAATACATGGCTGCTCAAGCCCCTTATAGGGACTTCCCTGGTGGCACAGTGGTTAAAAATCTGCCAATGCAGGGTACATGGGTTCGATCCCTGGTCCAGGAAGATCCCACATGTCACAGAGCAACTAAGCCCATACACCACAACGACTGAGCCTGTGTTCTAGAGCCCACATGCCACAACTACTGAAGCCTGCGTGTCTAGAGCCCATGCTCCACAACAAGAGAAGCCGTAGCACTGAGAAGCCCCTACACCACAAGGAAGAGTAGCCCTCGCTAGCCTCAACTAGAGAAAGCCTGCACACAGCAACAAAGATCCAATGCAGCCAAAAATAGGTAAATAAATTAATTAATTTAATTAAATTAAATGGCATAGTGCACTTGGCCCTCCATATTCACAGATTCAACCATCTGTGGATTCAAACAACTGTGGATAGTCCTCAGCTGGTTGAATTCAGAGATGTGAAATGCTTGAAGGAGGGCCAATTGTATATTTATTGAAAAAAACTCATGTATGAGTAGACCCATGCAGTTCAAATCCATATTTTTCAGGGGCCAACTGTACTTTTAAGTGAAACTTTAACACATTGCGAAACACTAGATTCAGAAATACCCTAACTGTAGCAATTTTCAAATAAATAATTTTTTAAAAGCATGTGTTATGGGGGCACATGCAATCTTACTAACTTCTTTCCTTTACCATCTCAACTGGAAATGTCTTCAAATCTCAGAAGGTAACTTCTTCTGACTGTAGCAGAGTCCATGTTTTTATTCTTTTGTTTGAGTAGAAAGGAAATGGTTCTATTTAGTAGACAATAGTGATAGATAAAATTGTGACTACTCCCAATTGCCCTCTACCCTCAACTGCTATTCACGAAGTAGGCTGAAATCTCCCTCTGCTGCAAAATTCAGGAAGAAAAGATGCACAACACTGTAATAAAGCTCACATCTCCACATATTCACAGTGACCTCTGTACATGAAAGAAACAGAGGCTCATTCTAAAGAACAAAAGAAATGACTTGTCAATTGCATGTTCTAAGAAGTTAGGACACCGGAGGAGATTGGGGCTTTGTGAGATTAGAAGATAAGTTGATGTTAGAATAAATATCAATTGGACTAGAAGGGAGGAAGTAGGAATGTGACAAGGGAAATTATGATTTTTTTGTGCTACTGAGCATATATTCCTCATATATGAAAGCATCTGATATTCACAGATGTTTATTTGTAAATACCATCAATCATCTTTATTTTGAGGATACAACTCTTTGTTCACTACCAAACTGTATTTGTGTTTGGCTACGCTAAGTACTGAAGTTACATTCTGCTAAAAGAAAATGTAAATTTAATGATATAATGTTATAGATTGAGAATCATCCAGAAACTAAGAGTCATTTCTCTTCCTAGACATCTCAGAATGTTCTCTGTACCTGTAAGAGGAATCCTAAATGCATCTGTTCTGCCTTAGCTAAGCACTGGCACTAGCACGTGGGAGAATCACATAACTTCCTTAGATCTCGAATATAAATGAAGCACTTCATTATTTCACTTATAAAGTCCTGTGTGCACACATCTGACCAATTTATCATGCTCATAGGATGTGATGTGCTCATGATAGAGATGTGAAATTAGCTTCATACATCCTGAAGTCTTTACAGTATCAACCTTTAAGCACCTGTATGTGGATTTATTTTTGTAGCAGCAGTAGCAGAGCACCCATGCCTTTAAAATATAGATGCTCCCCCATTCCAAAAAAAGGCTTAAGTCAACAAGTTAAATAAAGCCAATGAACTGGTAACTGTATTCAAGGTAAAATTAAAATAAATACTACAAAACTGTAAGAGGTTGTTCACATGGATCAAAAAAAAAACAGTCTTTAGACAGGCCTGCTGAAAAGCCTGAATATTTTTTTTTCTTTTACATTCTTTAGAACTATTAGTTCTGACTAGTACAGTATCATACATTTAACTATGTGTTGAATTTATCAATAGACTAATGGCAGGATAAATTATTTTCACCCTAACAAGAGCTAGTTTTATTTTCTTTCTTTTTCAAACTCTCCCAAACTGCATTTTCAAAATGTTTTGTTTATTGATCAAATCATAAGAACATATCTCATTGGTCATGGACTCT
Organism: Hippopotamus amphibius kiboko; assembly: GCF_030028045.1. Classification (NCBI taxonomy): domain Eukaryota; kingdom Metazoa; phylum Chordata; class Mammalia; order Artiodactyla; family Hippopotamidae; genus Hippopotamus; species Hippopotamus amphibius. The sequence continues at coordinate 202,948,594 of NC_080186.1, read as the reverse complement.
GATCAGAGTGTGCTTACATGTAAGTTATTTCCTGTTGATCCTTGATATTTTTTTCTGCTAGGAATGGGTCAGTGAATACTTGTATTGTCAGAGTCTCTCTTTGAATAACTCAGTTATTCTGATATGTGTTTGATTCTAAGAATGCCAAATTGTTAAATATAACATTCATTTATTACTGACTTTTCTGGAGAAAAAGGTAATACCTTAGTAAAGCAAGCGTGGACACTGATTCTAAGAAGCACTAAAGTGTATAATATATGAAAATTTAGGAGGAAAAACTGACTTAGAAAAATATATATATGTATATTTATTAATATATATAAAATATTTCACTTCATAGATAAACACACATTTTGTTTATGCACTCAAATACAACGTATCACTTTGTAGTTGTAGAAACTGATGCCTAAAGTAACTAAACTAGGGAAAGGAGTGCAATAGAGTGAATTTAAGGAAATGAAAATGAGTCCCAGATTGTATTCCAAGCCTGCCATTTTTTCCTAATCTACGTGACCTTGGCAAGTTATTTATCTCATCTAGTTTCCTCATTTGTAAAATGAGTATATTAATAATACTTACTCCATATAGGATTGATATGAAATAATGCATATATTATAAAATGTTTAGGATAAAGAATGGCTTACATAGTTGCACACGTAAGTAATAAAGTTTAGAATTAGACCCTTTTTCTTCCTGTTTCAGCTGAGACCTTTGAGATATTAAGTGTCAGCTGTTCCAACATTGTGAAGTGAAAATCTGTATCACTAAAGTAGGACTTGCAAAGGAAGCAGCCTAGATTCTTAGCTGAGCTGAGACCACTCACCCCCAACCTGTAAAGAGGTGAAGAGGACTCAGTCATTGGTTTTTAGTGGCAGAGTTTCAGCAAGGAGCTGTCAGTTTGAAATGATGCCCAACTTCAGCCTCCAGAGTAGGAATGACGTGTCCTCTCCCTCATACAAGGAGAGTTTACCTTTTGGTCCCCTGGTGTCTGTAGGGCTCACAGCTTAGATTTGATCCATGCTTTAAAAAAAGTGTGTATGTGAGAAGTATGGTTACTCATTCTTGGGGAGAGGAGAGAGAGAACTAAGTAGCTTCAGAAGCTTTCTACATTCCCATTTGACATAAGGACAAGGATGCATTAGTGCTTCTCATGAACCAGAAGTGATCAAGTGAAACAGAATGGGTTGGAGAACATTAGATGCTAGATGTATTCCACCTGAGAGAGGAAAGGCTACAGAACTGTTCCTCAAAGACCATAGTGTAGACTGTGAGAGAAGGTCCAGAGCCAACTCAAACCTTCTGTAAGAAGACTGCATGGAGAGGCACGGTGACCCTGTCCAGCAAAAAGGAGAAACTACTGGATTCCAAAGGGAGAGAGAAGGAGTATAAGTGTATGACTGAAGGAAAACGTATTGCTTACATCATGGGGACATTGCAGAAAGTCTCCAGTAGTTTCAAAAGCATCCAAGAAAAGGAGGCAACATGGATCACCCAGCCCAGAAAGAATCAGTTGTAAACATTGGTCAGAGCCAGAGGTGGCCAGTTCTCAAAGGCTGTCTGTCCTCACTCGTGTGCTGCTTGCCCACCACCCTAACCCTAACGCCTCCTTTCCCATCACAGCAGACGAGACTCTTGAGAAGGGTGTCAGGGGTAGGGCTGGAATCTGCCAAATGACAGGGCAAAAGGAGGAGCTGACTGAACTTTCTATCCTTGCCATAGGCTTCCAACCTCAGAGGACCCCAGGTTGGGTAGGCGAAAGAGGCTTTTCAAAGTAAAGTTTGAAGGTTTTGAAGGTCACCCTAGTCTACACTTGTGCTAGCTAATACAGTGGCCACTAGCCATGTTTGACTATTTACATTTAAAATAATCAGAATTAAATAAAATTAAAAATTTGGTTCATTAGTCACACTCTTCCATATTTCAAGTGCTTGATAACTACACGTCACTGGACAGTGCAAATATAGAACACTTCTAATGGCACTGGCTCTAGATATACTAATTCCTGAACGGAGGATTTTGCTTATTTGTTTGTTACTGAAAGTCAGCAGGAGATACTTGTTATTATCTGAATGTAAGCAGATAGCTTGATTTCACAGAATACAGTTAAGTGGCTAGGAGTAGAGAAGAGTAGTTGATCTTCCAGTTGTCCTCTGAGCTGTAACTCTTCAGTGTATCAGTTATATATGTAGGCAAAACTCTCTGCCCTATTTTAAAGTATCAGTCATCATTTGGAATAATAAAGTTCAAATGTAGTGCCTGTGAATCTATCTCCCTCCATATTCGTTTTTTTTTCTTGGAAAATTTTTTCTTGGAAAAGGTAATGTGAGAAAAGAATATTAAACAGCCAGTAAAGGCATTTAAACCAAATAAAATAATAACATTTGTAATGTTCTAAATATTCATTCTAAATTTTAAAAATGGCCCTAAACATAGAAGTGTTACTTAAGTGTTGTAAATATTGTAAAAACATTTTTATAGGACTGAAAATCTGAAAATTTAAAAATCTGTTTTTTAAATCTTTTGTGAATGTGATTTGACTTGATAATAATATAGTATATAGTTATGATAATTTAATCATTAACATAAATAATTCAGGTGCTTAAAACTCTTCTTGGATCCTCATGAGTTCTAACAATCATCACTGTTTTCTTTTTTGCCATGTGCAGAACCCAAGACAGAAGGCGAGGAGATTTAGTCCTCTTACAAACATATTTGTTCTCTTTTTATCTACTACTTTCCAAAGATTTAATGTGACATATTAAAAACGTAAAATCATATGAAATACTTCATCATAAACACCAACCCTACAAAAAATTCTTAGCACATTACTCCATGGGGAAATAAGTGTAATCTTTCTGCTGAAAACATATGGCAAATTCACAAACAGTGCTTTTGCAGGTGTTTTAGATGGGAATAATGTTGCTTATAAATCTCCAGGAAAATGATAGCATGTTAGTGCTAGAGATGCTAGAGCACTTCAAGTCCAACCCTCCCTTTGACAGATGTGGAAATTGAGGTCTATTGTTACTTGCCTTGGGTAGCAGGTGAACTTTACAAATGTTACTAAAGGGTGATTTAGAATGGGAAAAACAAAATCCATGCACTGGCCCTGGCAAGTATTTGCTGGCAAATTTGGGCAAGGTGCCTAACATCTCCAGACTTCATATTCTTCCCAAGTAAACTGAGAACTATAATAGAATACCTGCCTCATACATTTCTTATAAGATAGATTATATTTATAACATATACAATTTATGTTAGCAATCATTTTTCTTCTCATTTAGTGCTTTAAATGTTTCTATGCTCACCTTCTTAAAGTCACACGACAAAGCGAAGGAAGTCATAAGCCACTGACCTTTAGTCGTGTGACCTTAGCTCAGGGATGCCAGCACCTCAGTTGTTGACAGCCCACAGTCAGTCTTGCTGAGCTATTTTTCCCAAAGCAGGCTCTTAGTGCCAGAGTAGGTAAGAATAAGTCAGTGTCCATTCTCAGCTACATTTGCTTCCAGACTCCTCTTTCACACTTGTACACTTGGCCCTAGAGCAGAGCAAGTTTCCTCAGTCCCAAGCCTTTCTCCATTTTCTTTCCTCCAAATAAGTGACAACTTTTTCAAGGGAAAACTACATCTTCTTATACGTGAGTTTTGTGTGCAGCACTTTGACATAGGCTATGTCAGTCAAGAGATGCACTGGAGCCAAATCAACAGAAGCAGAAGAGGAAGATAGAAGAAACTGTGACTGAATTAAGAACTGCTTGCTAGACAGCACGGCCTGTGTTGGGGAAACGAATTGGCTATAGAAGACAGGGTACCAGAGGTGGCCTAGATTTTGCCTCCAAAGAACATAACAAATCCAGGTATGTTTCAGGCAATCATCAGTAAATACTGGGGGGTACAAATTTGTCAGATAAATGAGGGTATGTCACCTGCCCAAGCACACAGGAGCCTGAAACAGTGCTGATGGGCAGGAACCTCCAGAGATGTAGCAGCAGCCAGTACACCTGATGTAATCTCAGGGGGTAGAAAAGCATACTCCTGACATCACATGTTGTTCCGTGTCTTAACACACTTTGGTCCAATTTTAAAGCCTAGGTTTTATAACTCGAAACTTTTTTGTTTTGTTTTTTTGTTGTTGTTGTTTTGTAAATCAACCAATGCAATTTTCATAAGGTAATATATGCTCCAAGGACTAACTGACCAAATGGTATGAAAAGGGTTATGGGAAATATTAAGGGAAATAAATGCCTCCCTCTTGTATGTGAAAATAGATCCCACTATAACAGGAGTTCCAAACTGGTAGGCAAAACACATCACCAGAAAATAGGTGGCAATGTGTAGATTAGAACTGGGTCAGATATAATTCATTCTGGATGTTAGACTCCTTGCTACTCATTTGCACCCATATTTGTAAAAGAAAAAGCTAACAGAACTTATGGAACAAGTCAGGGCTTTGGAAAATATATTAATTAGGGATAAATGCTTCTGTATTCCATATTTATCAGCAAAACCTGGTAATGTCCATGTGAAAAAGGCAATAACTTACTGGCTTCCAAGGTAAGTCTTTATTATCAGCCCTCAGAGAGCTTGGTATCAGAAAGATATGGAAAACACTTATCCTAATGGTTGCATTATATTCCTTGGTGCTGACTTTACATGAGGATGACTTGCCTCAAAAGTCTTACGTCTTGGCTTCTTGACAACCTCCCCTTTAACAATATTTTCCTATATTGCTAACTCAGATGCTCTCTCTCAAGATCATCACCTAGACTTGTCATTAGCAGCAATGTGCCAGACCTCAAAATTTTCCATTTCTATCATCTACCAATACCACCCCTTCCCCTTTCAAACCCTATAACTCCATTGCAACAAATCAAGGTCTGCAAATTGGCCTTGGCCCCACAAATTTGTCACTCTCTATTACTGCCTTCCTGTCTTTAATTTACCAGCTTGGATTCCATAATTAATTATTACAATTACCTGGTATAAATACATTAAACTCTCCTGCCCCTTTTCTCCCTTTATCATGCTCATCTCACAGTGCTAGTTGACCCCCAGAAATCTCCCTTCCCCACTCCTGCTGCCTGCCACTGACCATAACTGAAGGAAAACCATACCAGGTTGACTGGTTATATTCATGACCTCAATCCTCAAATAGATGCTAAGAGCTACCCAGAGATTCTACTCTATTTTCCTTAATAAGTTCACTATCACATTGTCTATGGTGACTGTTTTTACATCTTCTTTTTTCCCATAACCTCCATGCGCCAATCTCACTTACTTCCTCGCTAATGACCTTGACTCAAACTTCACCAAAAAACCAAAGGCCTATCTTGCCTCAAACATGATCTCCTTCCCACGGAAATGAAAGGAAACCAGTGTCCTTCCACTTACACTTTGTATCCCATCCCCTATTTGCTCTTTCATTTTTCTCTTTCTCTTGGCATCATTATCTATCAACATCTACAATAGCTACATATATTCTATCTAATAAATATGCTCTAATATCTCCTGTGCTTAAAACTGTCCCCTCATTTCTCTGTTTCCCTTTTAGTAAATATTCTGCTTCCTCACTTCCTACTAACTACTCAGTCCCTACAGTCTTGCGTCTGTTTTTTCTGTCACTGTAAAACTGCCTTGTTAAAATAATGAGTAACCTCCATTATACCAAATCCAATGGATACTTCCACCTTCCCATTTTTCTTGATAGTTCAGACCTGTGGACTGTGCTCTGCTTGGCTTCTCTCTCCTCCATTGGCTTAGCTGTTTTCTCATTCTCTTGATTTTCCTTCTACTACACTGCTTTCTTCTGTTTCCTTTGCTTCCCTCTCTTTTCTACCTATCTCTACCTGGAACCTCTTTTGTTCTTCACCTCCACTCTCTCCTTAGATAATCTCAAGTGCCGGTAAATTTTAAGTGTCTCTTCTATGCTGATGACTATCTCTCCTGACTTCCAGTCTAATGGATCCAATAGCCTACTCAACTTTAATGCTTGGATGTCTAATAGTAAACTCTCCTGAAAGCAGGTCCCTTTCATACTCTTCACCCTATTAAAAAAAGGTATCAACTTACAACTCATTTGTTTTTAGGATAAACTCCCCAAAATATCTCTGATTCATCCCTTTCGTTCATCATCTTAATTCAGTCCACAGTCCAACAGTCCATCAGCAAATCCTGTTAATTTTACCTGCAAATCTCTCTCTCTCTATATATATATAGAGAGAGAGAGAGAGAGAGAGAATTTTAAATTTCTCTTAATACCATTGTCACCACTCTAATGTAAATAATCTTCTCTCATTTGGATACTATTTTAGACTCCTAAACTTATTTCCTTATTTATCTTCTTGCCTTTCCAATCGATTTTCCTTAAGAAAGTCAGAATAATCTTTAAAAAGATAAAACATTACATAATTTATCTGTAGTTTCCCACTTAAATTAGAGTGACATTTAAATTCTTATATTAGAACACTATATAAACTTCTACTATGGCTAAAATGTCCTGCAATATCTGGCCCTGCTTTCCTCTAACTTCATCTTGTATCATGCTTCCCCTTGTTCACTAAGCTCCGTGCAGGCTCTTTTCCTCTAATATGTGAAAGCATTTTATAGCATTAATCATTTGCTTTAATTCTGCCTAGAATGTCTTCCCATTCCTATTTTCAATGGCTGGCTACATTCTTCCAGGTTTCAGCTAAAAGGTAGTTTGCTCTGAGAGGCTTTATCTGACTATCCCATTGAATGCTTTATTGAGCACCCCCCCCCCCATCAGCAGCATAATCAATAACTTTAGCATGATATGCAGTACTGTTTTCTTGCAAAGATTTAACATATCCAATAATCATCGTGTTTAGTTTCACTTTCTCCATTTACCAGGATATAAGTTTATGAAATAGAACAATGATCACTGCTCAGCATTTAGTACAGTGCCTGATATAAATGGTGTGCCAGATGTATAAAGTTCTGACATTAAACCTGCACCCATAACCTTATTTTTATTTCACATAGCATTTTATTAAGATTATTATTTTTTAAATATCCAAACATGTCTTGCATCAATTCCTCTCACCTGAAGTATTAGTATGCAATAACTGATGGCACATGTTTAAAAACTTTACCCTTCTGGTTTGTTCTCCATAGCAGCCAGAGTGAAAATCATAGATATATTTTTACAAAATATGATTATATGTAACATCACTCCAGCAATATGCAATTTACACTAATGATGTATTTTGCTTTTTTTTATTTCTAACATCCTGCACAGTGCCTAATGTCTAAAAATGCTCAATAAATAATTCTTAAAGAATAAGAAGCATCATACACTCTGACTTAAAACCATCTTACAAAGCTATAGTAATTAAATCAGTATGGTATTGGCATAAAAACAGACATGTAAGTCAATGGAACATAATAGAGAGCTTAGAAATAAACCCACATATATGTGTCCAATTAATTTATGACAAAGAAGCCAAGACTATGCAATGAGAAAAGAACAGTCTCTTCAATAAACAGTCTTGGGAAAATTGTTCAGCCACATGCAAAAGACTGAAACTGGACCACTTTCATACACTATACACAAAAATTAACTCAAAGTGGAATAAAGACTTGAACATAGGACCTGAAATTATAAAACTCCTAGAATAAAACATAGGTGGGAAACTTCTTCACATAAGTCTTGGCAATGATTTTTCAAATGTGACACCAAAAGCAAAAAGTAACAAAAGCAAAAATAAACAAGTGGACTATATCAAACTAAAAAGCTTCTGTACAGCAAAGGAAACCATCAACAAAATGAAAAGGCAACCTAGGGAATGAGAGAAAATATTTGCAAATCATTTTATGATAAGGGGCTAATATCCAAAATATACAAAAAAACTCATACAACTCAATAGCAAAAACCAAAACCAAACAAAACAAAAAACCCCAACAATTTGATTACAAAATAGGTAGAAGATTGGAATAGACATTTTTCCAAAGAAGACACACAGATGTTCAACAGGTACATGGAAAGATGCTCAACATCATTAGTCATCAGGGAAATGCAAATCAAAACCACAATGAAGTATCACCTCACACTTGTCAGAATGGCTACTATCGAAAATATGAGAAATAACAAGTGTTGGCGAGGATGTGAAGAAAAGGGAACTCTTGTGCACTATTCTTAGTGGAAATGTAAATTGCTGCAACCATTTGGAAAATCGTATGAAGTTCCCTCAAAAAATTAGAACTAGAACTACCATATGATCCAGTAATTCCACTTCTGGGTATGTATCCATAGGAAACAAAATCACTATCTGAAGAAATATCTATACCTCCATATTCACTGCAGCATTATTTACAATAGCCAACACATGGAAATAACTAAGATGTCCATAGATGGATGAATGGATAAAGATGATGTGGTACATATATACAATGGAATATTATTCAGTAATGAAAAATAATGAAATCTTACCATTTGTGACAACATGAATAGACCTCAAGGGCCTTATGCTAAGCAAAATAAGTTAGACAGAGAAAGACAAATACAATATGATCTCTTTTATATGTGGAATGTGAAAAAAATTAAAAATAATAATAAATTTAAAAACTTAAGCTTGGGCTTCCTAAGTGGCACAGTGGTTAAGAATCCGCCTGCCAATGCAGGGGATACAGGTTCGATCCGTGCTCCAGGAAGATCCCACATGCCATGGAGTAACTAAGCCTGTGTGCCGCAACTATTGAGCCTGCACTTTAGAGCCCATGAGCCGCAACTATTGAGCCCATGTGCCACAACTACCAAAGCCCACACACCTAGAGCCCATGCTCTGCGATAAGAGAAGCCACAGCAATGAGAAGCCTGCCTACTACAACAAAGAGTAGCCCCTGCTCGCTGCAACTAGAGAAAGCCAAGTGCAGCAATGAAGACCCAACACAGCCAATGAATAAATAAATAAATAAATAAATGTATTTTTAAAAAACCAACAAAAAACAAACCAACAAAAAAACCCAAAGCAAACAAAACAAAAACCCCTTAAGCTCATAGAAACAGAGAAAAGATTAGTGGTTGAAAGAGGCAGGAGGTAGGGGACAGGGGAAATGGGTGAACTGTTTTTTGTTTCTTGTTTTTAGTTTAAATAAACTGAATAATAGATTTTAAAAAACCTAGCCCAGCAGGAATTTGGGAAAGGGTAGGGAAATAGTCTAAAACTAGACCAGAAATCAAGGGGATTGTGAATGGAGACTATACTAGTTTAGGGCAGGGCAAGACATGTCTCCAGGTCAATTCTCAAAGTACACTGGAGTGTAACTATTGATTAAAAGAAAAAAAAAAGGAAAACAAGAAAAGAAAATGTACTTTGTTAGTTTATTTTTGGCTTTTCCCCTTATTGTTAGTCAGTATTGACATGTAAATTTTTGATGGTGAGAGACATTTCACTAGTGTAGTGCAGTACACTATTATACAATAATGGGGAACATTCTGTATTAACTGCCAGATTCATGCCTGTCGCACCCTGAAAAAGCCAAAAGTACCCCCAATTATCTATCTATATCTATATATAAAATGAAAACATGAGTTATTATAAAGGAATTCCTCCCTTTTCAGAGATAATGTTATATAACCAGTCTTCCAGGTACATTTAACTTGTGGTTTTACTTATATAATTTTAGGTTAACCTTAACTATCCAGAAATGTGTGACATGGAAATTCTAACCAATTCCAATTTTGTCTTAAAGGTATGTCTTAGTACACTACAAGGAAGCTCTAGGCAGAACTACTACATAGCTGACATTTCCACAAGTCCATTTCAACATTCATTCTCACAGAGTACAAAAACAGGAATACATTCACATAACACACTAAAGAAATTTGCTACCCCACATAACTGCATCATAGAATTATCCATAGATTAAAAAAATGAGAGGGAACTTTTCCATGGTTTTTGCTAAAAGAAATTGCCTACTGTCTGTCAAAACTTTGCTCTATTACCTCCTAGAATATTTATATCATATTTCTTTGGAAAAGCAAGAATCAACCTTGTGCTCAAGGACCAAATGTGTTTTCCTTTTTCTTACCTACTTTCTTGTATCTTTTAATCTTAGAGTGAAAATATAATATTTTGTAAAGGGAATGTGCATAGTTACTGTATAATCAGTCACTACTTTGATCATATAAAAGTAAATTAACAAGTGGAATTATAATAAAAGATACAAGAGGGCAGCTTACCTAGGTGATGTATTATCCAAAGTCCGTTTTTTTTGTTTGTTTGTCTTGCCACAGGAAAAGTATCTATGAGAAAATATTTGAGCAAATTCCTTGACTGAAGAAGAAATTCACTATCTTCTTTATTCCTAAACATAGGTCTTTGAAGTCATCTAACATAAGCTAAAAAGTATCTAACTTAAGGGGTTGGTAAGATTTGTGTCCATGTAGAACAACTCAGTTACAAATCTACTTCCCTTTATATTTATTAGAAACACCGTATCTCATTTCAGAAGCAATCCAGGCATCATAAAAACCAGAGTCACAAGATGCCCTTACACAAAGATTTAGAAATCTGGTAACTTCTGATTTAAATGGTGCATTTAAGAGAAGGGAAACATTAATGACAGTTTAAATTCTTTCTTTAACCATGAATGTCCCTGGAATAAAACCAGTAATACTGCCAAGAAGCCACAGGTGTTTAGCACTGGACAGAGAAAAATATAATTTTGGATGGCACAGTGACAGTTCTTCTCTGCCTCCACTAGTGTGCTATAAGATTAAAGGTCGATAGCAGTATAACTACTATAACTACATAATGTTGGCCTCATTTTTCTTTCAGGTTTACAAAAAAAACTTTTTTGTTCTTGTACTTTTAGGGGCATGGGGAAAAAAAAGAACAAATATCACTAATGCTTTTGCCTGTTCTCTTCTCCCCACCTGGAATACTTTGTCCCAGGAAATCTCCACCTATAAAGATCATATTCAACTTCTAAAGGCTAACTCAAATTATACTTCCTTGATTACTCTTACCCAATTTTTCAGCTAAAACTGATCTCTTTCTGCCCTGAACATGAACAGTATCTTTGATTAAAAAAATTACTTGGGGATAATTGTAGATTTTCATACAGTTTTAAGAGATAACAAATGAATATCACGCACCCTACACTCAGTTCCCTCAGTGGTGATGTCTTGCCTAAATATAGCACAGTATCACAACCAGGAAGTAGGCACTGATACAATCCACCAACCCTATTCAGATCTCACCAGTTTCATATCCGCTCATTTGTGTTTGTGTGTACACTTGACTTTATTTAATTTCACCACATTTGTAAATTCCTATGAACACCAACACAGTCAAGATGCACAACAGTTCCATCACAAGGACCCCTTGTCTTACGTTTTATAACCAAAACCAAAAATTTCTCTTTCTACCTCCTCAGTCCCTGGCAACCACTAACCTGGTCTCCATCTCTATCATTTTGTCATTTCAAGAATGTTATATAGGACTTCCTAGGTTGCACGGTGGTTAAGAATCTTCCTGCCAATGCAGGGGACACAGGTTCGATCCTTGCTCCAGGAAGATCCCACATGCCATGGAGCAACTAAGCCTGTGAGCCACAACTATTGAGCCCATGTGCCACAACTACTGAAGCTCACACACCTAGAGCCTCTGCTTTGCAACAAAAGAATCCATTGCAATGAGGAGCCTGCACGCCACAATGAAGAGTAGCCCCCACTTGCCACAACTAGAGAAAGCCCACGTGCAGCAACAAAGACCCAACACAGCCAAAAACAAATAAATAAATTTAAATAAATAAATAACAAAAACAAACAAACAAAAGAATGTTATATAAATGAAATCATACAGTAGGTAACTATTTGGGATCAGCTTTCCTCATTCAGTGTAATTCCTTTGAAATCCATCCAGGTCATGTGTGTCAATAGTGGTTCTTTTTATAGCTGAGTAGTATTCCATGGTATGAATATGCCATCATTTGTTTACTCTTTCACATATTGAAGGATATTTGCGTTGTTTCCATTTTCGGGCTCTTACAAATAAAGCTGCTCTGAAAATTCATGTACAGGTTTTTGTGTAAACATACATTTTTATTTCTTTGGAATAAATGTCATAAACAAAAACATTTTAAAGTTAAGGAACTGGTACAGTGGTGGCGGCCCAGAGACGTGAGTGCCGAAACCTTGGCCTGCAGCCTACACGGAGCCCTCTCTCCACCAGAGGACCAGGGATACACACTCGTCAACACAGAGAGGAAGTTTAGAACAAATACATCCCCAAATCCTATTGGATTTTGAGAAGAATTACATTGAATGTGTAGATTGACATAGGAAGAATTGACATTTTTACAGGACTGGATTTTCCCCTGAAGAATGTGGACAGGGTCCTGGGAGGGCAGACTCTGAGACCCTAAGACAAATCAGTTTATCACTGTACTTCTCAGGAATAAGGCTGAGCACTTTATCCTGTACAGAGAAATTGAAACAGATGGAGTACTAACAAATTCAGAGTTAAGAGATTAAGGGCCCTCTGAAGCATCCCAAGATGCAGTGAAAAGAACTTCATTTAGAATTTGACTTCAGGAAGTATTAAAGTCTTGGAAGATTGTACTTTTATAAGAATTTATCCAGGGAGAGCGGAAAGATGGCGGCGAAGTAGAGGGACGTGGAATGCATCCCTCTCCACAGATGCATTGGGAACGCACCAAAAGACACAATAAATCCCACAGAGAACCAACGGAACACCATCAGACAACCTTGGACACCAGAAAGGACCGCGAGGATCCCGACATAACCGGTAGGGAGGCATCTACGACGGCTCAAAGACGGTGAGGTGGCTGAGCCGTGGCAGACGGGAAGGAGTGAGAAGCACACGGAGGGTCCGCACCGCAGCTCAGCCTTCCTGGACTGAGACGTCGATTCACAGCTGAACAGAGGGTCTGGGAGCGGGAGCGTGGGAACTGGAGAGCTCGTTCAGAGTGAGAAAAATTGTTGCCAGTAAGGTGACGGACTGAGAGGACAGGAGGGAAGAGGTCCACGGTGAGGAGTGCCTGCCCCTGAGAGCCGCCCAGCCATGATGGCAGCTGAATGCTGCGGGCTCAAGGGCAGGGGGGAGGAGCCACGGGCATAGCCTCTCTCTCTTTCTTTTGGCGCCTGCAGCGGGTAGTGGAGGGACCCCTGTGGGCCATCTAAGGCACTCAGGGATAACAGGGACCCTCAGGCCCTCAGGCAGGGCTAGCTTAAAACCCCTTGGAATGCCAGCAGCAGGGAGGCTGCTGAGAACAAAGAAGCCCAGAGAGAGGCCCAACTCTGAGACTTTCTGTTTCCACCTGAGCCACCAGCATCCCTCTGCAACAGGCACCTCCAAGCCCAACTGAAATGACAGAGTGCCACTGCTCACTCACTCCCAGGGGAAGGAGCCACTATTGTACCCTCTCCCTCCCCACACACCAACACTTACAGATGAACAATAAAGGAAGCTATGCTGGTCACAGAATAATACAAAAAACCCAAGGTGAGTAGAAGGACATTACAGCTGAGACTCTAAGGAAACAGAAATATTAGCATCAATTCTATTGAACTAGTCCATTCTGGGATCAGTTCCAGTTTTTTTTTTTTCTTTTCTTTATTAATTACGATCTTAGTCCTAAGGGATCTACAAGTTTTATAACATATTTTTTATTCTATTTTTTATTCTATTTTTACTTTTAGCCTTTTTATATACTTCTATTTCTAGCTAAGTTTTTGGTAGTACGGACTGTCTCTCCTACCTTCCTTTCATCTCTATCCTTTATACATTTCTATCCCCTTCTTTTTATTTACATATTTCCCAGCACACTATGATCTTTTGTTCCCCTGTCTTCCATCCTTTTTTAGTTTATTTTATCTTAACATACTTATAAGCAACACTATCAATCTGCTCAGATTCCTTGCTCTATTCTCCAGATGACACACCACCTTGGTATTTAATATTAGGTTTTTGTCTTTATCTTAATTCTTAGTACAATCATCTAATTTCACTCTGAGAATCTCCATTCTGTCTGGTGTTACTCTAGCTCTTTCTTATATTTGATCCTAGCTTTCAATATCTCCCTGGATTTGTGTTTGTAAGTATAAGGTGTTACTTGTTTGTTTGTTTGTTTTTGCTTTTGTTTCTGTTTTGTACTGTTTTAGTTTTGAATTTCTGTTGGGTTTCTCTTTGAATATCTGATAGCATACTGGGGTTCTTCTGTCAGGTCTTTCCAGAGCCTTATGTCCTAATGGATTCAGTAATTGTGTGTCTTATACATGTATGTGTTTCCTAGACTTAGTATTTGTTTGACCCAACACTTGGACATTAGTCTGGGGCTTGGACAGTCTTCTATAAACCCCTTTATCACCAGGACAAGCAACCCCAGAAGTTTGGACTACCATGAGGAAACAAAGAAACACCATGCGGACAAAGGAGCAGGAAAAAAAAAAAACCCACAAGACCAAATAAATGAGGAGGAAATAAGAAAAATGCCTGAAAAAGAATTCAGAGTAATGATAGTAAAAATGATACAAAATCTCGATAACAAAATAGAGAAAGTACAAGAAACAGTTCATAAGAACTCAGAAGAACTAAAGAACAAACAAACAGCAGTGGATAACAAAATAACTGAAATTAAAAATACTATAGATAGTATAACCAGCAGAATGACTGAGGCAGAAGGACGAATAAGTGAGTTGGCAGATAGAATGGGGGAAATAACTGCCACAGAGCAGGAAAAAGAGAAAAGAATATAAAGAATAGAAGACAATCTCAAAGACCTCAGTGATAACATTAAGTGTACCAATATTCAAATCATAGGCATCCCAGAAGAAGAAGAAAAAAAGAAACAGTCTGAGAAAATATTTGACGAGGTTATAGCGGAAAACTTCTCCAACATAGGAAAGGAAATAATTAACCAAATCCAAGAAGCACAGAGAGTCCCATACAGAATAAACCCAAGGAGAAATACTCCAAGGCACATATGAATCAAACTAACAACAATTAAACACAAAGAAAAAATATTAAAAGCAGCAAGATAAAAGCAACAAATAACATATAAGGGAAAACCCATAAGGATAACAGCTGACCTTTCTACAGAAACTCTGCAGGCCAGAAAGGAATGGCAGGATATACCGAAAGTCCTGAAAGAGAGAAACCTACAGCCAAGAATCCTCTACCCAGCAAGAATCTCATTCAGATTTGAGGGAGAAATCAAAAGCTTTCCAGACAAGCAAAAGTTAAGAGAATTCAGCACCACCAAACCAGCCTTACAACAAGTGCTAAAGGAACTTCTCTAAGTAGGAAACACAAGAAAAGGAAAACACCTACAAATACAAACCCAAAACAATTAAGAAAATGGTAATTGGAACACACATGTCAATAATCACCTTAAATGTAAATGGATTAAATGCTGCAACCAAAAGACATAGACTGAGAGAGGGACATATCATGTTCCTGGGTTGGAAAAATCAACATAGTGAAAATGACTGTACTACCCAAAGCAATTTACAGATTCAATGCAATCCTGATCAAATTACCAATGGCATTTTTCATAGAACTAGAGCAAGAAATCTTACAATTTGTATGGAAACGCAAAAGACCCCACATAACCAAAGCAATCTTGAGAAGGGAAAATGGAGTTGGTGGAATCAGGCTTCCTGACTTCAAACTATACTACAAGGCCATAGTGATCAAGGCAGTATGGTACTGGCACAAAAACAGAAAGGAAGATCAATGGAATAGAATAGAGAACTCAGAGGTAAGCACAAACACATATGGGCACCTTATCTTTGACAAAGGAGGCAAGAATATACAATGGAAAAAAGACAGCCTCTTCAATAAGTGGTGCTGGGAAAATTGGACAGCTACATGTAAAAGAATGAAATTAGAACACTTCCTAACACCATACACAAAAATAAACTCCAAATGGATTAAAGACCTACATGTAAGGCCAGACACTATAAAATTCCTAGAGGAAAATATAGGCAGAACACTCTATGACATCCATCAAAGCAAGGTCCTTTTTGACCCACCTCCTAGAATCATGGAAATAAAATCAAGAATAAACAATGGGACCTAATGAAACTTAAAAGCTTTTGCACAGTGAAAGAAACCATATACAAGACAAGAAGGCAACCCTCAGAATGGGAAAAAATAGTTGCCAACGAAACAATGGACAAAGGATTAATCTCCAAAATATACAAACAGCTCATGCAGCTTAATACCAAAAAAGCAAATAACCCAATCCACAAATGGGCGGAAGACCTAAAAGGACATTTCTCCAAAGAAGACATACAGATGGCCAACAAACACATGAAAAGATGTTCAACATCACTAATCATCAGAGAAATGCAAGTCAAAGCCACAATGAGGTATCACCTCACACCAGTCAGAATGGCCATCATCACAAAATCTGGAAACCACAAATGTTGGAGAGGGTGTGGAGAAAAGGGAACTCTCCTGCACTGTTGGTGGGACTGTGGAAACACTATGGAAAACAATTTGGAGGTTCCTTCAAAAACTACAAATAGAACTACCATATGATCCAGTAATCCCACTACTGGGCATATACCCAGAGAAAACCATAATCCCAAAAGAAACATGTACCATAATGTTTATTGCAGCACTATTTACAATAGCCAGAACATGGAAGCAACCTAAATGCCCATCAACAAATAAATGGATAAAGAAGATGTGGCATATATATACAATGGAATATTACTCAGTTATAAAAAGAAATGAGATGGAGCTATATGTAATGAGGTGGATAGACCTAGAGTCTGTCATACAGAGTGAAGTAAGTCAGAAAGAGAAAGACATATATTGTATGCTAACTCATATATACGGAATGTAAAAATGGTACTGATGAACTCAGTGACAAGACAAGAATAAGGACACAGATGCAGAGAATGGACTGGAGATCTCGAGGTTTGGGGGGGCAGGGGTTGAAGGGGAAGCTGAGATGAAGTGAGAGAGTAGCACAGACATATATATACTACCAACTGTAAAATAGATAGCCAGTGGGAAGTTGCTGTATAACAAAGGGAGTTTAGCTCGATGATGGATGATGCCTAGGAGGACTGGGATGGGGAGGGTGGGGGGGAGTTGAGGGAGGGAGGGGATATGGGGATACGTGTATAAATACAGAAGATTGACCTTGGTGTACCTCAAAAACTGGTACAATAGTGTGAAGCAATTATAATCCAATTAAAAAAATTAAGTTAAGGAACTAATAAAAGATTATTAAATGCTTTTGGAAATGGAAACTGAAGTCTCTAAGGAACTGAGTAGCTATGAGAAATACGTTTTGTAGTGTTTTTTCTTAAGTAAAAAAGTATGTTCTTTAATTCTGAAACTTTTCTGTTCTTTATTTTTTCTGAGTGATGTAGAAAATTTAACCTTTTATTATAAAAGATTGCCAAGACAAAGCTAACTGCACCAATGATCATTAGTCTAGTATTTGATAATAAAATATGCTCTCAACATTTGGACATCAAGTAAATTAAGTTGACACCTGACTAGGACACCAAAGCCTTGAATAATTTTTTTTTTCTTTCTCTCCCTCTCTCTTTCTTTCTCTCTCATAAAATCAGTCTTATGGTTCTTCTTGCTGAAATTCATAATTTGTTTTGGTATTCATCATAATTGAGTTTATTTTATATGGCATACAGTATAGAAGCTGTTCAACAACTACTTCATAATGAACATTTGAGCTGGTCAACTTTAGTTCTATTTAGAGAGACAATATTGTGATCATGGCTATTTGTTGAACACAATCAAAAATGGAGAAATTCAGTTAATCTAATTATTCGCTATCCATTCTAAAGAACACAGTATTTTCTTTGACCTTTTTATTGAACAACTGAATTGTCTATTAGTTGCAAATAACAGGAGAGTTAATGCTGATCTTGACATTTTTTGAGATGCTTGTCAGCCCAGGCTAGATCCTTTATGCAACAGTTTTTTTTCCTGAGAATTGTCTGAGGCAATTTTCTTAATGAGACACTATCTTTGCTTCCTAATTTACTGAAAAGAAAGAGCCACTCAATGTATGTCCCTTTATCTCACTACACTTTTATTTTGATTCTTATTTTCTATGACATTTTAACCAGTAAGAAAAAGTTACATATTTTTTCTTCCAATTTTGGAAGGTAATCCATGCCTTAGATTCCATACCTGCATTATTTTTTGCTCTCCTTCTTCATTCAATTTCTCTTTTTCTACCTTAAAATATACAAAAACCTCATTATACAAAATTATTTTATTTTGTATTTTTAGTCTTCATCTCCCTTTTAATTATCAAATTTCTCACATATGTGGTCCACAGCCTCAAGTTTCATTTTCTTTCCATTTAATTTTTGTTTTTATCTCTCTGAAATGCATTTTTCATTCTCATCACTCAGGCTAAAATGATGATCCCATATTTGACAACCACAGTCTCCTTATTCCAAAATCATCATCAACATCATTACCATCACCATCAACATCTTTATCCTCACACTGCCTGACACCACTGTCAACACTGGTTACTGATTCCATCTGAAAAAATTTTCCCCTCAGTGGTGTCTAGAAAAGTTTGTTGTTTTACTTCTAAGACATATTAAAGTTGTACTGTTTCTTTTCCATCTCCATGAATACCTCTAAACTTCTTTCTCAACATATGTTTTAAAATATAAATGAGGTAGTCTAATTAAGATGCCACTCAAAGGAAAGTTAGGTTTGTGTTCTGTGATCATGGAATAAGGGCCTTATAAAAAAACAAAGCACCAAAGGGGACAGCAAGGCCACATTCATTAAAATACATTATATTTCATTGAATTGCTAGAATATACCCTGAATGAAAGCACCAAGTAAGACTTTTTTTCTAGCATTAGAAAAAAGAAGAATCGGAGAACGGAAAAATTAAGGTAGATGAGTCTGTTACGCCTCATCTCTTCTAGAAAGACAAAAGTTAACTGCATATATACCAGTCTTAAAAGCTTTCCAAGTACTTCATTCTGAATATTTGATATAGATTTATCTTGACCTAAACCCTATTTAAATACAGATTGGAAGGGAGTGTTTTGATAGTCTTCTGGGTCACAGTACCTTCTTTTGCAGCGTTACCTCGAGAACACTTAAGAAACTAAATTCAGTCGTCAGAAATATACTCTACACAAAGCAAACAACCAAAAAATTCAAGGAAACCAAAAAAAAAAAAAAATCAAAACAAAACCTTGTTTTTCATCCCAAAGAATGAACCAAAGCCATTTCCATTATTTTGAAAACTAAAGCCATCAAAATGAGATATTATCCTGTGTAAAAGGAGAAAAACACAACCTTGGATATATATGATGTTCACTTTCATTTCATAGAGTTAATATAAATCTTTGCAGCTGTTATCCTGAAGAAATGAAATTAAAACGATGAATATAAACTACTGAAGCTCCTCATATAACAGTGACCCCTTTTGGCCTTGCATTTCTCTCCCTACCCCCCACCTTACTTTTACATATCCCCGAACATAATAAGCCTGCCACCACTAATGTTATAAAGTAGTAATTGTTCCTAATTGGTAGGGAGGCGACAGACCATTCCGGTAATGTTGTGAAACTGTAAGAAAGGAGGAGTGAGAACATTCACAGGCCCAGCAGTAATTATCCACTAATTTGGCCTGTTTGTGTGGGGACAGCTCATTATAGCCCTTAAGAAACCTCAGAATAAAGAGGGAAAGTAGGTAGGAGGCAAGGTTAAATAATTAGTGTTCAGCAGGTTTTCTTTAAAGATTCAAAGAATAGGATTAAAGGCGGGAAATGTGACCAGAGTGACAATTAAGAAATGGTAGAACATTCTAAACTGAGTTTTATGTTTTTGTGGGAGTAGGGGTATTTAAGAATCCTATAATATGGCATAAAAAATGACATGTCACTTTTATTACACACTTTCCATCATGACCCTGATCATCCCTTTACATTTTATGGTGCCAATCTCATGCTTAACAAGAGATTTATTCTCATGCGTTCTAAAAAATGATTCTCACAGTTTTCATAAAATGATGTACAAGAAAGTTTTCATACCGTTTTATCTTTAACATTTGTAGATTTGTTTTGGGGGCTGAAAACATATTTTTGTTTGCACACGTGCATGTAGCATGCAGACTTTGCAAAGAAATTGTTATCCAACTACAACTTCGTTAGTAAACCAGAATTCCCAAATTTCTCACCTATAAATATCTAATACCTCTATTTCAAGAGTAAAGTATGCTTACTCTTGGTTGTATATGTATATACACATATACTTGATAAATAATTGATCTGTATATAAGTGTTTTAAAGATTTTCTAAGGGCATCATTTTTAATACTCTCCTTAAAAAAAGCAATATTTTTCCAGTCAACTTATGTGATTGCAATTAAAGCTTTTCGTCCACTTAATAGAAATAAGATGCAACGGATGAATGATTTTAAGTTAAATGATCTCTATAAGATGATTCATCCAGAATATATCTATGTATGTCTTAAATATATTCATATTGAAGGACTTTGGAAAAAGTACTAGAATGCTATATATTCCATCCCTTTGCTAAGTCGTAAGAATATAGCTAAATATAATATAAAAGTAGAAGCATGCTACTGATCCAACAAATTTAAGCTAGAATATGATATTAATGTAATGAAGAATATATATTTTATCTCTGTATGCATTTGATAATTTTGCCATATTGTAATTCAAAATGCACTTCCCTGAACCAAGCATTAGGTTGGAAATGTATTCTGCTTTAATAAGGGGAATCGCAGGGTTCCACTATGAGTAAATTAGTAAAAATTACCACCAGCATTTGAAAACAATTCAAAACATAAGCCATGATTCCTATCTACTAACTATTAAGCATTGTCTTTATCAATAAAATAACTGCAGTGTATGAATGACTGCATTTGTTATTGTTATTTTTCTTCTCTTTTAAACATTTATCTGTATCTTTCAATGAATGGCATGTTAACTAGTTAGCAACTCCTGAAGCTCATGTCATATGAAACTTTAAAAAAAAAAAACTTATTTCTATACTGGCTTTGCAAACTCTTTTTTTTTTTTTTTCGTATTCCATTAGACTAGTGGTTTTCCATATTCTTTTCCTTAAGATCACTTTGAAGACTAGCAATAACTCCATGCCATTTTTTTCAATTTGTACTTTTAACTCTCCTTAAATATCCTCTCTACAAAATATTTTTAAAAATTTTAACCTAATTTCCCATCAGGAAAATTAAGAAGAAATGTTTCCATTTTTTCATACTATAATAAGTTTTTAGTAAGGATTTTAGGTATTATGGATATTGAAGAAAAAATTTTTTAATTCCAGCTTTTTCTCTCTAGCATATGAAAAAAAAACTGTGATAAGAAAGTAGAGGAGCCAGAGGTATTTCATTTACCATTTGCCTAAGAACTACTTACTGCTATTGAACTCCAGTTTCTATGGATACAATAGATTGTAGATGCTCAATCTGCAGTCTGAGCAACAACATCTTAGAGAATTAATATTTGGACATATTCTTAGGTTCTTATGTTTGATAGTAATATTTTCTCTAAAATTAAATGAGCACTCAGATTTTTTATGATGTTTTATCTGACCCATTAGAATTGTCACTTTTATTGACCGTAAAGTCCTTATCTTTACTGTAATACTTCTTCTAAATGTGATCAATGTAGTTTTTTCTTTTGTACTTCTAAACTGGTATATTATAGATGATTACTATAGAACATGCTAATTCTCATCAATTATTCTGTGCATTCCCTTACATTTCTCATCCTCCCTTGTAGTTATCATGGGATCATGTGCCTAGTTCTGGCTACTGGGCTAAAAGTGAAAGTTTTAAGTAGACTTCCAAAGAAGTTAAGAGAGAGGGTATATAATACACTCTCTACCATCCCCTAATTCGAAGACATTGGAAAATACATGGAGATATGGCAGCAACACAATATAGAGCAAAGTAGAGCAACCTAATTCCCCATCAGGAAAATTAAAAAGGAATGTTTCCACTTTTTCAACCTATAATACATTTTCTAGTAAAAATTTTAGGTATCATAGACATTGAGGAAAATAAAAACTTCTACTAGTATAACTAAAAATTCAAAAAAAGAAAAAGATATCTGAAAACCACTGAGGCAACCAGTACTAGAGGTCCTTTAATTCAGAGAGAAGGAACCAGAGATGAAGAGCTGACCTTGTGATAATAGATTTTCCCTTGGAATATTTGCTTTATATTTTGAAATTTATTATTATTATTATTATTATTGTTATTTTGGGTGATGGCCAAGAGACAAATAATCAATCCAGGTGACTAAAACAAAGAGGCAGAAAAACTGGTGGACCTTTTTGCAATCTCAAGAGGCTGGAAAGACAAAATTGTAGTTTGGGGCTGTTTAGGCAAAAAATGATTTGAAGAGTTAATATTCTGGAGAGAAAAAGACATGTAGGTTTTAAGGGGCAGTAAGATTAATAACTAGATGACTTCTTAACAGAAGTGATGGATGACAGAAGCCAAAGGAATGCCACATTTAAAGTACTAAGAGAAAATAGCTGCCAAGCTAGAATTTTACACCCAGTTACACCATCTTTTACACATGAAAGCAAAGACGTTAAACAAAAACTGAAAGAATCTGTCACCAGAAAACCAAACTAAAAGAGATGCTAAGTGGACAACTCCAAGCAGAAGGAAAATGATCCTGAACAAAAATATGGAATGCAGAAAGGGCTAAAAAGCAATGTAGAAAAGTAGAGAGTCAATATACAAGTAAATATACATGAATATTGACTTACAAAATAATAAATTTAACATTACATTGGGTCAAAACTATATGCAGAATTAAATTCATGACAATACACAAACATCAAAGCGGTGAGAAGTAAAATTAATGTGTTCTGATTTCATTATATTTTCATACATAGTATAGGTACTAATTTACAGTAGACAATAATGAATCATTAATGCATGTTTTAATCTGTGGTGAAAATAATGTATAAATAAGAAGCTAGTGAAGGATAAAATTATAAAAATTATTTCATTCAGAATAAGACAAAATGGGGACTTCTCAGGTGGTCCAGAGGTTAGGATTTGGTGCTTTCACTGCCAGGGCCTGGGTTGTATCCTTGATCAGGGAACTAAAATCCCACAAGTCATGCCATGAGGCCAAAATCATCATCATCATCATCATCAGAATAAGACAGAATGGAAAGAAAGTATAAATAGCTTGACAAATGGAAAATAAATACAAGCATACCTCAGAGGCTGGGATCCAGACCACCACAATAAAGTGTGCAATAAAGTGAGTCACAAATGTTTTAGTTTCCCAGTGCATATGAAAGCATGTTTTCACATGATACTGTAGTCTATTAAGTGTACAGTAGCATTATGTCTAAAAAAATGTACATACCTTGATTAAAAAAATACTTTATTGTTAAAATATGCTAAGCACAATCTGAGCCTTCAGCAAGTCAGTCTTTTTGCTGGTGGAGGGTCTTGCCTTGATATTGATGGGTGACAGCTGCTGAAGGCTGGGGTAGCTATGGCAAATTCTTAAAGTAATACAATAAAGTTTGCTTCATTGATTGACCTTTTCTTCATGAAGGATTTTTTTTTCTTAATTAGATTTATTCCTAGGTGTTTTTTTCTTTCTGATGTGATTATAAACGGAATTGTTTTCTTAATTTCTCTTTCTGATAGTTCATTGTAAGTGTATAGAAATGCAAGTGGTTTTTGTATATTAATTTTGTATCCTGCAACTTTATCAAATTTATTGATAAGCTCTTGTAGTGAGAGGCACCTTGAGAATTTTATGTATAGTATTATGTTACCTGAATATAGTGACAGTTTTACTTTTTCCTTTCCAATTTTGATTCCTTTTATTTCTTTTTCTTTTCTGATTGCTGTGGTCAGGACTTCCAAGACTGTATTGAATAAAAGTGGCTTTTGTCTTTTAACCTTCCTACTAACTTTATATTTGGTTCATTTACTACCTTTACTGTATATTTGTATTTACCAATTAGCTTTTTCCTCTCATAATTTTCATGTTTCTAGTTGTGGCTTTTTTTTTTTTCACATAGAGAAGTCCCTTTAACATTTCTTATACAACTGCTTTGGTGGTGCTGAGCTCTTTTAGCTTTGCTTATCTGTAAAATTTTGATCTCTACATCAAATCTGAATGAGAGCCTTTCTGGGTACAATATTCTTGGTAGTAGGTTTTTTCCTTTAATCACTTTAAATACATCATGCCACTCCCTTATAGCTTGCAGAGTTGCTGCTGAAGTCAGCTGATAGCCTTGTGGGAGTTTGCTTTTATGTAACTCGTGGCTTTTCCCTTACTGCTTTTAATATTCTAAGTTTTGCCATTTTAATTATAATGTGTCTTGGGGTGATCCTCTTTGGGTTGAGCCTGTTTGGGACTCCCTGTACATCCTGTACCTGGATGTTTGTTTCCTTTCCCAGGTTACAGGATTTTTCAGCTATTATGTCTTCAAATATGTTCTCTGCTCCTTTCTCTCTCTCTTCTCCCTCTGAGCTTGCTATAATGCAAATGGTGGTATGCCTGATGTTGTCTCAGTGGTCTCTTCAACTATCTTTGTTTCTTTTTCCTTTTTTTTCCTTTTTCTGTCTAGGTTCAGTGATTTCCACTACTCTGTCTTCCAGCTCACTGAGGAGTTCCTCTGTATCATGTAATTTACTGTTGATTCCTTTTAGTGTATTTTTTATTTCAGTTATTGCATTCTTAACCTCTGCTTTTCCTTTATATCTTCTCTTTTTTTTTTCCACTTTAAAGTGAAACTGAATGATTTATGTGTGCTAAATGAATGGAAATAACACATTCAGCATATACTTCTTTGTACACTGCACTTGCTTTTACCGGGCAAAATAAGCAGTCCTCACTGATACTGTGTTACTTTCCTCTACACCTCTTTCCTGCCAAGCAATAAAGTATTTTGTGGCCATTATGCCAAGACATTTCCATAATGTTCATTTCAAATAGTATTTTCTAATAGTATTTTGCACCTTTAAAATATTTGTTCAAATATTTGTCCTCTATTTTAGGGGAACACAGTAAAGAATGAAAAGGAAAAATAGCTGTTTTTGTTTAAATCACATTGCCTTCTGTAGCAGAAATCACATGGCACGTAATCAGCCATCGCAACTACTGGTGGGTAGGACAACAGTTATTGACTCATGTGAAAGGGGGGCCAGTTTGGGTAGGTTAACATCAAGGATAAAGAAAGAATCACACCTGAATATACAATTACAACCCATTTCATGTATGTGAAAAGGTACAGCCACATGATCCAATACTTTAGGCAATTTGATTTACAAGAGACACGAATGTTGGGATATACTGAAAATAACTCATACAGTAGAAAGCTCTATTAAACACTGTCTTGGGCACTTATCCATCTAACTTCCCATTCTATACTGACAGCTAGATTTTCAAAGGTCTGAATTTCGGTGCTGAATTATTGGTATGCTTGGTAAACACCACTATAATGCG
Organism: Hippopotamus amphibius kiboko; assembly: GCF_030028045.1. Lineage (NCBI taxonomy): Eukaryota > Metazoa > Chordata > Mammalia > Artiodactyla > Hippopotamidae > Hippopotamus > Hippopotamus amphibius. The sequence continues at coordinate 202,923,101 of NC_080186.1, read as the reverse complement.
GGGTAGGTAATAACAGCTCAGTAATTTTCTGCAAATTCATGGAAAAAAAATATAAAAAGGTATCCCTTTTTATTTTACAACCTAAAAGCCAGGAAAATGACACTCTGGGGCCAAGTGAAAATTGCACACCAATGCTGAACTACCAAATAGTCGAATAGCGGATGTCCCAGCCAGGGAAAGGACTCACATGTAGATTCAAATAAAACACCAATGGAAAAAGTGGTTCATTTAGTGTTGTAGACCCATAACACTGGCTGCATTTCTGACACACATTTACAACACAATGAATAGTGAAGCCTAGATAATCTCAGTGCAAATAAGTCAGATCCAAATATGCCAGGAAAGGAAGCCTTTAGCATGGAGTCGATGGCTTTACTGTATCAGAATGAATCCCAGTGTGAGGTTAGGACTAAGCACATGCATTAAGGCTGGAAGGAGGGGGTGAACCTAATTTTGTGAGGGGGCGGGTTGGAGGTGACTGCCTGCGAAGTGGCTGCTAAGGGGACCGTAGGCTGCATGGGAGGTGGAGATGGCAGTGGCTAGATGCGGGTCTGTGTGTTGGGAGACAGAGGCAGCGTGAGCCGTTTGAATTTGTCAGGATTGTTGCTTCTCCGCAGTGAAGGCCCTGTGATACTGTGGGATGCTCCCATATGCTGCACATAAAGACCTGGGGAGTTATAAGAAGACATTCCAGCTCTAGTAAGCAAAGTCGGTGGTATGAAACCAACTGTGTGACTTACATATGAGAGACGATGATATTGGCCGGCTTGAACTGGTAGGTGTGTAAGGGATCAGACCGGACAATGTGAGGTCTTAATCCTTATGCAGACATCTCATTAAAATACCTTTCATCATCCATCTCTAAGCTGGACTCACTCTCAGAGAGCTATTGGCAGAGGGCCTCTCTTCTCTGCATCTCCCTCTGCAGCCTCAGGTTCTCTTCCCTCCTGTGACGTTCCTCCTCCAGATACTGCACCATTATCACAGAATGCTGTAACTGGGCAACTCTCAGTTGCTTCTTTAGCCTCTCTATTTTATTCTTTAAAAACCTGATGTGTCGCATCATGTTTTCTAGAGGGTCTATCTCCATGAAGATGTCTCTAGGCAATGGGAAAGCAGACACCCGGTTGCCTAATTTCTCCTGCAAGATTCGCTTTTCAGCTTCAAGTTTATCCATCCTTTTCCAGAGACAGTTCACTAGTGCTTCTTGTTCTTATCCCAAAGTATTTTCAAGGTCAGTTTTCTCTCATCTCAACTATTCTGATGTAAGCTTCTTAGAAATGGTATCATTTTCCAGTTTTTTAATTTTCTTTATCAGTTTGTTGACCTGGAATTCCTGCCCCTGCTTGGAATGCTGTTCTAGTTTGGTTTTCTCATGAGGCAACTGCATCAATTTTCTGGAGACCCCATTAGCGAGGAACTCTTTTTCCTTCTCGTAATTTACAGCAAGGTTTTCTTTCTTCTTCTGCAAAGACTGGATTCTCTTGAATAAAGTGTTACTGATGAATTCTTTCTGCTCAGCCTGGGCTTGGATAGTCATGCTGCCTGTGCACAAGCCAAGGTTCTCCTCCTGCAGTACCTTGCACTTGACTTTGTAGGTCTCCAGCTTGATCTTGAGCACCTTGTTCTCCTGCTGTAGCAAGGCCAGGCAGTTAATGAGCTCCTCCAGGCTGAACAGGGAGATGACAATGCCCGCCCCCCGCCCCCCCACTTCCCACCACCACTGCCTCCCCTGCCACCTCCACCCAAGGTCAATAGCTATATCTTCTAACTCTTTTTTAATCTTCTCACTGGTTCATCCATTCTTCTCCTGAATTCTTTGATTATCTTCATGATTATTACCTTAAACTCCTTATTGGGTAGATTGCCTATCCTTATTTCACTTAATTCTTCTTTTGGGGTTTTATCTTATTCCTTCATTTCCATGTTCCTCTGTCCTCTCATTTTACCTAATTTGCTATTTTCATTTCTATGTATTTTGTAGGCAGGTTATGTTTCCTCATCTTGAAGAAATGGTCTTTTGTAGCAGATGTCTTATGCATCCCAGCCCTGTGCTAGCGTCTGCTCATCTGAGCTATATGCCCTATCTGGCTGCAGGGCCCTGGGTTCCAGAATTGGTGTTTTGGTCTGTTTATGGGTGGAACCAGGACCCAGGATTTCCTGGGGCTGGTGCCTACCCACTGGTGGGTAAGCCTGGTCTCAGGGTTAATTCTACTATTTCCACCATATCTGCAGTTACTTCCTCCACTGAAGTCTTGAACCCCTCAAAGTCATCCATGAGGGTTAGAATCAACTTCTTTCCAATCCCTGTATCCCTGTTAATGTTGATATTTTGACCTCTTCCCATGTTCTTTCTTTTTTTATTTTTAATAAATTTATTTGTGGGCTGCGTTGGGTCTTCATTGCTGAGCGTAGGCTTTCTCTAGTTGCAGCGAGCGGGGGATACTCTTCATTGTGGTGCACAGGCTCCTCATTGCAGTGGCTTCTCTTGTTGCAGAGCATGAGCTCCAGTAGTTGTGGCACACAGACTTTAGAGCGCAGGCTCAGTAGTTGTGGCTCACAGGCTTATTTGCTCCACGGCATGTGGGATCTTCCTGGAGCAGGCACTGAACCTGTATCCCCTGCACTGGCAGGTGGATTCTTAACCACTGTGCCACCAGGGAGGTCCCATGAATGTTCTTAATGGCACCTAAAATGGTGAATCGTTTCCAGATGGTTTTCAATGTACTTTGCTCGGGTCCATCTGAGGAATCACTATCTATGGTAGCTATAGCTAACTTATGAAATGTATTTCTTAAATAATATGACTTGGAAGTCAAAATTACTATTTAATTCATGGACTGCAGAATAGATATTATGTTATCAGGCATGAAAACAATGTGAATTTTGTTGTACAGCCATCAGAGCTCTTGGGGGACTAGGTGCATTGTCAGTGAGTAGTAATATTTTGAAGGGAATCTTTTTCTCTGAGCCTTAGGTCTCAACATTGAGCTTAAAATACTCAGTAAACCATGTTGTAAATAGATGTGCTGTCATTCAGGCTTTGTTGTGCCATGTAGAGAGCACAGGTAGAGTAGATTTAGCATAATTCCTAAGGGTCCTAGAATTTTCATATGGGAAATGAGCCTAATGGTACATTGGCTTCAACTTAAAGTCACCAGCTACATTAACTCCTAAGAAGAGTCAACCAGTCTTTTGAAGCTTTGAAGCCAGGCACTGACTTCTCCTTTCTAGCTATGAAAGTCTTAGCTGGCATATTCTTCCAATAGAAGGCTATTTCCTCTACACAGAAAATCTGTTGTTGAGTATAACCACCTTCATTAATTATCTTAGCTAGATTTTCTGGATAACTTGTTGCAGCTCCCACATCAGCATTTGCTGCTTCACCTTGCACTTTTATGAAAAGAGCTTCTTCCCTTCAATCTCATGAACCAACCTATGCTATCTTCAGATTTTCTTCTGTAGCTTCCTCACCTCTTGCAAGCTTCACATAATTGAAGAGAGTTAGAGGCTTGCTCTAAATTAGGCTTTGGCCTAATCCTAAGGGATTGTTGTGGTTAGTTGATCTCTCCTGACCACTGCAGCTTTCTCTACATCAGCAATAAGGCTGTTTCACTTTCTTATCATTTGTGTGTTCACTGGAATAGGACTTTTAACTTCCTTCGAGAACTTTTCCTTTGCATTTGCAACTTGGCTAACTGTTTGGCACCTAGTTTTTGGCCTACCTTAGCTTTCAATATGCTTTCCTGACTGAGCTTAATCATGTCTAGCTTTTGATTTAAAGGGAGAGACGTGCAACTTTTCCTTTCATTTGAACACTTAGAGGTCTTTGTAGAGTTTTTAACTGGCCTAATTTCAATATCATTTTGTTCAGGGAATAGGGAGGCCCAAAGAAGTAAAGAGAGATGGGAATGGCAGGGTGGTGGAGCAGACAGAACACACAACACATATGAATTAAGTTTGCTATTACATATGGGTGCAGTTCACTCAGTCTCAAAACTATTATAATAGTAACATCAAAAATCACTGATCACAGGTCACCATAACACATATAATAAAAATGAAAAGTTGGACATTTTTGGAGAATCACCAAAATGTGATGTAGAAACATGAAGTGAGCAAATGCTGTTAGAAAAATGACACCAATATACTTTCTCAAGGTGGGATTGCCACAAACCTTCCATTTGAAAAAAATGCAATATCTGCAAAGTGCATTAAAGTGAAGCCAATAAAATCTGGTATGCCTATAATAAGATTATAAATATAAGATCAAATATATAAATAACTACATCAAATGTAAATAGGCTAAGTATTCCAATTAAAAAACAAAACTTTTCAGACAATTAAAATAGAAATTCTAATTAGATGCTGTTTAAAGAGATCCATCCTAAATATAAAGACAAAAATACATTGAAATAAAACTGTCAAGAAAAAAAAAAAAGAAACACAAGGCAGAAGAAAATGGTTGTGGACATATTAATGTCATAAAATGTAGACTGAAAAGGAGTATTACCAGGTTTAAAGAGTAATTTTAATGACTAAAAGATCAATTCACTAGCCAGATTCAATTATGTTAAATGTATATGCATTGAATAACGTAGCTAAAAATTCTAGAAAGCAAAAAGTGTCAGAACTAAAGAGTAATAAATCAATCTGTAATGAAGGTGGCAGAATTTAATTTTTCACTCAATAGCTGATAGAACAAGATAAAAATTTCCAATAAGCATAAGTAAGATATGAACAACATAATTAACTAATCTGATTTGACATTTGCAGAATAGACCAAACAACAGAACATATATTTTCCAGCTGCTCATAATTTTTCCAAAATTCACCATATGGAAGATTATAAAGAAAATCTCATCAAAATTAAAAGGAAATTAGTCAGCTATGCCTTTCACTGCAGTGAAATTAAGGTGAAAGCAATTAACAAAAAGATTAGAATATTCCCAATATTTGGAAACACTCTGAATGGCCATACACTTAGAGAATGAATCAAAATGCAAATGAAAATTTGTCTGAACTGAACTGTAATACAGTATGAGATAACACAACTGCAGGATACAACTAAAGTTAGCCTTAAGTGGAAATCTATAACCCTTAAAGCCTATAGTAGAAAAACTTTTAAAAAAAGGCTAAAAGTCATGTCTGATATATAAGAAAGATTGAAAGTCACAAAAAATTAGGAAAAGACAAGCAAAATAAACACAAAGTTAAGAAAAGGAAATAGTTAAGATCAGAGAAGAAATGAATAATACAAATAATAAATACATATTAGAGGGATGCAAAAGAAAAGACAAAACTTGATTTTTTTAAGAGAAATAAAGTGATAACCTTTGGCACAAATGTTCAAGAGAGGATGAAAGCACAATTTATCAATACCAGGAATAAAAAGAGGAACAATTATAGTTTCTACAACAAATAAAAAGTGAACAGGATAATAGTGTAAAAAAAAATTAAGCCAAAATACTTAGGAAATAACAGAAAATGGACAAAGTCCTCAGAAAGCAATCTAAAAAAGTGAACAAAAAAAGTATAAAATCTGAATAGAAGAAATTGAATTAAAACGTTCCCACAAAGAAAACTGTGAAAATCAAGGGTCCTTTATCAGTAAAATGTTCAAATAAATTATGGCATTTGGCAATAACAGAACTACAGCTATGCACCATGTGAATGCATATCATAAAAGTAACGTTGACTGAAAGCAATAGAGGGCATTCTGTGTAACTCTATTTATACACAGTTCAAAAGAAGAAAAGCAATCTGTGGTCTTAAAAGTCATAAAAGTATTTACTTTGCAGGGAGGTATAGATAGGGAAAAGGCAAGAAGGGGCTCTGTGGCATGCTGGTAAGATTTTATTTCTTGATCTGTTTTTTCATTATACTGGTGTGCGCACATCACGAAAATTCATCAATTTGTTAATTCATAATTTGTACAATTTCTGAATAAATCATGATTCTCAACCAGTATGCCCCACCCCCAACACACACATTCCCAGAGGACCTTCTACAATGCCTGGAGCTATTCTGGTTGAAACAACTTGGCAGGAGTGCTACTGGCATCTAGTGGGCAGAGGCCAGAGATGCTGGTAAACATCCTAGGATGCAGAAGACAGCCTCTCTCAATACAAACTTCTGGTTCAAAATGTATCAATTGTGCCAAGTTTGAGAAACCCTGATATATATAATTCAATATAGAAAAGAGATCACATAGAAATAGACCTCACTCATGTGGAAGTTTAAATCCATAAAAGTCCAATTCCACCAACAGACACAATAATATATAGGACATGCAGAAAATTAATTGAAGTTAATGAAATGTGAGTGCAAATACTTATATTTGTAGAAGACTAATCATAAACCAGAATTTTAATCCCAAATCTACCATTATGTATTCATTTGTAAGGATTTTAGGAAGATTGAAACTAAAATCATGTATACTGTAAGTCCAAAAGTTTTAAAAAATAAGGGAAAGTAAATGTGCCCTAAAGCTTACATGTAGAAGGATAGAAATGAGTATTCATTATAAATCTATATTTCCTGTAAGGCAAGTCAAGGGAAGTGATGGGATATGTAATTTTAATTTTCTGATAAAATGGAATATACTAATTCAGCAAAAAGGGAAAAAAAAAAAACCACTCCTGACACAATTTTGAAGGGAATTTGTAATGTGAAGAATTCATAAAAGGCCATTGAACAACGTAATGTTGTACACTGACTTCAACAAGAGTTTTGAATAAGCTATAGCAAGTTTTAAAATATGACTATATATTTTTAAAATCAAGTATCAATTAATATCAAGGGCATAGCATAAAATGTACACAAGTAGCACCTTCTCTGAATGGCAGATGGGAAATGAAGTGGCTTGGATGCCATGAGAGTTTGGCACGAAGATTCAGTACCCAAATCGTCACACCAGGAGTTTGCAGACTAAGCAGTCTCCCTCTTCCCCCATGGACCAAATCTGTAAATAAAGTTTTATTGGAATACATATATACATTCATTTACCTGTGGTCTATCCCACTTTTTATTCTGCAGTGGCATGGTGAATGGCTGTGACAGAGACCATATATCCCAAAAGTCTAAACTATTTACTATGAGGCCCTTAAAAAAATCGTTGACCAATACAGAGGAAAGAACTCAATACTTTGGCCATCCTTCAAGTTTTAGTAGCACTGGATAAGATTTTTAGAAGAAGCAGTATAGCAGATAGTTTGAATTCTCTATTAAAACTTGGAGTAGGGATATTTTGTTATTGGTCATAGGGGAGCATAATTACAACTTATTATTAAAATTGGATAGTCTTCCATGTATTCTTTCCTAAGCAGATGAGCTAACAATCCTAATATAAGAAATGTAGTCTCATCTATCTTTTAGTACAGTGATAAAACTATGAATAGATACTTGGATAAAACTCCTCATCCTAAATTTCCTTATTTTTAAAATCAGAAATTTGGACTAAATAAGTACTGTGGTAGACATAATTCTAAAGATGTCTCCTCCAGACTTCCATCTTTTGGTTATTCAAATAAACACTAATTTAGGTTCTATTGCTACGAAGGCACTTTTCATCTGACCATAAAATAGAGAGATGATCCTGGTTTCACATGAGCCTTAAATGTAGAAAAGGAGAGCAGAAAAGTCCTTCAGTGAAATGTAATGGAGGAGGAAAACAAAGATCAAATAAGAAAGGAAGTCAGATATATAGAAACATAAGAAGGATTCCACCCACCATGCCTGGCTTTGAAGAAGGAGGAAGAAGTCAGAGAAATACATAATTATTCTTATTAATTAACTCCTGGATCTATTTCAATGAGCCTTTTAAAAAATCGTTTGGCTATAAGCTCTTTGATTGTTTCTTCATATAAAAACAATATTATAGATTGGAGAAAAGATGGCGGCGAAGTAGAGGGATGTGGAATGCATCCCTCTCCACAGATGCATTGGGAATGCACCAAAAGATGCAGTAATTCTCACAGAGAACCAACTGAACACCAGCAGACGACCTCGGACACCAGAAAGGACAGCAAGGATCCCGACATAACCGGTAGGGAGGCATCTACGATGGCTCAAAGAGGGTGAAGTGGCTGAGCTGTGGTAGATGGGAGGGAGTGAGAAACACATAGAGGGTCCATACCACAGCTCAGCATTCCCAGAATGAGATGTCCGTTCACAGCTGAACAGAGGGTCTGGGAGCAGAAGCGTGGGAACTGGAGAACTGGTTCAGGGTGAGAAAAATTGTTGCCAGTAAGGAGACGGACCAAGAGGACAGGAGGGAAGAGGTCCACGGCAGGAGTGCCTGCCCCTGAGAGCTGCCCGGCCATGATGGCAGCTGGATGCTCCTGGCTCACGGGTGGGAGGGAGGAGCCATGGGCATAGCCTCTCTCTCTCTCTTTTGGCGCCTGCAATGGGCAGAGGAAGGACCCCTGTGGGCCAAGCTAAGGCACTCAGGGATTATAAGGGCCCTCATGCCCTCGGGCAGGGCTGGCTTAAAGCGCCGGCAGGCAACAAACAGCAGGCTTAGAGCACTGGCAGCGGGGAGGCAGTGGAGAACAAAAAAACCCGGAGAGAGGCCCAACTCTGAGACATTCTGTTTACACCTGAGCCACCTGCGTCCCTCTGCAACAGGCACCTCCTAGCCTGACTGAAACGACAGTGTGCCACTGCTCACTCACTCCTAGGGAAAGGAGCCACTATGGTACCCTCTCCCTCCCCACACACCAATGCTTACAGACGAACAATAAAGGAAGCTCTGCTGGTCACAGAATAATACAAAAAACCCATGGTGAGTAGAAGGACACTTACAGTTGAGACTCCAAGGAAACATAAATATTAGTATCAATTCTATTGAACTTGTCCATTCGGGGGTCACTTCTAGTTTTTTTCTTTTCTTCCCTTTATTAATTACAATCTTAGTCCTGAGGGATCTACAAGTTTTATAACATATATTTTATTCTATTTTTTATTCTATTTTTATTTTTATATACTTCTATTCCTAGATAACTTTTTGGTAGTATGGGCTATATATCTCTCCTACCTTCTTTCCATCTCTATCTTTTATACATTCCTATTTCTTTCTTTTTATTTACATATTTCCAGTCACACTACCCTCTTCTGTTGCCCTGTCTTCCAACCTTTTTTAGTTTATTTTATCTTAACATACTTATAAGCAACACTATCTATCGGCTCAGACTCCTTGCTCTATTCTCCAGATGACACACCACCTTGGTATTTAATATTAGGTTTTTGTCTTTACCTTAGTTCTTAGTACAATTGTCTAATTTCATTCTGAGAAACTCCATTCTGTCTGGTGGTACTCTAGCTCTTTCTTATATTTGATCCTAGCTTTCAATATCTCCCTGGATTTGTGTTTGTGTGTGTAAGGTGTTATTTGTTTGCTTGTTTGTTTGTTTTTGCTTTTGTTTCTGTTTTGTTCTGTTTTGGTTTTGAATTTTTCTTGGTTTCTTCTTTGAATGTCTGATAGCATACTGGGGTTCTTCTGTCAGGTTTTTCTAGTGCTTATGTTCTACTGGATTCAGTAATTGTGGGTCTTATACATGTATGTGTTTCCTAGACTTAGTGTTTCTTTGACCCAACACTCTGCTATTAGTCTGGGGCTTGGACAGTCTTCTTTAAACCCCTCTATTGCTGGGACAAGCAACCCCTGAAGTTTGGACAACCATGAGGAAACAAAGAAACACCATGAAGGCAAAGGAGCAGGAAAAAAACCCACAAGACCAAATAAATGAAGAGGAAATAAGAAAAATGCCTGAAAAAGAATTCAGAGTAATGATAGTAAAAATGATAGAAAATCTTGATAACAAAATACAGAAAGTACAAGAAACAGTTCATAAGGACTCAGAAGAACTAAAGAACAAACAAACAGCAATGGACAACAAAATAACTGAAATTGAAAACACTCTAGATGGTATAACCAGCAGAATAACTGAGGCAGAAGGACGAATAAGTGAGTTGGAAGATAGAATGGGGGAAATAACTGCCACAGAGAAAGAAAAAGCAAAAAGAATAAAAAGAATAGAAGACAGTCTCAAAGACCTCAGTGATAACATTATGTATACCAACATTCGAATCATAGGCATCCCAGAAGAAGAAGAAAAAAAGAAACAGTCTGAGAAAATATTTGACGAGGTTATAGTGGAAAACTTCCCCAACATGGGAAAGGAAATAATTCACCAAGTCCAAGAAGCACAGAGAGTCCCATACAGAATAAACCCAAGGAGAAATACACCAAGGCACATATGAATCAAACTAACAACAATTAAACACAAAGAAAAAATATTAAAAGCAGCAAGAGAAAAGCAACAAACAACATATAAGGAAAAACCCATAAGGATAACAGCTGACCTTTCTACAGAAACTCTGCAGGCCAGAAGAGAATGGCAGGATATACTGAAAGTCCTAAAAGAGAAAAACCTACAGCCAAGAATACTCTATCCAGCAAGAATCTCATTCAGAATCAACGGAGAAATCAAAATCTTTACAGACAAGCAAAAGTTAAGAGAATTCAGCACCACCAAACCAGCCTTACAACAAGTGCTAAAGAAACTTCTCTAAGTAGGAAACACAAGAAAAGGAAAACACCTACAAATACAAACCCAAAACAATTAAGAAAATGGTCATTGGAACACACATATCAATAATCACCTTAAATGTAAATGGATTAAATGCTCCAACCAAAAGACACAGACTGGCTGAATGGATACAAAAACAAGACCCTTCTATATGCTGCCTACAAGACACCCACTTCAGACCAAGAGATACATATAGCCTGAAAGTAAAGGGATGGAAAAAGATATTCCATGCAAATGGAAGCCAAAAGAAAGCTGGAGTAGCAATACTCATATCAGACAAATTAGAGATTAAAGTAAAGAATATTATAAGAGACAAGGAAGGACACTACATAATGATCAAGGGATCCATCCAAGAAGAACATGTAACAACTGTAAATATCTATGTGCCCAACATAGGAGCACCTCAATACATAAGGCAAAGGCTAACAGGCATAAAAGGGGACATCGACAGTAACACAATAATAGTAGGAGACTTTAACACCCCATTTACATCAACGGACAGATCATCCAAACAGAAAATAAATAAGGACACACAAGCTTTAAATGACATATTAGACCATCTCAACTTAACTGATATTTATAGGACATTCCATCCGAAAACGACAGAATACACTTTCTTCTCAAGTGCACACGGAACATTTTCCAGGATAGATCACATCTTGAGTCACAAATCAAACCTCGGCAAATTCAAGAAAATTGAAATCATATCAAGCATCTTCTCAGACCACAACGCCATGAGAGTAGATATCAATTACAGGAAAAAAACTGCAAAAAATACAAACACATGGAGGCTAAACAATACACTATTAAACAACCAAGAAATCATGAAAGAAATCAAAGAGGAAATCAAAAAATATCTAGAAACAAATGACAATGAAGACACAACAACCCAAAACCTATGGGACGCAGCAAAAGCAATTCTAAGAGGGAAGTTTGTAGCAACACAGTCCTACCTTAAGAAACAAGAAAATGATCGAATAAACAACCTAAACTTACACCTAAAACAATTAGAAAAAGAAGAACAACAAAATGCCCAATTGAGCAGAAGGAAAGAAATCATGAAGATCAGAGTAGAAATAAATGAAAAAGAAAGGAAGGAAGCAATAGCAAAAATTGATGAAACTAAAAGCTGGTTCTTTGAGAAGATAAACAAAATTGATAAACCATTAGCCAGACTCATCAGGAAAAAAGGGAGAAGATGCAAATCAACAGAATTAGAAATGAAAAACGAGCAGTAACAACGGACACCAAAGAAATACAAAAGATGATGAGAGACTACTACAAGCAACTAAATGTCAATAAATTGGATAACCTGGAAGAAATGGATAAATTCTTAGAAAAACACAATCTTCCAAGCCTGAACCAGGAAGAAATAGAAACTATGGAGAGACCAATCACAAGTATGGAAATTGAGGCTGTGATTAAAAATCTCCCAACACACAAAAGCCCAGGGCCAGATGGATTCACAGGTGAATTCCATCAAACATTTCGAGAAGAGCTAACACCTATCCTTCTCAAACTCTTCAAAAATGTAGCAGAAGGAGAAACACTCCTAAACTCATTCTACAAGGCCACCATCACCCTGATACCAAAACCAGGCAAAGATGTCACAAAAAAAGAAAACTACAGACCAATATCACTGATGAATATAGATGCAAAAATCCTCAACAAAATACTAGCTAACAGAATCCAACAGCACATTAAAAAAATCATACACCATGATCAAGTGGGGTTTATCCCTGGGATGCAAGGATTCTTCAATATATGCAAAGCAATCAATGTGATATATCGACAAATTGAAGGATAAAACCATATGATATCTCAAAAGATGCAGAAAAAGCTTTTGACAAAGTTCAACATCCATTTATGATAAAAGCTCTCCAGAAAACGGGCATAGAAGGAAATTACCTCAACATAATAAAAGCCATATATGAAAAACCAAAAGCCAACATTGATCTAAATGGAGAAAAACTGGAAGAATTCCCTCTAAGAACAGGAACAAGACAAGGGTGTCCACTCTCGCCATTATTATTCAACATAGTTTTGGAAGTTTTAGCTACAGCAATCAGAGAAGAAAAAGAAATAAAAGGAATCCAAATTGGAAAAGAAGTAAAATTGTCCCTCTTTGCAGATGACATGATATTATACATAGAAAACCCTAAAGACTCTACCAGAAAACTGCTAGCACTAATCGATGAATTTAGTAAAGTAGCAGGATACAAAATTAATGCACAGAAATCTCTTGCATTCCTATACACTAACAATGCAAGAGCAGAAAGAGAAATTAAGGAAACTCTGCCATTTACCATTGCAACAAAAAGAATAAAATACCTAGGAATAAGCCTGCCTAAGGAGGCAAAATCTCTGTATGCAGAAAACTATAAGACACTGATGAAAGAAATCAAAGACAACACAAACAGATGGAGGGATATACCATGTTCTTGGATTGGAAGAATCAACATTGTGAAAATGACTATCCTACCCAAAGCAATTTACAGATTCAATGCAATCCCTATCAAATTACCAATGGCATATTTCACAGAACTAGAACAAGAAATCTTATGATTTGTATGGAAATGCATAAGACCCCAAATAGCCAAAGCAATCTTGAGAAGGAAAAATGGAGGTGGTGGAATTAAGCTTCCTGACTTCAAAGTATGCTACAAGGCCATAGTGATCAAGACAGTATGGTACTGGCACAAAAATAGAAAGGAAGATCAATGGAACAGAATAGAGAACTCAGAGGTAAGCCCAAACACATATGGGCACCTTATCTTTGACAAAGGAGGCAAGAATATACAATGGAAAAAAGACAGCCTCTTCAATAAGTGGTGCTGGGAAAATTGGACAGCTACATGTAAAAGCATGAAATTAGAACACTTCCTAACACCATACACAAAAAAAACCTCAAAATGGATTTAAGACCTAAATGTAAGGCCAGACACTATAAAATTCCTAGAGGAAAATATAGGCAGAACACTCTATGACATCCATCAAAGCAAGGTCCTTTTTGACCCACCTCCTAGAATCATGGAAATAAAATCAAGAATAAACAATGGAACCTAATGAAACTTAAAAGCTTTTGTACAGCGAAAGAAACCATAAACAAGACAAGAAGGCAAACCTCAGAATGGGAAAAAATAGTTGCCAACAAAACAACAGACAAAGGATTAATCTCAAAAATATACAAGCATCTCATGCAGCTTAATACCAAAAAAGCAAATAACCCAATCCACAACTGGGTGGAAGACCTAAATAGACACTTCTCCAAAGAAGACATACAGATGGCCAACAAACACATGAAAAGATGTTCAACATCACTCATTATCAGAGAAATGCAAGTCAAAACCACAATGAGGTATCACCTCACACCAGTCAGAATGGCCATCATCACAAAATCTAGAAATAACAAATATTTGTATGGAGAAGCCAAAACAGTTTGGAGGTTCTTTAAAATACTAAAAATAGAACTACCATATGATCCAGTAATCCCACTACTGGGCATATACCCAGAGAAAAGTATAATCCAAAAAGAAACATGTACCATAATGTTCATTGCAGCACTATTTACAATAGCCAGAACATGGAAGCAACCTAAATGCACATCAACAAATGAATGGATAAAGAAGATGTGGCATATATATACAGTGGAATATTACTCAGCTATAAAAAGGAATGAGATGGAGCTATATGTAATGAGGTGGATAGACCTAGAGTCTGTCATACAGAATGAATTAAGCCAGAAAGAGTAAGACAAATATTGTATGCTAACTCATATATATGGAATCTAAAATAAAAAAAAAAAAAGGTACTGATGAACTCAGTGGCAAAACAAGAATAAGGATGCAGATGCAGAGAATGGACTGGAGGACATGAGGTTGGGGAGGTGGGGGGTGAAGGGGAAGCTAAGACGAAGTGAGAGAGCAGCATAGACACATATATACTACCAACCATAAAAGAGATAGCCAGTGGGCAGTTGCTGTATAACAAAGGGAGATCAACTCGATGATGGATGATGCCTTAGAGGGCCGGGACAGGGAGGGTGGGGTGTGTCGAGTGAGGGAAGGAATATGGGGATGTGTGTATAAATACAGATGATTCACTTTGGTGTACCTCAAAAACTGGCACAAGAGTGTAAAGCAATTATATTCCAATAAAAAAAAACATGTTATAATGTTTTTCAGAGGGATAGAGGAATAATTTACTACTTTCCCTTGAATATTTGATAGATCACTTTTCTATTGTCATTATTATAATTATTGTTGTTATTATTATTATTAGGCCAGAAAAGTTTACCTCAGCTTGCCAGTTAATTTGTAATACAATATGAATTTTTAGGATTGCTGTCACATTGTAGAAAAACTTTATCAACATTTTTTTGTGTATGAGTTGTATGATATAGAATATTTTTCTATAGACTACTTTTCCCTACATGCGAGACATTTTTTCTTTGTCTTCTACTACCCATATATTTTTGATGCTGGGTGCCTAGAACTTGTTCATATTATCATATGACCTCTGGTCCCTATGCCTTTGGGTCATGATACTTGGACCAATTAGTAATAGCTTAATTATACACAGAAGTGATTGCAAACCACGTAAATAAGCCCATTAAACCAAAAATAAATGTGTCTACAACTCAAAATCTTCCTAGTAAAATATCCCAAATGCTTATCGTTAAATACCAACTATTATGGAGGGAAAGTCAGAGTGAAAGGAGACAGCAGTCTTAGCTGATTACACTTAAATTGTCCTGCCTAATTTTGGTCATACATTTAGCATGACCAAATGACCATGTTATAGGGTTCCTCTGATGGCCTTGGAAGGGTAAATGAGAATGAGGGTCCTTGAAGATGAAATAAGCATCATTTACTTTATGGTAAAACCACTTCTGACTACATTAGATTATAATATAGTCATTTCTCTTTCAAAGATTTATGGTCAGTTGATATTTACGAGGAGCTGTCCTCCTAGAGCGGTGATAAATTTCAGCTAAACCATTCCTTTGACTAGTGTTGGTGAAATGGCTAATTGAGATTATTAGCATAGTCTGTGAACATATTGCCTTAATTTAGTGCTCTTAATAAATGAGTTAATTGGTCAAGGATAGTATATTTTAGTAGTGAGAGGAATTTTGTTAAAGGCATAAGATTCAGAATGGCAAAATACCTAACTGCTCTTTTATATAGTATAGTTAACCTATTATATCACTTCCTCTTCCTAATATCTAAAGTTATAACAAATCCAACTTTTGGTAAGCTTTTATATAAATATTTTCCTTACTCCTAAACTAGAAGATATGTCCCTTTGTTTAAACAGAAAATAACAAACCCACACATTATTCCACTTTAACTATATGAACAGATATTAGAAGAATTTTTTCTTAGGAATTCTAGAAACTATGTTAGATTTGACAGTAGTGTGGAACAGAGCAGATTGTATAACTTCAACACACTAGCTTCATTTTTTGTTAGAAAAAGTTCCCTCTAATGGCAGCATTAGGCCAGAAGAAATAACAAAAGGCACTCATGGTATTGAGAATACAGTGCCTGAAGCCGTGTGAATCTAGTAAATTTTCCCTTGGGATGATTCACATCCAAAAGTGAGAGCCTCTATGTTCCTGTGAAAAGTGGATTTCAGTTTGTTTTTTGTTTAAATTGAGGCAAATATAAAAAAACTTAACATTTTTTTCTCAAGTTTTCTTGTTAAAAATGTATTTCACACCCTGGGAATGTAATGTTTCTTTTCAAAATAACTTCTATGTGTTTTAAAAGATGTAGACATACTCCATCAAACAAGAAGAAGGAGGAGAAGGAAAAGAATCATGGGGAAAAAAATTTAAAAATAGCCCTCTCATTTTTAACTAATTGAATAAACCAAGGTCTTATTGAGTAGACATGATAGGAGGAAATTTATGTACACTGCATCCCAAATTTAGAGAATTTTCCCCAAAAGAATGATCAAGCAAACATAAAGAATAGCGTGAGACAGTATTTTGAAAACAGAAGCACTTGAGAAATATTTTCCATTTTTAAAATAGGATAACTATTTGCCAAATGTTTAAGTTGGGTGACTGCTACAATATTTAAATTTTTGTATGAAATTAGCAGTCTTTTGGCAAAAAAAATTACACAAGACAACTGCCAGATTAAAATACATACACTCAATCTGTCCTTTAACTCACCACTCATCCTCTCCTCCTGTTTTTTCCCTTTTTCTTTCTTATTCCTTTCATCAGAGAAAAGAAGCATCTTTTTTTTTTGTAATCAGAAATGGAAATAAATTCTTAATGTGTGAAGACTGAACAAAGTGATTAATCACAGACCATTCTGAGTTTATTAAAAGCATTCTGCTATAATATTTTTAATCCAGAAGAATATATTTCTTGTTTATAGAGAAGCCAAAATAGCTGAGTAGGAGCATATGTTCATGCATCATCTTTTAAATGTCCACATAACAACTGTTCATTTGCTAATATTCTAATTAGTTATAACGTTGGTTATAAGATCACTGGAAGAAGTAATTTTGATAAATTAAATCTGATCCTTTCTGAAAGCAAATGTAGGAGGCTTTGAATAAGCTGATCTTTTTTATCTCAGTCTTTTCCTGAGAAGCAGGATATCCATTCTTATATGTACACACCTAGTTCCTCTGTCAGCCAGT
Source organism: Hippopotamus amphibius kiboko (assembly GCF_030028045.1). NCBI lineage: Eukaryota > Metazoa > Chordata > Mammalia > Artiodactyla > Hippopotamidae > Hippopotamus > Hippopotamus amphibius. Next base: position 202,905,846 of record NC_080186.1, on the reverse strand, counting down.
CTTTTAAATGAAAATGGTGTTTCATGAAAAAAAGTATCTACTACTACAGCTCATACCTCAATCATACAAGGGCTTTTCTTTGAAATAACTATTGTACTTTGAATGCAGCATAGTGCTTTATAAACTTCCCATTTTCTCAAATGGGATATAAAAAGATCTGTACTCAAGGATTGAGATGTAACAAAATTATTTTTAGTGCTTAATCAGGGACATTCTTAAGGAAAACAGGCACTTCTCTATCTGTGAGTATGCAATGATGAAAAAAATCAGTTTTAGTATAGTTGTTGCTACTGCCTTGATTTACAATGAATTACCAGTAGTCTTACCCATCATCCCATTTGCACTATCAGTTGATAGGATAAACCATAAGATTCAAAAAAGTTATTTGGCACTTCAACCATTTACCTCCTTTTATGTTTATTAAATATCTACATAAAAAATCATATTCAGTGATTACTTGGTATTGGTAACCGAGTCCAGACACATCTGGAGATTTATTCATTTGTAAGTACCTGTTCTCCTAGTGAGATATTAAATAGTCTTCATGTTTGCTGATGAATTTTTAATTCAATGAGTTACTGAATCACTGGAAAGTGGCACTACTGTGATTTCTTTTACTGACTGTTTATCCAGTAAACATTGAGTAATGTCAACTGTTCAAGGCTTTCTTTTTAGTCTTTTAGTTGCTGTATAATTTTCTCTAGCCAACACAAATTAATAGCTTATTCTATATAACATACTTCTATAGTTCATTTCTAATTTAAAAAACTATAACAAGAGCTTATCATATCTATCTTTAAAATATTATATTTCTTTTTCTTTAAATTATGAATGGTTGATCTCAATATTACATCATGTAACTGACACTGTGACACTATTCAAATATGTTCTTTTGCATGAGACACAATAAGGTAAAGTATTGACATCTATAATCCCCAAAGAAGTTCAACTTTCATAATATTTTTCTTTCTTATTTATAGTTTTTCCAGTTTCTTTTGAATCAATTTCCCTCTCTCATGAGTTAGATAATTCTCTGGCATTTGTTTCATCTCTTTTAGCACCTTTAGAGGTAGTCACTGCAGCTATGTCTTGATAAAGTGAGTCTTCCAACTCCTTTGTCTTAAGTAAATAATCCATTGTTAAGTATAAAACAAATGTATTGTTATCTTTTATGTAAAATAAAATATTTCAGGGACTTCCCTGGTGGTCCAGTGGTTAAGATTCTGCTTTCAAATGCAGGGAATGTGGGTTCAATCCCTGGTTGTAGAACTAAGATCCCCCATGCCACAGAGCAACTAAGCCTATGTGCTGCAACCACTGAGCACACAAGCAACAACTAGAGAGCCCACGTGCTACAACTACAGAGCCACATGCTCTGGAGCCCTTGTGCCACAACTAGAGAGAAGCCCAAACACCGCAAGGAAGAGTCTGTGCACCGCAACACAACTGCAAATGAAGATCCTCCATGCCACAACTATGACCCAATGAAGCCATAAATAAATTTTAAAAAAATAGATAAATATTAAAAAAAAATTCAAATTTCCAAAATAAAAGTTTTAGATAACTAAAAATTTAGAAAAATTTTAGGAAAAGTTTTTGCTATTACTGCAAAACTAAACGACAAATTGCACTTATTTACACATGAGTACACTTATTTTACACAAGTGTAAGGAAAACTTCAAGATTTCAAAATTATGTTTTTTTGAATGATAGGATACAGAAGTTAGAGGAGGTATAAGCAAAAACAATTAGCAACATTGAAAGCAAGTTCCAAGAACAAACTGCGTTAATCTCTGAAAATGCACATATTTATACCTTAAATTTACCATGTTAGATAATTTAGGGAACATGAGAATGTAAGCACATGCTCTATGTCATAAGAGCAATGGTGTCATCACATATCATGTAGTCTCTGGAATACTCCACTGTAGACCCATGAGAGAAGGAAATTGATGAAAGCAAATGACATGTTAGTATTATTATAAAAATAGTTTTGACCTTGTAGACCTATCCCCTGAAAGAGTCTGAAGGTAACTCACTTTTGGAAACATTAGTCTAATGGAATGATTGAATAGAAAATTAGTGTTTTATTCATTCTAACCATCTCTTTTTATCATATCTGTTCTCTCCTACACTCCATACCTATCCCATGTATTGCTTAAAAAAATTCAAAAACCTGCTACCATGACAGTGTTGAATATCCCCACATTTAGCTCAACATAGGGACTAATTCAGTGCTGTGAAATTCACTTTTACTATTGCAAAAACTGAAAGAACTGGAAACAGCTATGTGATTTTTTTCTTATTTAAAAAATATGAATTCATATTTTTAAAAATACATGAATTAAAATATTTGTTACATATTTAAATGTGATTCAATGTTAAGTACAGGTGACATTTTTTTGTTCCAGATAAATACATCTTAGTCATATAGTAAAAAATAAAGTAGGGGTACGAAAGAGTATTTATTTTATAGAAGTATGCTTTACGATGAGTTTGAAGGAAAATACCTATTTCAAAAAAGAAGAACAACCTAGAGTTGGTTTGATAAAATTTTGAAAAGGAAAAAGCAAAAAAGAGAGTGGACGTGAGATACAAGAATGAGAACAAAATGATCAAACAATAGGAATGAAAGAAAAGTGAAAAAGAGTAGTCTTTAAGAACCCATATGATACTTTTATATGAAGATTATCTAAGTTAATATTTTTCACAAGTAGAAATAGGTAACAATAATGCTTAATTTTATGTTTGTAGTTTATATTGTAATCTATTACTAATCATAAATTTAATAACATGGACAGAAGATATGGGAATTTGGTGGGAGGTCTGAACCTCAGCAGAAGTCCTTGAGACCAAGAGGGACTTACACATAACACTGAAAAAAAAAATGAGTATGTCAATCTTTCTTGAGAGAATTGTTGTCCTGTAAGCTGTGACTTCAGAGCTCCAGTGTTTTTGCTGCCAGTTTTAAAGGGAGGCCTAATTGCTGAGGTATCACACCCTTAACACCACAAATCATGACTGTGACTGCCTTCATAATTCAGAAAAGAAATGAAGCCATATCTTTTATTAGTATAGACTCTTTCAACTAAACTTCTGAGCTTAGCAGCGTTTTATGGCCTGAAATGGGAAGTCCAGAGGAGGCAAGAAGAAATAAGCAGAGCGGTGACATGGAGAAACTAATAGAACTCCACTGCAATCAGCTCTAACTGATACTAGCCTCCATCTTCAACTTCCCATTTTTATGAGAGTTACTAAATTTTCACGTCAACTAAATTGGATATGGTTTCTGTTACCTGCAATAATATAATCCGGACTAACACAGTAATTCATTTTATCTATCTCCCATGGCAAACACCTCGGTAGAATTATAAGGCACATTTAGTAGAAGATAATTTCCTTTTGATGGTCATAAGCTTAACGAATGCACTTTTTCCCCCTTCCAATGCCATTTTTGAAATCGTTGAAGTCTTCTGCTAAATTTCAGGCTATTGCACTGGCTGTGGGGTGAGGAACTATACATGGAATATGGCTACTTCGGGTAAAATTGTTTCACTAAATTCTGTAGGGAAAATATGTTAAACATAAGGTATATATATTTGTCCAAGAATAAATTCTTTTTTCTTCCTTAGAGATAAATATCCCAAATACTAGGGTCCTAAATCCTATATGTTAGTCATAGAAGACAATTTTTTATGATTTTTTGACACATTTGTACTGCTAGACTTCACTAAAACATATGAAGCACACATGTTACCCTGACAGCAAAGAAATGAAAATTATGCACTATATATATTTTTCAGTGGCATCTCTGTAGACCTTGCCAGTATCTGAACTGTTAGAACATGGCTGAATGTCAATTTTGTGCAGGAATTTTCAAGCAGGTTTGTAATAGTGCTAAATATATTTGGTCATAAATTTTGCTATGCAGAAAAAGCAAACTTTCTCCAAACATGAAATTTTATAAACATCCATTAATTATTCAATATAGCACAGCTTTTGAATTCTAGGCATTTTGTTAATACTGATGTGGCTTTTCTGTGGCTTTCCTCTAAAGAAAATATAATATACCTCTTATTTAAACACTGAGTTTCAGCATGTAGTTTCAATAGTGACCTCTTCTGTCTGTCAGACTACTTAAAGCACAGTGTTAAAATAGCACTACGTGATTTTAGATTATTTAGAATATTTTGAAAGGGATGAGTTCATTAGTAAGTGAGAATTTTAATAAATTTTAAAAAATATTGAAAATACCTTCACAGTTTTATTATTTTATTCCATTCTGTTATTGACACTGCTCTCAGTTCTTTATCTTTGACACTGAAACCACAACTAATGGATAGTTCACAGGTTTGAAATAAACTGGACGGGCCAATTTTTTAAGATGATTTGTAAAATTTTTATAATTTAGTATTGACAGTCAACTTTTAATTTTAATAAATGAACTAATATTCATTATTAAAGCAAAATATGACTACTCAAAAGGAAAACTCACCCCACCAATATGGAATTATGATGAATATATTCTTACCTGCCTATAAATACATACATACATTCATACACAATTGTAAAAAATAAAATAATTCTGTGACAGAAAGTCTAAAACAAGTTTGGCATAAACAGGATAGAATTTAACTTTTATTCATGAGAATAAAGTACAGTAGGGCATGACTCAACAAGGAATTCAGCACAGAGGACCTTCCAGCTCATGGTTTAACCAACCTTAGGATGTGGCTTTTTGTCCTCCTGGTCCAAAAGGGCTGAGCTATTACATCAGCATTTCAGGAAGTAGAATAGAATCACTGCCCACTACAAGTATAATGTGATTTGTAAGTTTAAGTTATAATCCTTTTCCTTTTTTTGAATGGGTGGAGATATTTAGCTGGTCTTATTTTTCCTAATTTCTTAAATAGAACAAAGTCATATGTTTTCAGTCTCCATTTTAAAAAAAGAGAATTTAAAGCCATGATGTTTCCTTTGAGTACAGCTTTACTGTAATTGATAAATTTTAGATGAATTATTTACTATACTATTTTCCAGGAAATATGTTATTTTAATTGCAATTTTCTCACTGATGTAGGAATTGTCTTAGAAGAATGTTTCATAATTTTCAAATGGCTGAAAACTTTGAGGGCCAAGTTTTTTCTTGCTAATTTGTAGTTTTATTGGCCTATGATCAGAATATGTTGCTTGTAACATCTTTACTTTTCAGAATTCATTAAAGTTTCCACTGTGCCCCCCCCAAATATATGTATACACCTACGTGTGTGTGTATATATATATATATATATATATACATGTGTGTATATATATAAAATGTTAAATTTTCAATAGCTCACACTAAAAAAGTAACAAGGAAAATTAATTTTTCATAACAGACCATTTCAATATGTAATCAATTTGAAAGTTATTAAAAACTGTTACGTTTTTTTTTTTTCATGTAAAGTCTTGGAAGTTTTGTAGGTATTTTATACTTAGAGCATATCTCAATTTAAACTAGCCTCATATCAAATGCATTCAGCAAGGTAGTAGGATACAAGATTAACATACAGATATCAGTTGCATTTCTTTACACTAACAATGATATCAGAAAGGAACTATAAACAAACAATCCTTTTTAAAATTGCATCAAAAAATACTTAGGAATAAATCTCACAAAGGAAGTAAAAGACTTATATGCTGAGAACTACAAAACATTAGTATAGGAAATTAAAGATGATTCAAAGAAATGGAAAGGTATCCCATGCTATTGGGTTGGAAGAATTAATATTGTTAAAATGACAATACTACCCAAAGCAATTTACAGATTTAATGCAATCTCTACCAAATTACCCACGACATTTTTCACAGAACTAAAAAAATAATCCTAAAATTTGTATGGAGCCATAAAACATCCAAAATTACCAAAGCAATACTGAGGAAAAAGAACAAAGCAGGAGGCATAACCCTCCCAGATGTTAGACAATACTATAAAGCAACAGTGATCAAAATAGTGTGGTACTGACACAAAAAACAGATATACGGATCAATGGAACAGAATAGAGAGCCCAGAAAAGACCCCACACACCTATGGTCAATCTTCAACAAAGGAGGCAAGAATATAAAATAGGAAAAAGACAGTCTTTTCAGCAAGTGGTGCTAGAAAAGTTGAACGGCCACGTGTATTGTAAATCAGTGAAGTTAGAACACACCCTCACACCATGCACAAAAATAAGCTCAAAATAACTTAAAGACTTAAACATAAGGTATGACACCATAAAAATCCTAGAAGAAATCATAGGGAAAACATTCTTTGACATAAATTGTACCAATGTTTTCATAGGTTAGTCTCCCAAGGCAATAGAAGTAAAGACAAACAAAAAAACCCATAAACAAATGGGACCTAATTAAATTTACAAGCTTTTGCACAGCAAAGGAAACCATAAACAAAACAAAAAGACAACCTATAGAAAGGGAGAAAATATTTGCAAACAATGCAACCAACAAGGGCTTAAATTCCAAAATATACAAACAGCTCATACAACTCAACAACAACAAAACCTGATTGAAAAATGGGCAGAAGACCTAAATAGACATGAAAAAATGCTCAACATTATTACTTATAAGAGAAATGCAAATCAAAACTACAATGAGGTACCACCTCACGCCAGTCAGAATGGCATCATTAAAAAGTCTACACATAACTAATGCTGAAGAGGATGTGGAGAAAAGGGAACCATCCTACATTGTTGGAGAGAATGTAAGTTGGTGCTGCCAATGTGGAAAACAGTATGAAGGTTCCTCAGAAAACTAAAAACAGAGCTGCCATATGATCTAGCAATCCCACTCCTAGGCATACACCCAGACAAAACTATAATTGGAAAAGATACATGCACCACTATGTTCATAGCAGCACTATTTACAATAGCCAAGACATGGAAACAACTTAAATGTCCATCGACAGATGAAGGATACAGAATATCTGATATATACAAAATGGAATATTATTCAGCCATAAAAAAGACTGAAATAATGCCATTTGCAGCAACATGGATGGACCTAGAGATTATCATACTAAGTGAAGTAAGTCAGAAAGAGACAAACACCACATATCACTTATATATGGAATCTAAAATACAATACAAATCAACATATCTACAAACCAAAAAAAGACTCACAGATACAGAGAACAGACTTTTGGTTGCCAAGAGCAAGGAGGGAAGGAGAGGGAAGGAATGGAACTTTGGGATTAGCTGAAGCAAAGTGTTATATATAGGATGAATAAACAACAAGGTTCTACTGTATAGCAGAGGGAACTATATTCAATATCCTGTGACAAACCATAATGGAAAAGAATTTGAAAAAGATTATATGTATAACTGAGTCACTTTGCTGTACAGAAGAAATCAACACAACATTGTAAATCAACTATACTTTAATAAAACTGTAAAAAATAAAATAAATTAGCCCCATATCAAAATGCTCAAACTCTGGCCAGTGGTTACCATATGAGACTTTCCACCTAAGATTGGAAGCAATGCAAGCATGCTACCACTCATCACTGATAAGCAACATTATCAGTGTTGAGTGGTAGTCTAGCTAGCCAGACTTCCGGTATCCTACTGGAAGTCTAGCTAGCTAGTCCAATAGATAAGAAAAAAATAAGTTTTAAAGATTGGTAAGAAAGAAATGAAACAGATTTTAGTCACAGATGACATAATTTTCTGTGTAAAAATACTCCAAAATTGACACACACACAAACTTGTGTAACTAGTAAATGAGTACAGCAAGGCTGCAGGATACAGAAGCAAGGTTAATATATGAAAGTAAGTTGCTTTTGTATATACCAGCAGTGAACAATTGGAATTTAAAATATGTGATTTTGTCTCTATTCTAAAGGACGAGATGAATTTTTTCCTTCATTTTTAAAGTTTAATAATAAAATGTCTCAGAAGAGAATTTTGGCTCAATAACCCCAGGTGTTGAGCAGGCATTATGAATTTTCGTATTGTATTATTTAATTTCATAAACACCTTTATTTCTAGTTTTAAATATTAATTAGTTTTCATCCATTTATTTTTCTGCTTCAGATACTACAAATGTTATACTGGATCTTCTTTGTTCTTTTCCATCTTCTACATTTATTACTTTCTCGCTTGTATTGTTTTTATTATTATTATTACCATTTATTTTCTGAACTTTTCTCATTTCTTCTCTGTATATTTCTTACTGTACTTTAACATATACCAATTATTCTTTAGGTACCTATTAATTTTATCTTTATTTCTGAGATGTATCCTGAGATATCTTTATTTTTTGATATTTCCTTCTTTAGATCATTCAGTTCTACTTCACATTTTTTTAAACTTATTTTCAGTTTTAGAATTTGAGTCACATTGTTATTTTGAATTTGCAATTTCTTAATTATTTTCAGTTTCAACCTGAGTTATGCTCCATAGCTTCATTTAATTGATGTGCTTTATACTCTGCTTAAGAGTTTTTATTATTTTTATTTTTAGAGTATCTTTATATAAATTATGTTTTTTTGTTTGCTTGCTTTTTTTTTTTTTTTTTTTTTTGCTGGGTTTCACTTTTGTCATATTTGTTTGTTTTGGATTCTCCTGCTCCATCAATTCAGGATACTTCTGAGATTATGGAGGTGGTTTTCCTAATGTCTGGCTTCAAGGCCCTCTCCTGCTATCAAACAAACAAACAAACAAAAACCCTTCTCTTGTTTGTTTCAAATACATGACACTTCTTTCTTTTGCCTTACATCTTCCAATTCTTTGCTGTCCTCCTGTTTTAGTAGGGTTATCTTCTTTAGTTGGTCCTCTCTTTCCTTTCACCACTCAGGACACCCAAGGACATTTCATCATCAAAGGTGTCTTTCTGCCCCAGAAGCACTGACTTCTCAAGACAGCCGTCTCTGGTCCCATGCATTTTCCACGCTCTTTACCTGTGTCTCTCCAGGAGCCAGTAGCCTAACCTGCCATGTTTCCCACTGAATGAGGTCCTGAGGCCCTCTTTTTCTCAAGCTGAACTCCAGTTGGTATTATATGTGTTCAGTCACCCTCTGACTCTGTTATACTCCTCTCTTCCATTTAGTCCCAACAAAATTCCCTCCCTATCTGGATGGAGTCTGGAGATAATTTTTCCAGTCTTGGGTGTTTATTTCCCCTATTCACAAATAAATTGAGTTTTATCATCTTCTTCAGTGGGGGTTTAGTTTGATTTGGGTTTTTTTTTGTATGTTTTCTAATTTAGAAGAAAAATTGAGAGCATTAGAGTCTTCAAGACCATTATATTCTCCTACATGAGCTCAGAAACCTCTGCACACTTATCACTTAAGAGTACAATATAGGTATCTCTCCAAAGGAATCTTTTTTGGCCTCATTAATTCTAGATAATATTTACCTTTTATTTTATATCATAAATGCACTACAACTTATTTTGGTTTTGGTAAAGAGTCTCAGTTATATACAGCGAATTTACTCTGGTGTATTTTTAGCAAAAACTGGCTTAACTAAAGAGTAGTGGTAAAGTAAGTATACACCTTGTATCAGTTTTATTTTTAAAGTTGCTGTCCTGGGGATCATGTGTTAATTGTTTTCACTTTCATAAATGTCCTGGTTGATGACAAATTGTATAGTCACCTAATTAATGGCTCACACAATCATTGGGGAGCTGGAGAAAGATACCTGAAACTAAGCTTACAGGCACAATACCTGAACCTATGCTGCTGGACTGGCCTGACAGTAATGCTACTGCCACTGGTACTGTCGCCACCCAGCTTGAAAGGTCAGGTTCTCCACTTTAGTGAAATAGCTTCTGTCATCCATGCCACTTCTGCCTTAGGAATTGCACCATGCACATACTATTACCCATGAAAAGTGGCCACTTCCTGGAGTGAAGAAGTCTTCTTAAAAGCACTGTTTCTCCATGTTTCTCAGTTCTGAATCAGTCTCAGGTGAGTGCATCTGCCTCTTCAGCACACAAGTCAGAGCATCCCTTGCAGTTAGGATGCAGGCAGTTCCTGAGTTCTGCCACTCATGCACCCCCCCCCCCCACAATAAATCTATCATTCCTTTTATGGGTTCTTAGTTTCCTGGTTAAATTAGAGATGCTTCCCCTTTGTTGAACCTATAGCTTCCTAATTTTTTTTTCTCTTTCAAGTTATTTATTTTTTGAAGAGTGGTACATTTTCTAAAGTGTAATTATCTTAATTCCTTGGGAAGACACATCAGTGTCATTCCACTGATTATACACTTGAAATTCATTAACTAGATGGTATGACAAAAAGCAAAATACAATATTCTTAAATCCAGTATCATATTTCAAGAGTTGATAAATTAAGTGTGCCCAGGGAGTAACCTCAAGGATTAAGTGAATCCTAAAGGCATTGAATTCATATCAGAAGTGGGGCAAATATAACTGTAAGATGGGATGACTTAAAGAAAGATAACTCTTGACTAAGTTATAAAATGCTATCATATGAAGGAGGGGGAGAGATTTTGTCTCTACTTAAAGACAGAACTAGGGGGATTAGGTACCTCATACAAATATTTCTACTTACCATATTTAAGTATATTAAATTTATTTTTGTTATATTGTCAACAGAATTCTTATTCTGTATTAGAGATTGTTGTTAATCCACAAAAGCCCACTTCCAAATCTAAGACTAGGGCATGCTTCCAACCCAAAGCATTTTATTTTCAAAAATAGTAAGATATAAGCCATTAAAAGTAGTACGCTATCCATTAATTCGTCCTATAGTATCATTCCAAAGGACGTTTTGTCAGTTCATTGGTAGGCCAAAGAGCCCAAGAAGTAGCACACTTTTATTTTGGTGTAACATTATACCAGGTTGCATATGTGTAAAACTAAATAAGCAAAAGTAAACTAATTTCAGATGAGGACACAAAGTCTTAGAGGCATTAAGTAATTTGTCTAAGACTAGATAACTAAGAAATGACAGAGACAGTATTCATGAGCCCATGAAATCACAAGCCAGACATGATTCCAGAACATTATGTTGTATTTATGCCTTGTATTCAAAGCAGTCTGCCTTTAAGAGGGATTCAAGGAAGGTGTTATTAGTCTTCAAATAAGAACAGTATTATTTATACGGACAACTGAAATATTTCGTAAAGATAAAGAAGGTTACGTCACCAGTTATCTCACAGGTAAATTATTTCTGCTAGGAAAATGGGCAATTGAGTTTGAATTGTCCAACTGATATTCTAGACTGATCCAATTTTCTTT